>NC_044978.1:89276509-89584007 GCF_008728515.1 Papio anubis
TTCGAGACCAGCCTGGCCAATATGGTGAAACCCCGTCTCCACTAAAAATACAAAAATTAGCCGGGAGTGGTGGCGGATGCCTGTATTCCCAGCTACTCAGGAGGCTGAGGCAGGAGAATCGCTTGAACCCGGGAGGCGGAAGTTGTAATGAGCCAAGATTGGGCCACTGCACTCCAGCCTGGGAGACAGAGCGAGACTCCGTCTCAAAAAAATAATAATAAATAAATAAATAAATAAAATAGTATGACAAGTAGGCATACTGCATAGGCCAGTTGTGAGTCCTGCACACATTAACATGGGTGATGTGCTCCATAAAGCCTGTGCTTAGTATGCATTAATTGCTACCAGGAAGCCATTGAGATCCACAAAGCCGTAGCTTTCAGTTTACTCTCTGTGGCATGATTTTCTTATTGCTCAAATATAATTTTTGTTACTTTTTATTTCGATTAGATAACAGAAAGCTAGATAGCAGGGGCAGTTGCTGACTGCTAGGGACCACAGTTTAGGTCAATGAAGATGAAAGAGACAGGCAATTATACAAGTGTCAGTGTGATGAACTAAATGCTATTAAAGAGGTATGTATAGTGTAAAAACGCTTTGAGGAATAGCCCTGTTCTGGCATTAAGGGATCTTGCTGTCACGAACCACACTGGCATCCACTGTGACATCCCTGCGGCATAAAATTTTAGCCTGAGTAATAAAGAGTAAACGTAAGTGCATCTGTGGAAGGAAGTTTCTATATAAGTCTCCAGGATACCTATTTTCTAAATCTGTATTTCCTAATGCATGTTTCTTAGCATATTTTATCTTTGGGGCAGAGATGCTTTCATCCTATATTAGAAATATACTTGCTAGCTGAAAGCAATGGCATGAAACACATTTTATAAGAATAATCACAGAGCTATTTACCCAAAGCAGCTCCATTCATTGAACTGATTCCCAGACAAGTTCAAATCTGTTCACCACAAAATGCTTTCAAAGAACAATTGGAAGAATTGTAAGTGAAGCAATAATAAACTTCAAGTTCAACTGAAGCCAAAATTCTAATTCTTTTTGATAGGTGGAGTTTCTACAAGGTTATTAAAACTTAGATATATTTTGCCAATAATTAATTTTATAATAAACATTTCAGCATATGTTTCAGTTTGAGCCAGTAGATTGTTTATTTAAAGCAATATTTGATTCGCAAAATTCCAAAACATTTAAAGGATTTGGACATTCCTTTGGATTCTTTTCAATAGAATTGGAAGTTTTTGTTTAAAGCATTTATAGAATTCTTCTGACATCTAGTTATATAGCCTGATAACAGTTGTTTATTTAAAGCAATATTTGATTCGTAAAATTCCAAAACATTTAAAGGATTTGGACATTCCTTTGGATTATTTTCAATAGAATTGGAAGTTTGTGTTTAAAGCATTTATAGAATTCTTCTGACATCTAATTATAGCCTGATAACAGTTTTTACTAATAATGTTTTAATGATAACTTAAAAAACAATAACTATATACCATAAATACATAAGAAATACTTGAATATAATGCAGGAAGAATCACACTATGCTGCAGTCTGGAAAAATCTTGGAGACTGCAATTCCTTGGTGGCAGCTTTGCTTGAGTCAATATTGCCTTTTCAGGATTCTACAGACTCCAGGGCCTGGGTAAGCCCAGTATAGAGCTTTCCAGGCAGCCACCTACATTCCATGATGTCAACGGTGCAATAAGGATCTTCATTCCCCAAATAGCTTTTTCATAAAAACCTAAACTTCCCCTTTTAGTTGAGTTAAGCGTTCCTTTCCAGGAACATTCCAATGAGCATTTCTTCCAGGGGAGTGAATATATATCCTAATGACATTGTGTATCCTTTGTAGAAATATGTCCTGTTTTGATAAGGATGACTCAAGACTGTGTCCATAAAAGTTAAAAATAGAGTTAAGTTGGTAGTTTTTGCATAATCAACCTTTTCTGCCTTCAATCATTGCTTCAAATCCATGCAAGGCATTGTGCTAAGCAGGTCAAAGGGAACAAAAATGAAAAAGCCACATACTGGGTGACAAGTAACCATTAATCTAGTCAGGAGGATAAGACAAGCATATTGCAAACGATATTCAAGAGAGAATAAAGTACCCAAGGGATGTTCTGAGAAGAAGGATCAAAATCAGATTCCATGAATGAGCCAACATCTGTATAGGTCTTGAAAGATAACCTGTTTTGTTTTTTTTTTTAAAGTGTGTATTACCTTTTATTCTGATTATAAAGGATATATAGTAAAAATCAAAATATACACATGTAAAGAAGAGAAAGTATATGTATTTTTCAGAAGAGGAAAGATGTGTTTCAAATAAATAATCTCACTGTTAATCAGAGAAATGCAGATTAAAACAATAATGTGATATTTTTCTCTATCCACCAGATCAGTTATAATGAAAGGGTTAGATAGTATTAAGTATTGGAGAATTTGGGCAATGGCTATTATTGTCCATTGTTGATAAGGGTCTAAGTTGGAGGGGAATTTAGCACATAGGGTGTAACTGAACCTGCACATATGACCAGTGATTCCTCTTCTAGTTTCCACCTAGTGAAACACCCACACGTGAGCAGAAGAAAATATGAACAAGGGTGTTCACTGCAGAATTGTTTGTAAGAGTAAAAAATCTAGAGTCATCCTAAATGTCCATCAACATGGAGATGATAAATAAAGCTGAGTGCTAAAAGGATGAGATTATGTAAAAAGTTAATCAGAAGTGTTTGAAAAGGCGTGAGCATATTTTTGATTGCCAGATAATGAGGGCAGGGAGGTGGGGTGCTATTGTTATTTTGTGAGAGGGTGTCAGGGATGCTTAACATCCTACAAAAGATACAGTCTTGAAGAACCAAGAATTATCTTGTTCATGATGTCAATCACAATCCCCCCCTTCCACTGAGAATCACTGAAGATGTGCATGTATACACACACACCAAAGTTGATAGATCCCAACATATATTGTAAAGCTAGAAGAACTAGTTGCAGGCACCAAATGCTACCACTTAGTTTTAACACGTCCCCCTATAAAAAATCAACAACAAAAATGCACTTAAATATTAAGATATGTAAAAACATAAAATAAGAGTTTAAAAAAATATATACCAAATTCATAAGTATGATTTTCTTTGTAGAAGAAACCAGAATTGGTTCAAAGGGGACTTTAGCTTGATCAGATTTTTCTAATTTAGCTTATTCTAATGAAAAAAAAAGATTTCTATATTGAGTAACTACAAATTTAATTAGAAAAAAAGAAAACAGCTAATTTTTTCCTTAATCCAACTTCCAGAGATAACCTTGTTAATAATTTGTCTTTTTCCTTCATTTATTCAACTACTGCTTATTGAGTACTTGGACTGGCCTAGGCACTTAGGTGAAGATTGAGAGAGAGAGAGAAAGAGAGAGGAAGAGAGAGTTTGGCTTTTTCCCATTAGAAGTCTGGTGGGGTTTGGAGTAGTAGTTGTTCAAGGAGATATAACGTGGGAGGGAATAGCAGCAGCAAAGGCCTAGAAGTGAGAGAATGCCAGACAGTCATGTGAGAATCAGAATATCATGCAGTCATGTGAGAATTCAAAGTGAGTGATGAAGGGCAACAGTTGGGCATGGTGAGAAATGAAGCTGGAGGACATTGAGGCTGTATATGTGGCACTGGATACTGACAGTTCCTTGTTTGATGTTTATAGAGCCACCTGTGGCTTAATATGCATGTTCAATAGCTCATTACATAAAATCTACTTGCATGGACCTTAAAGTTTCTATAATTAGATCTATATTAGATTTTTTTTTTTTTTTTTCCTAGATGGAGTCTTGCTCTGTCGCCCAGGCTGGAGTGCAGTGGTACAATCTCGGCTCGCTGCAACCTCTGCCTCCTGGGTTCAAGCAATTCTCATGCCTCAGCTTCCCTAGTAGCTGAGACTACAGGCATGTGCCACCACGCCTGGGTAATTTTTGTATTTTTAGTAGAAATGGGGTTTCACCATGTTGGCCAGGCTGGTCTTGAACTCCTCACCTCAGGTCATCTGCCCGCCTTGGCCTCCCAAAGTGCTGGGATTACAAGTGTGAGCCACTGTGCTGGTCCAGAACTATATTCAATTAAAAAAAATTAATATTCCAATTATTAGGGATAAGAGGCAGATTTGAATGGTCTTGAAGCTTATAAAATCTAGAGGTCTCTTTAAGAAAAATTACACAAAATTACAAAAAAGAAAGGAATATTTATTTAACATGAGAAATCACAGATTACAAATTTTAAAAACTGAAAAATATCACAAACATCACAACACAGAGAAAATAACTTATTTTTATTAATTAACGGTTGAATCAAACCTTATAATTTTTTTCTCTATAGTTTTGCTGTCTGGTCTTTGATTGTCTCTTCATGTAATAATTTAATAATATAATTTCCTATAGAGGGAATGGAATGATAATTAAGTCTTTCATCTAGAACACTTTAAAAAAATTCTCGATAGTATAGAAAAACTATTTTCAGCTTCTCAATGTGATTGGTAATGAAGTTTTTATAGTTGTTGGTGAGGAGAGGCCATGCCTTTGTCTCTGGTCATTCCCTCAGGTAGTCCATCTGCTCCAACAATTTTTAACTTATTCACTATGTGACCCCCTGGCAAGCAGCAACCTGAGTTTTCTCATCCATCAAGGTGACTAGTAAGAATGCGTAGGAAAAAAACTTTCCTTTTTTTTTCGAGATGGAGTTTCGCTCTTGTCACCCAGGCTGGAGTGCAATGGTGCCATCTCGGCTCACTGCAACCTCCACCTCCCAGGTTCAAGCAATTCTCCTGCCTCAGCCTTCTGAGTAGGTGGGACTACAGGTGTGCATCACCACACCTGGCTAATTTTTGTATTTTTAGTAGAGACAGGGTTTCACCATATTGGCCAGGCTGGTCTCAAACTGCTGACCTCAGGTGACCCGCCAACCTCAGCCTCCCAAAGTGTTGGGATTACAAGTGTGACTCACTGCGGCTGGCCAGAAAACCTTCTTATTTTCATGTATTGGAACAATTTTCTTCTTTTATAAACTTTTTATGCAATTCTTTAACTTTTACAGAAAAAAAATGAGCTAGATTTGCTAAATTAAACAATGTATTATGAATATGCTAGACATTGTGCAAAGTGGTAGGAACACACTGTTATGAAGTTGGGAATAGGTTCATTTTTTGAAACTAAAAAAAAAAAAAAAAAATTCTTCTAGTCTCATTTTCCCTGAAGAAGCAAAAAAGAGCAAGAAACTCCTATTAGAAAGAATGTTATAGTCTCCATTTTCCCCAAGGCCCACACATTGCCATAATTATGTCTAGGGCTGATAGAGTCAACAGAGAAAAGACTAATCAAGCTCCAAAGGAATATTTGTACTGGGTTTATAAGATTATGAAAACCAGCAATTCAACTTGAAGGAAACAGTGATATTATCCTTTCCATGATACAATAAAAAACTAGGAAACACCCACCCACTAAAGAATTTTCATAGCTGCCTTTTAGTAAGATATAGAAAATAAACAGCCACAGAAAATGCAGACAGGCTGGATCCAGAAAGCTGGTCCTCAGTTCAGCTTCCTTTCCTTTCATTCTGGGGCCTCTTTGAGCTAGAATCTTCTGGAAAATTGCTCCAGAATAGTGGAACTTTCATAGTTTCTTATCCCATTGGGTTTTATTGTTTTAATTTACTAATCTAACTTTATACCTCATTTGTTCTGTTCTTTAAAGGAGAGGTTTTTAAATTTTTTGAATTGACTCACAGTATAAAATACATTTTATATCACTCTGTGTATATATAAACATACATATGTCACACACACACACACACAAAACAAAAAGTTACAGGACATAACACCTATCTTTCTATAGGCTATTAACTTGAAAATTTTCTTTTCTCTTTATTTTGAACAAATATTCATGTGACCCATTAAATTCACTTTAAGCCTACTAACGGGTTGTACCTGGTATTTGAACAACAATGCAAAGCTTTGCTACTCAAAGTATGGACCAACAGCATCAGCATCACCTGGAATCTTGTCAGAAATGCACAACCGCAGTGTTTGAATAATTTCTAAACTCTTTAGGACTCATCCAATCTTTGCCTACATATTGCTAATGATGGGGAACTCAGTACTTGTATAGGCAAGCTCAGTCCATATGTTCATGATTCATGGTTAGAAAACTCTTGGGCTACATTGAATTGCCATTTTTTTTTGCTGTATGGCTTTCAGCAGATGGTTTCAGAGCTACTCCTTGGAGTTACATAGATGACACATGTAGAAAGAGTTGAAAGCATTTAGAATGCACATTCTTCTCTTTCCATCATCTTCAACTTTTCCTTTTATGACATGGTTTCAGTTCCTTTATCATCCAGGGACCTTATCACCCAGAGACCTCATCTCCTCTGAAAACCTTTCAAACTTAAAAAACCTACCTTAACGTTAAGCTCTAACCTGCAAAACAAAGCAGCACAGGAGCTCCCTTATTCTGGCTGCTGGGCACACATAAAGCAGCCTGAGATCGCATTAGTTTCTTCACAATTGCATCATGCAGCTGATTCACACTGGACTTACTGATGATTAAAACTTCCAATCAGGTCATTTTCCTCATCTGCACTTATAAGAGTGATGGTTTTAAAATCAAGTGCAATAAGAAACTTTTTACTACTGGGAAATGCCAAGTGAAAAGAGATGCTAATGAGCAGCCAACCTGGACCACACACAACCTCAGGCCCCTCCCTTAATTTGCTAAGTCTCACGTGATTGCTGTGCAGTTTAGAGTTTGAGGAGCATGCATGGGAAGGACTCTTGGGCCTGAAAACTTTAATTCACTTCAATAATGTGAACAGTTCAAGTTCACAGAATTTGGCATCTGAAGAGAAGGGCAAAGCAAAGTACTAAGTGACTTTTCAGTACCAACAGAATGGAAAAGAGAAGGATCTGCAGGTTAACGTAGAAGAATCACCAAATAGCTGCTATCTTAGTGATGCGGACAGTAGATATTATAGCAGAGGAACGGGAGCTCACAGTGGGCTGGAATGATCAGGGAAAACTTCATGGAGCAGGAAGATGATTAACTGCAGTTTGAAGAATGAATATAGGTTTCATTAGGCAGTGAGAGGCATTCTGAGAGGAGAAATGACATAAGCAAAGGCACCGGAGTTGACATGTGCTTGGTGTATACGGGCAACCAAATGCCTAGCTGGAGCACAGAGTCCCTGTTGGGGAGTGATGAAAAATAACTCTGGAAGAACTGGTGGACACAGAAAGCAATCTTGCACTTTAAAACATATGCCACACATCCATTTAGATAGTACATTTCTTGATGACAAAATTTCTTAGTAACTCATGTCTATAGATTATTCACATATTTATTGATATATTTTTCCCTGCCTGGAAAAGATACATGAAATGGAACCTCAATTCTGTTTCATCAGAGTTATAAAGAGGACATACATTTCAACCCAAAGTGGGAACAAAAATTCCTGATTCTGGGAAAGCAGCCAAAACGCCCTGGAGTTGAACAGCCAACAAAAGCATTCTTCTTTAGAAAATTTTCTCTTATTTCTTCATTTTCAAAGTTGTTCTCACTTTTATATGACACTGACACCCCTCTGAACTATCTAGACCAAAGATGACAAATGCATAACATATGTGCCACACCCCTTCTCTAAGGTGATACATGGCACAGCTAATTGATGTGTCTTTCTTCCTGAGCCTATACTTAGCCTCACAATCTTTCTGAACACAATGGTGGTAGAACGTAAGATGAATCTGTTAGGTATTCACACTCTAAGGGTTAATCTGTTCTTACCACTTGAACTATTCCATGGGATTGCTTGCCTGCTGATTTCATTCATGTTCATTTGTTCATAGGGTCGGTGCTAGATACTTTGATTTTGTGGAAGGTAAAGCATTTGGCCCTCTATGCCATTAGAAATCATGGGTTTAGGGTGTCTTACGTAACTCAAGAGCTACCAGTGCTGTAATTTCTATTCGAATTGGGTCGTGACATATATAAGAAAGATGGTGTTGCTCACACAAGCCCGTTAAGTCACATGCTCACAAGTGTGGGCTTATTTTTCCATTGATAATAGCAATGGACCTGTTCAAATAGAGAGAATCAAGCAAAAGCCTTATAAAGGATTTTGGAAGTTCTTACATGGTCTCATACAGGTGTAGTGTTATATACAGGGGAGGCCAAAGAGATTCTTCAGAATCTCTCCAATAGGGAGGTTTCTGTGATGGAACCAGCAGGGCTGTATCTTTCAAAATTACTTTTCTAAATGCCCATGTTCACATGAGCTAAGAGCAGAGCTAAATGGTGAGATCAGCTGCCCCAGCCTTTAGAAAACAGAACTGAGTGATGATGGAGGCAGAGCATGTAAATATCTCATTGATCTGTGAGTTAAAGGCAGGTCCCAAGTTTTTTGGTGGGAGTCAAGGCTCAGCTAATGGAAATCAAAACTGAAAGGGAGGAGAGAATTCTGTAGTAGTTTGGGATCAGGATGAACCTGTTTGTGAAGAAGTCTGAGGAATGAGGCAAGAAGCTCTGGAAGATGAAAACACAGAGACAGACAGAGATGGAGACTCAGAGATTCAGAGACAGAGTGGCACAAAGACTCAGAGACAAAAAGTCAAAGAGCTGCATACAGACAGATAGAAAGATAGAGACACAAAACTCAAGAGATCAAGATAGACCCGCCAGCTCACACAGATAGCCAGAAGCACATGGGGACAGAGACTTAGGGAACACACATGCAGACCCAAAGAGTGATCCAGGAGACAGGGGCAGAGAAAACAATGAAAGACAAAGATGTGTCTTTAAAGATAAAGAAAAATCCACAGAGCCTGACTCAGAGATGGACCAACATACCCAGGGAAGTCACATGGACAGACCTGAGGAACAGAGCCACAACTTGGGGGAGGAGTGAAAACCGCATCTCACTGTGCTGAGATCCTTCTGTTCGGTCCCCAGGGAAGCCTTCACAGTGCAGGAATGACTGCAAGACCAAAAGAGCACCACTGCTCCCCAGTAAATGAGGCTCAGGGACCATTTTATTTGGACTGGAAAAAACCTTGAAAAGGTCTAGAATGACTAGGCAGGGAATTAAAATCAGAGGTTCTCTTAAGAGGGCTCACCTTCAAGTAAAATCAAGCTTGACTCTGGGCTTACTATGGTTACTCTTGTAACTTATACCTCATAAAGTGCTGGTTCAGGGTAATTGTCTTCGAACTGTGGTTGCCATTGACAACCTACCATTGTGGGCTAGTATAGGAGACAGAGGGGGTCACTTTCTGGAAGCTTCAGCTACAAGAAAGAGCTTGTAGGGGTCTGTAAAAAATACAGGCAGATTCTTGTTTCATTAATTATCTCTTCTCTATTCCATGGTTCTGGCAATACCTCTAACCAATGTCAGTTTATTCCATTAGTAAAAACCGCCGGACATAAGAGGACTGAGTCTGAAAGTGATGGATGCAAGTACATCATCAGCGTTGGTGCAATGGAAAGCTCACTGGCTTAAGTCAGGAGGCTTGAGCTCTGGTCTTGGCCTTGACTCAACTTGGGGCAATTCAACAAACATTTAAACATCTGCTCTTTATCAAGTGGTATGCTCGGGTGGAGAAGGCAAAGATGAATAACCCACTGTCCTGCTCCTAAGGAGTTCACCATTAAAAGGAGTTTACTGTGCTCTAGCCTAAAGCAGGTGGCCAAACCTCTTAGTACCTCAGGACCGACATCTGCAAAATGGTTTCAAGATTATCTGGTGAATCAACCCAAAACATACCATCAACTTGTATAAGTCAGAACTCTAGGAGCAGTAACATGAAATCCAGGAAAATTTAGAAATTTATAATGATAAAGCAAACAATGAGTTATATTTGTGAGACATTAAGGTTTTCAAAATTTCTCTGATACCATTTTGAAAATGTACACAAAAGCAGTAGAATTAGTTTTGTTTGGACATGAATCGCTTATTTTGCTTAGCTCAATGGAATGACTGGATTCTAACCTTGTTCCTTCCTGACTATTCCCAGGTCGGCACTCTAGTTTCCTACTCACCAATCTGCAAACTTCCTCACTAACTCATTGTCTTGGCTCTAGCCCCTTGCCACCCATCATGCTGAACTACCAGATTAATCTACCTAAAACCAAAACATGATGACTATGTACTTCCACATTCCTACAAACCTTCAGTACGTCCACATTGTTCACTGACCAAATCTATTTTAGGCCCTCTGGAATCTAGATCAACCCAAATATCCATGCTTTCAGAGGGAAACAAGAGCCTACTTGGAGACAGATCAAGGAGATGATGGAAAAATATCCTACCAAAAAACAAAAGCAAAATTATACATATTATATGATTACAATTTAATCTCTGTATATGTGTGCATGTGTGTACAGTAAAACATTTTTTAAAAACTGGAATCGAGATGAACAATGTTATTTTAGGTGGTAGTACATGACTGACATTTTAGTGCTTTTCTTTATATTTTGATGCTTCTCTTTATTTCTCTAATTTTTAATAATTAATATATAACTATTATTTTCAACTATTTATTATAAATAATTTCAGATATACTGGAAGATAGAAAAATAGCATGAATGTTACTGCATTTAAATAATACCCGTATTTTAGGCAGAAGAATTTTTAACCTTTTGCCACATTTTTAATACAACATTTAATTTTGAGTCTTTTGATGAGCAGTTTTAAATTACAGATATCTTGACACTTTAACCCTAAATAATTCAACATGCATCTCTAAAAAGTTACATTCTTTTACATAACCATCATACTGTTATCAAAACAAGTGATTACTCTTATGCTTTTTAAAGTTATAAATATTTTTTAAACAAAGAAGGTCTAACAACAGATAATGGGGGCAGGTGCTAGTGGTCAGGGTCAGGGGGAGCATGAGCATAGAGAAGCAGGTGGTGAGCAAGGAACACCAATAAGGCCCAGCAGTGGGCACTGTGCTCCTGGTAGAGGCAGGCCTCTATCAGGGAGTAGAAACCAGAAGTCTGTGGGCTCAGAATAGGAATTTATCCTCTAGGGGAGTTGGTAGGAGCCAGAAATTAATGCAGCCTTTAACGAAATGTCTAAGAGTATGGTCATGAAAGCAGAATTACAAGAGAAAAGTCAAGTGGAAGCTTCTTATAGGACGAGACTGATGGAGGTAGAGACCAGAACCAGACCACCTGAATGCTGACAAACCAGATGGGTCCTGGGGACTGGGCGGGTTTGAGTTCATGTGAGCTTTTTCGATTCCGAGTCCTTGCATATTTTGCTACCATCACTCCTTTACTCATACCGTTTTCTCTGTAGAAAATGTCACATTTTCTAACTTCAACTGACAAAAATAATATCAGCTCCAAGGCCATCTTCTCCACTTCCACTGTGGAGAAATAGCCTTCCATAGGAGGTTGTTTTATCTAGACACTGTCACAGCCCTCAGCCCGCACAACACTGCATTCTAACTCTACACGCATATGAATCCTCCATCTCTGCACAGCCATGCCTTCTTTATTGTAGTCTCCACTATGCTGCCTTGCCTGGCGTCATCATTCAACAGATAGATCTATGACCCAGTAGAAGAGTGAATGAATGAAACAAAGTTACTCCACCCAACATGGACAATCTGTGGGACAGATTTCCACTTGTAAGTAGAAGTAAGTCACCTTTCGGAGGAACAGAAAAACACCACAACTGAAGAGGAAATTCACTTGAGTTAAGAAGAGATGGAACTGTACACTAGTTACGTACTAATTATACAACCACAGAAGAACCACCTTCCGTTTTTAGAATCCAAGATTACAAAGTTGTGCACAGAAGAGGAACAAGCTGTATTGCTGTAGTTGGTGTCACACCTCTGTAAACAGGTTCCACCGAAATTTTGACTTTACTATACGTTTCTTAGCTGAATAAATTTTTCTAGTCCTGAAAATGAAATCTACACAAAATTCAATAACATCTGATTAACTAGGATGCTGGCCTGGCTTTGTGTACATGTGTATGTATATTATGTGAAGAATAGAAAGAATAATGTCTTTTACAGTAAACTTTGTTATAGTCACAGAACTTTCTTTGCTTCTCTCAGTTTATAATAAGCACTACGAACATGTACTTGTATAATAAGATGAGAGAAATTTGATGAAAACCAGTTTACATTAATGGTTACATTAGTTTACATCAAGCATGAAGGCTCTGGAGCAAAACGCTTGGATTTGAAGGTATATTAGAATGGAAACTTGTGCATGTGATTAAAACTCAGTTCTTTACTTTTCTTATCTGTAAATGGGGATGACATTAGTAATAATACCCACCTCACAGCAATGTGTGAATTAAACAAGTTCATCTGGGCAAAGGGCTTAAACTAGTGCTTGGCACATAGCAAGCATCCAATAATTACGAATTGTCATGATTAGAATATATACCTTTGACCAGTGGGCTCTACAAAGCAGCACCACGCAGTGGAAAGCTCTGGGGTAAGTCCCTAGGTGTGTCTCTCAGCTCCACCACTTACAAAGTCTGTGATCTGGGTTGTATACTTAGCTTATTGAAGTCACCTTTTGCATCTATGAAATGAGTATGGTGATATCGTATTGAAAGTGTTCTTGTGAATGGTATTATGCATGTGAATGGCACGGTGCTGGTGCATAGTAGGTGGTCAGTAAATCAGGACTATCACAGCAGGGAAACAACCTGGTTTGTGAAGTCAGCATGGGTTTTGAATACAGACTCTCCGAGACTGTAGGCAACCTGATTTTTCTGCTCTTGAGTCTCTTCCTATGTAAAGTGCCTTTTGAAGATGAGAGCTAGTGTCTACAAAATGCCTGCCTTATAATAGGGGCTCATTTTATTTGTTATAATTTATTCCTTGGGTCAGCAAATCACCAGCTGAGGGTCAATTCCTGCCAGATACCTGTTTTAGGGAGCCAAGAATGGCTGTGCATTTTGAAATGCTTGGGGGAAATAGAAGACTATTTTGTGACTCATAAAAATTACATGAAATTTACATTTCAGTATATAAATAACGTTTTGTTTGAACACCATCACGGTCATTTGTTTCTGTGTTCTCTTGTAGTTTTTGCACAACAGCAGATGTGAGTAGTTGAGGTAGAGACTGTAAGGCCTGCAAAGCCTAAAACGTTCACTACGCAGACCTTTATATAAAAAGGTTTGCTGCTCCATGATCTACTCTAACCTTCTCTCATATGTGAAGAATTAGCTGTCAATTAATTTAAATATTCAGAGCTTAGAATCTAGTTATTTGGCACTGGTCAACCCAGCCAAACACTGGCACTTTCTTATACAACTTCCAATTTGAGAAAATATCTAAAAAAGAGAATGTTTATTATGTTTCTCACATGGAGTTACAACTGACTAGATCATTTGAATATTTAATTGTAAAGTATGCTAAAATATTTTCATTTTATGTTATTTCTTTTGTGTTTCTACTTATATAGAGCTATATGTAGAAATAGTATAGTAACCTTTGTTAAAGCCAAAGAATCGCTGGAATTTTCAGTTATTCTTTACCAGTTTGTTACTTAGGTGATATCTCCAGTATTTGTTACTTGTTTAATTTTGCCATCTCTTCATTTTGCAAGCAGCAAATAGCCTGACCCATCTCCTGGTTCATGGTCCACCTCCCTCCTCTCCCCTGATTCTCCATGCCCCTCACTTCTTGCCCTCCCCACACCCCTCTTCCCCCTAAGCCCGTACCCTCCCCTGCAAAGTGTAAGCGAAGCTGAGCAACAATTTAAGATGGTTTTATTTCTCCTTTGCTTCTGGACACATTAATGTATTTTAGATGAAAGAAAATTAACGTTTTTAGGCTGACACTGTGTAAATGAGACATGGAAAAGCATGGTGTTGCTTGATTTAGGTATTTTAGAAAATAATAAACCTGTACTCTGAGCAAGTTGTATATGTCCTAGAAAGGCAAGTGACGGATTTGCTGCAGTTCAGGGCTCAATTTACAGGACTTACATATTCCAGAGCCTGAAAAAAACAGATGCCCAAGAACAAAGACTTCTGATATTTCTGTAATTTAACCACTAACTTATCTGTTTATGTCTATCAAAAATATAAACATAAGGATTTATCTAACTACCCAAATAACCTCTTCAAAATAATTGAAAAATTAAGTCATTAAAACCAGCCAACTTTTATCTATCAGTTACATTAAATCATTTTGTTTTTAAGGAGGTTTTGGAAACTAAATTAATCAGAAGGTTTGGTAGAAATTCTATCTCACCAGTGGTTAAAGATTCAAAGAAAAAGTCAATATTATGTTTGAGTTATGTTCAGTATTCTAGCAGAGGCAACAAGTCATTGTCAAGACTTCTCAAATTGTTATCTATAAAAAGTGTATCAGTGAGGTGTTGCAGGGGCAAGTACTGGCACAAGTTGATTATTAAATATTCAATTCAATGATGTTAACTTGTTGGCAGCTTGAAATTGTCTATAGTGGGAGTATTTATACCAGGGAATTAGGCAAATTCTTGAAATCAGGGCTTTCTCCACCCCTCAACTCACCCCAGGTGTTTTTCCAGCACACTATTGAGTATGCTTAAAGAAGCCCTACATCTGAGAGTTCTTTTTGGGAGAACGGAAATGTACTAAAACTGATTTATGGTGACAGTTGTATCACTCTGTAAAGTTAGTCAAAAGTCTTGAATTGTACACTTGAAACGGGTACATTTTATGATATGTAAAATACACCTTAATAAAGTTGCTAATCGAAATGCCCCTAAGCCAATAAACAAAATATCAACATTTATTAGTACTTTTAAGATTCAAGTACACACCCAACAGACTTAAAATGAAAAATAAGACATTTACCTAATGCATTTGGTGGATACATATTCTATGCAGTGATCATCAACCTAGGGTCTCACTTTGGAATTACTTGGAGAGTTTGACAAGAAAACGCCCACCCTCAGAGATACTGAAATCATTTGTCAAGTCTGTGGTTTGGGTGTCAGGAGTGGTTTTTTTTTTTTGTTTCTTTTTTTTTTTTTTTTTTTTTTTAAAAAAAAGAAAGAAAAAGCTCCTTGGGTTGTTCCAGAGCACAGCCAAGGTCAAGAACCTGGACTGTAGAGCAGTTTTCCCAGATACCTGCAGGTTGCCCATTGCTATAGAAATCATCCTCATGTTTAATAATTGTTCAGGCCTTCTGAAATAGGGAAATCTGGACACGAATGTATCCTTTTTTTGCAGGGAAGTGGTGTGACTCGGTTTTGTATTCAATGTTGATTCTTTGCACATGGAAGAAAGACACAGTCCACAGTCCTATTTCCCCCATGGGGTTCACCTGTAGTTGCTTCTTGCTATTGGCATCGTGGTGGGGCACAGAGACAGCATCTAATTCATCTTTGTCATCTAAGCGTGTTCCCACAGTACTCAACCACGGACTCTGGGTTCTAGGATTGTTTGTTTAACTAAACGACCAGAATTGAATAAATTCTTCTGTCTCCTCCTTTGGGGTTTTCTATTACAGTGGGCTGGGAATCAGTTAACAGAACATGTAAAGCGTTGTAGCTTAATGGTTCAATAAGGCACTGCGGGCCACAGGTCAGCTTCAGCATTTGGACTTGGTGAAAACTGTGCTGGATGCTCACAGAAGGGTCCTTTGCCTCTTCTGTTTGGGGATTCATTCTAGAGGGATAGAGAGATTCTAGAGCTCTGGCTTCCTAATAAGGGGAGTTTTCTTTAATGAAAATTCCAGTTGTTTTATCTGATTTGCCAAATGAAAGTAGAGTTCAATTCCGAGACCTCAGTTTTATAATCTAAAGACAGGAATCACTGATAAACTTTTACAGTAATACAACATAAAAAGATACAATCTCTGCAGCCTTAACACAGAGAGGTTTCAATTCTATTTTGGTTTTTCTTCGGTTTAGGACATAACCTGTGGCAGGTTGGATGCCCAGCTTTGCTATGTAATTGATGTGTGACTAGCAAGCAAGTTATTCAAACCTGTTTGGTGCTTGTTTTCATCCTTTGTAAGATGAAGATGACAACAGCTCCCATGTCATTGGATTGTTATGAAGATTTAGAGCTATTTACTCAGGCAGAAGGTACAGGTTTTACCTCTCCTCATGCACAGGTGCCAAAGCCACCCTCATTGGGATATTCCCAGTGCATTAGGCAGAAGGTTCAGTTTCTCTAGGAAATCCCCAATTCCTCTCTTGTGTAATACTTGCTTCTTTTATTAAATACCCGGATGAGTTGTCATCTGGGTCACTTCTCAAAGACAGAGCTCCAATGACTCCACCTACCTATGCTTACCTGTTTGAAGAAGAAATTTTATCCTCTTCGTGGATTGTTGGTATTTAAAGGCTCAAAGTTGGCCCTCTGGACATACATAAAATATAAAACTCCCAAATGCAGTATCAGGAGAAAGAAACATACAAGCGAGACTACTGCAGAAACTTCCTCATTCTCTATCTTTTGAAAAAGTCCCTCTCCCTTACAGTAGGGTAGGCTTTCTGTTTATCTTACCAGCAACACGGTCCTTTTACTGTCCCTGGGTCAGTGCTGGAAACTCTTGAACAACACATGTATTCACAAACCAGAGCAACATCAAGGAAGTCAGGCAACGTCACCTCTATATCCCAATTCTGTCCCTCTTCTCAAAGAATGTCCAGCATTTGATTTTTTTTCTCTATTTTCTCAACCTACTTGTTTTCACATCTAGAAAAATAATGCAGGCTTTTGCAATGGAATTAGCCCCAAACAGGAAGATACTTAACAGATACAAATGAATAAAGTGGAAAAGAAATAAACAGTTGAAGTGGCAGAGGGCAACAAGGCGCTGAAGATAGTCATTAACCAAAGCATGAAGGTGGGAGTGCGGAGTCAATGTCCACCCACTAGGCACTTTGAAAGGAGATCTGCTCCCTTACCCCAAGTCCTGCAGCAGCTCAGCTTCTCCATCGGATCTGCTCCACAGATCTGAGGGATCCTGGGTGCTCATCTTCCCTTCTAGAAGTTCTGCTCTGCCCATTCGCGCCCTTCACAGAGGCAGAGAGAGACAACTCGGCTGCTCCTGCCACCCTCTCCCTCTGTGAGACAGCAGCCCGCTGTGGCTCTGAGTCTCCAAGGCAAGGAAGTGAAACTTGGTTACTTACTCCTCCTACCAATACCACCACCCTGGCCTGGAGGCACTGGCAGGAGTGTTCTGTCAGTGAGGAAGTATGCAAACTTAGGTAGTTACCTCTGAGGACACCCACACTGCATCACGCAACAGGCAGTTGCTATCAAAGGAAATGAAGAGGCGGTCACCCCACCTGGGATTGGACAACAGTGCAAACTGCTTGTGTGAGGCCAAACCCTAGCTTCTCCCTAATGCGATCAGCCTCTGGTTTGTAGGGGAGGATGAGTGCACTCTTTTACCAATCTTCTTTCTGTCTTACACACCAACACAGGGAACACTGAGGAAGCTTCTATATCAGGAACACCTTTAGAGTGGGTAGAAAAAACAGAAGCAAACCACAAGTTCAACCCCGAAGTTTGCTGTTTTAGTACTTTTGTAATATTTGTGCTTGTTTACCCAGATCTTCTAATATATCCTCGATTCTCTGAATAGGGATGATTCAGAGATAATTATTGTTTCCTCCACGGAAGAAGAATTAGGAGAGAAGAAGGTAGGAAAAAGTTACAAGGGGCCATTCTGGTGCCCACCTAATGGGGCATATTAGAACTCCTGCAGTCTTTTTTTTCTTCTTTTCCTTTTTTTTTTTTTTTTTTTGAGACAGAGTCTCGCTCTGTCACCCAGTCTGGAGTGCAATGGCGTGATCTGAGATCACTACAACCTCCGCCTCCCGGGGTTCAGGTGATTCTCCTGTCTCAGCCTCCCAAGTAGCTGGGATTACAGGCACCCACCATCATGCTCAGCTAATTTTTGTATTTTTGTAGAGATAGGGTTTCACCCTCAGGTGATCCACCCATCTCACCCTCCCAAAGTGCTGGGCTTACAGGCATGAGCCACTGTGCCTGGCCTGAACTCCTGGAGTCTTTGAGCGCCACTTCCTTCATGGGCTTACTCACACCTGCATGGCTTTGTGCCCAGATTCATATGTAGAGGGGGATTCTATCTGCCTGCAATGCTAAAGGTAAATGGCGGTGACTGAATCCTTGGGAAGTAGGACAAAGTGCAGTATCAAATGAGTCAAGGACATACGTTGCTTCCTGCCTTTTCTATGTACCTACAGGTCTCTCTCTCCCTCTCGCTTTCTCTCTATTTCTTCTTATCTCTACTCCCTGACTCACTCAGCACTCACCAGGGTGCTCTGTAACTTGTTCTCACAGTGTGGCCTGAGGACTAGCAGCACAGCAGAGCTGTTCCTAAAGGACTAGATGATTGCAAGAGGCTGCTGTTCACCTCACACGGTTCTATCCTTCATGTTCCTCCCTATTACCACTGTGAGACCCTGGGTAACGCTGGTTGCCAGTGAGAAATTCCCGAGTGTCTAGAGGCAGTCTGCTGAAGACTAAGCTCTGATAATACATATGTAACTGACTAAATGAGCACTTACAATTCTTTTGGCTACAGTTTGTTCACAGAGGAGGACAGGGCCCACTCAAACAGAGAGGCCAGTGCAGGCCAGGGAGATACTGAATATGCACACAGCAGCGACAGGGGAACAGCCTGTGCACTAGAGTTCCTGTTCCCTTTCTAGAGCCCTTTATTTGGTGTTTTAGTATCTATTTCATTCCCATTTTTAGCAAATTCTGGTTATTCTTTTTCTTAACTTTTTTGGAAGCTCAAGTAGCAGAATTTTCTAAGATCGTCCCTCTTTTCTCTCTGAATCTCCCAGTCTTTGTCCCTTTCTCATGCTGCTGTCCTATCTGTTGTCCTCTCCTTTGATGTCATTGTTCCACTTTGTCATTTACTCAATTTTCCCGGTATCCCTACCACCGTGCCTTCTCCACTAACTGCACACTTAGTTTTGCAGTGGTAACAGCTGCAGGAGGCTTACTAGATAGTTTCAACAAAATGCTGGACCTTCATAAAAATATTTGGTAATATATGTTTTACATTATTCAAATGATATAATTCTTAAATATTTGTTTATTTATTTATTTTTTAGAGATGCCCAGGCTGGTCTCAAACTCCTGGGTTCAAGCAATCCTCCCATTTAGGCCTCTCTAAATATTGAGATTACAGGTGTGAGCCACTACATCCAGTATGTTTATTAAAGGAACCTCAACTTTTGCTTCCAAGCAAGTACAAGGTATGTTTTTAAAAATCACGTAATTTACTTATTATTTCAACAATCTCTTTTCAGTGGTGCTGGTTCACAGCCCTGAATTTTTTCCACACAGGGGTTGGAGGTTTCCTCTCAGTGGTGATTTTAAGCAGAGTTCTGCTGGATGCCTTAGACCCTCAGTCATGTCTGTTATGTCTAAAACCCAACTGCATACAGAGTCTTGAAAATCCCATGCAAAACAAGAAGTGAGTCTAACTGGGTAAGGGGTCAGGGGTTGGGGGAGGTTTAGGAAATATGTCCCCAACTCCACATTGTATCCTCAACTCCAGCACAATTCTAAGACCACTTCTGAGAAGCTATCTGACCATGTTATCTCCTTTCTTTTTTCCCCAAAGTGGATGAGACTTAAGATCAACTTAATTTTAGTCTCCAAAAGAATACATATGCCTTTGTCCACACTCTTTGTCTGTCTAGAATGCTTTTCTATTCTATGTTCTGTCCAGCCAACTCCTTTGCATTTTCCAGTCTCAGCATAAATATTATCTCTTTTTGAGAGGTGTTTCCTCGCTACCCCCTCTGTATACGGGGTCAGGTGACTGTCCGTGTTGCTAAGCACCTGCACTACCTTAAAGTACTTCATGTCTCGATTACAACATTTTTGCCACTGTATTGAGATTATTTTATTTTGTTTTGTTATGTGTCCCTCAAGACAAAACTCTCATCTAATTGGACTGAGAGAGCACTTAACGGCAGAGTTTCTGTCTTGTTCATCTTTATACCTGTTTCACTCAGCACAGTATGCGGCGAGGACTAGCAGCTCAATGATTCTTGTTGACTCAGTGGTAGAGTCTCTTTCTGAAGCTTTTGATTGAAAGCCTAAAACTGGGATTTTTTTTTTTTTTAAATTTTGGGGTGTGTGGCAGTATCGGCTTTCTGGAAAGTAGGCACCAACAGGGAATGAAAAGTACAGGGAATTTATTGGGTGGATGTGTCCTATGAAGGACAGAGGTAAGAAGGAGAAGAGCAGACAGGGTGAGTCTCAGACCACAATGTAGAGCTGTGTGTTAGTGTCCTAGGCCTGCCTCAACAGGGGACCACACATTGGATGGCTAAAAACAATAGAAATGTATTGCCTCCCAGTTCTGGAGTCAGAAGTCCTAAACCAAGGTGTTGGTAGGATGGGCTTCTTTGGAGACTCTGAGGGAGAATCTGTTCCAGGCCCCTCTCCCAGATTCTTGTGGTCACCGGGAATCCTTGGCATTCCTTGGCTGGTAGACACAATACTTTGACCTCTGCCTCCATTTTCACACCACCTTCTCCTCTCCACATCTTCACCTGGACTTCTTATAAAGACATCAGTCATTGGATTTAGGACCCTCCCTAACCCATTATGAACTCATCTTAATTAATTCCATCTGCAAAGACTCTATTTCCAAATAGGGTCACATTCTAAGGTTCCAGGTAGATAAGAATTTTAGGGGTCAATTATTCAATTCAGGATAAGCTGACATCTGTGAACGGAGAGAGAGAAGGGAGGAACTGGGTAGACAGAACGTTGGACTGCATTTCTAAGAAAACTTCAGTCAGGCCCATGGGGAGCCCCAGAGCAAGGATTTGGCCTAGAGCAAGCATTTGCATTGGGCAGAAAGAGCCAGATCTAGTAGCCCCATCATGCTCAGACAATGGCTGGGAGCAGCCAGGGAAAGCTCTGGCGGGAGTGTGGACAGCAGAACTAGAAGGCACCATCTCCAGGCACTCCAAAAACATCTGCCAGAAAGAAACCATCAGAAATCTTCCCAACCACACTTAAGACATCTGCCAGAGACAAACCAAGCAGAAATCTTCCCAATCTTCCTCTTTTCTTCTTCTTTATTTCTCTTCTCTATTGTTTTCCTACCTTTCACTTTCAACACTCAGTCCTGAACTCCATTCTCACCCTTCATTCTCTAATGTGAAGTATTTTTTCTATTTGTCAGTTCAGTCACTTGGTTTAATCCCTTGATATCACTTCAAGTGTGATAAGGTTTTCCAGAAGTAGCACTGCTGTGTAGTTCATAAAATCCACTTCAGGAAAGATGGAAAACAGAGTCCCCTGGGGTACAGGGGAATCCTTGTCCTGCACCCAAGTGTCCTAGGAATCTCCTTGTAGTGTGTCACAAAGAAAAAGCTCCATTCTCTCAGGACTTCCCGACGGCAATACGTGTCCGCCATCCACTGTATGTCTAAAGTAGATCAAAGTGCACAAGACCCACAGAAATGGTTCAGGCTCATGGCTTCTGTGGATTTTGTCTCAGTTTCTACCAATATTCCAGCTACTCTTTCATTTAAATAGTGATACAACTGTCTTCATGATAAAACAAATAGATGTTTAACGTTCTCCTCACTCTCTTCAATCAAAGCTCCCCTCCTCCTTCTCCTCCTGAATGTGGCTCCCTTTTGGCTCAGGGCTATACCATTGCTTTTCGCTCTTCCTGGGTCTCGCTTCCTCCAGATCTCACTGTGGCTCTCTCACTTCATTTAGGGGTTTTGTTCTAAGGTCACCTTCTCAGAAAGAACTTCCTTATCTACCGTGTCTAAAATACTTTTCTGCCTGCCTCAAGCCTATCACTTCTATTTCCTTACCCTGCCTTATTGCTTTTCAAAGCTCTTAATATTGGTAGAAAATACTTTCCTACCAATTCATAAATAGTCGCTGTCATGTGGTGATTGTAGAAGTCCTGAGGCCCTGAATGTCCCTCAGTCATCTTGGCCACCCCATCCCTCCCAGGACATCTATTGTTATGTAACTGAGAGGGGCATTTAGAGTCTTGTTCTGGGCTGGGCATGGTGGCTCACGCCTGTAATCCCAGCACTTTGGGAGGCCGAGGTGGGCGGATCACGAGGTCAGGAGATCGAGACCATCCTGGCTAACACGGTGAAACCCCGTCTCCACTAAAAATACCAAAAATTAGCCAGGCGTGTTGGTGGGTGCCTGTAGTCCCAGCTACTCCGGAGGCTGTGGCAGGAGAATAGCATGAACTCAGAAGGTGGAGCTTGCAGTGAGCGGAGATCACGCCACTGCACTCCAGCCTAGGTGACAGAGCGAGACTCCGTCTCAAAAAAAAAAAAAAAAAAAAAAAAAAATCTTGCTCTGGAACCAAGGCCAGCATCATGTCAGTTCTTATCCTTCAGTGCCTGTGGCATGCTAGTTGTATATTTAACAGGTGTATTGAAGTATAATTTGTATATCGTAATGTTCATTTTTCTTAGGTGTACAATAATTTTGAGTAAATTTGCAGAGTCGTGCAACCATCATTGCAATATAATTTTAGAATGCTTTTCATCACCTCAGAAGATCCTTTGTATCTATAACACTCTAAATACCACCTCTGTTTTTAGCTCTACCTGAAATTATGTAGAATATTTGCTTACTTGTGGCAAATTCTCTTGATGGATGGAGAGTAGATAGATGATGGATAGATAGATAGATACATACATACATACATGTCCTAACCCACATGTTCTTCTGCAATGTGACCTTGCTGCTCCCTGTCAAGAGGCAGCACCTAACTCCCGTGCTTTGAATCTGGCCTGGCCTCTGTGATTCACTTGTGACCGATAGAATGTGGTGGAAGTGACACTGGGTCACTTCTGAGGCTAGGCCAGAAGAAGCCTTGCAGTTTCTATCGTGGTCTCACGGCCTGTTGGAATGCTCACTCTCCAGATGTTACTTTCAGGGGTTCCCCTTAGGAACACAGCTGTTATGCCTAGAAGCATGTGGAATGCTTCATGTGTGTGCTCCGGTCAACAGTCCCAGATAAGCCCAGCCTGAATCATTCTAGTCCAGGTGCCAGACTTGATTGAAGAAGCCTCCAGATGATTCCAGCCTCCAGCCATTCAAATCACTCTTTCCTAGTGGTTTGCATATTGCCAGCTGAGATCCCAGACATCAAAGAGGAGAGACAAACCATGCCCTGATTGAATTTTGGATCTAAAGAATACTTGCACTTAATAAGATGTTTGCTATTTGATGCCATGAAGTTTGGGATGGTTTGTTAGGCAGTGATATGGTTTGGCTCTGTGTCTCCACTCAAATCTCATCTTGTAGCTCCCATAATTCCCACATGTTGTGGGAGGGACCCAGTGGGAAATGACTGAATCATGGGGTGGGTCTTTCCCCTGCTGTTCTCGTGGTAGTGAATAGGTCTTATGAGATCTGGTGGTTGTAAAAATGGGAGTTTCCCTGCACAAGCTCTCTCTTTGTCTGCTGCCATCCATGTAAGATGACTTGCTCCTTGTTGCCTTCTGCCATGATTGTGAGGCCTCCCCCAGTCATGTGGAACTGTAATTCCAATAAACCTCTTTCTTTTGTAAATTGCCTAGTCTCGGGTATGTCTTTATCAGCAGCATGAAAATGGATTAATACAGCCAGCGATAGATAACTGAAACACTTGCCTATCATCTGGGTCACTGCCTAGAATGTGAGCTCTCAGAGGCAGGGACTTCCAGGGTCTTGATCACCTTATATCTTTGATGGTTACTTTTATGTGTCGTCTTGGCCAGACCACAGATCAGATGTTATTCAGGGTGTTTCTATAAGAGTGTTTTTGAGTGAATTAATATTTAAATGGTAGGCTCTGAGTAAAGCAGATTGCTCTCTATAATGTGGGTGGACCTCATCCAACCAGTTGAAAATTTGAACAGAACCAAAAGACCAGCCTCCCACGAGCAACATAATTTTCCAGTAGACTGCATTTGGTCTTCATCTGCAGCATCAACTCTTCCTGATACTATTGTAGACAGCCTGTGGACTTGAACTAGTTCTCCAGCCTGTCAGCCCACCCTGCAGATCTTGGACGTGCCAGCCTCCATAATTATGTGAGGCAATTCCTTATTTTACACACACACTCCCTCTCTCTCTCACACACACACTCACACACACACTCACACTCCACATATATACATACTATTGGTTGTGTTTCTCTAGAGAACCTTCACTGATATAGTATCCGTAGTCCCTAAAATGGTGGTTCTCAATTGCATCCTCATATTTGAGGTGGTTTTCATTAGTAGTTGTAACAACCTGGGGAGCCTACTGACATCTAGTGTGCAGTGACGCTGAATATCCTAGTGTGCAGTACAGCCCCCACAATAAATAATTATCTAACTGAAAGTATCAAAAGGGCTACCTGGTCTACTTCAAGCACATTTTTTTTTCTCACTTTAAGAGCATCCTAAAAACCATAATACAGTAAATCCACTGAAGGTAACTATGCAAAGTCACCTACCTAACGAGAGAGCTAAGGTGAAATAAAAAGCCAGCCTTTCCCAGAAATCACTGGGGAGGATTTCAGGGAGAAAGGGCTAAGACCCTACCTTTTTTTACAAGCAACCTGAGGTCAAGTGAGCACAAGTCAAGTAACATTAATGGGACATTGAGGTCACTCTTCATTTGTGTCTACCACACACCCTGTGCCCAAGCCCATCGCCAGCCTGACTTGGATAATCAGTTCTACATGGTTACAGGAAGTCAGTCTAATTGGTTCACTGGTGACATTTCCCAGCAGCCGGTGTTGAAACAATTAAAGCTTTGCCCTCAAACAAGAAATACAGCCACTCTCTGTGGTTATAAAAGAACAGCTCCCCCTGTTGGTGCTAGCTATATTCATCTTTTCAAATGAAAAAAATAACTAACATATTTGACTGCATCACAATGGGCTCCTGAAGGTCTAGAAAGAGAAAGACGTGACCAATAACAGCAAACTTAACCAGGATCCATAAATATATGTTTCTTTAGATTATGAGTGTTCATAATCATTTTCATTTGTATATCATGAACATTAGGTTATTGAGACAGAGCAGATATCACTATTCTTGTTATTTTTTAATAGACAAGAAATTAGCAGCACCAGGAAGAGAATTTATGTGCATAAGTCACTCTCCAGTTAAGAAAATAGAAGCCACTGTAGACATTTAGCTGCCACTGCTGGTCTGTGGGACCAGAAGGACACAACTCTGTTGATGCAGCTGGAAACTGGCACTGAGACTTCTGGAACATGCAGCTGCCCACCATTGCTGAGGGCTGCTCATGCTGCCGAAAGCACTGCCTAAGGAAGAAAAAAAAAGGATTTCTACCCTTCTCCAGTCTTCCTGTTAGCAAATTCTTTCTGGAAGACAGCTGGCAAGGGAATTAGTGAAATGTAGTTTGTTGGCTTCCAGTCCCCTATGACACCAGGGGAGGAGAGGAGGTCAGAAGTGGAGCTGAAGCCAGTGGATGAATAACTAGCACGTAACATTTTCACTCAAGGTTCTTTTCACTCTGTCTCATTCTCTCCTGTGTTCATCAGGGTATGCTAAATTGCTACTTCAGAAAGACTCAAAATTTAACACTTCAACACAGAAGTGAATTTCTTATTCACATGACTGTGAATAATGTGGGTCACTCTCCCCACCCCATCCCTAGGGGTCCTGGGTCACTCTCCCCACCCCATCCCTAGGGGTCCTGGGTCACTCTTCCCTCACCCCATTTCTAGGGGTCCTGGGTCACTCTCCCCACCTTTATCGCTAGGGGTCCTGGGTCACTCTCCCCACCTTAATCACTAGGGGTCTTGGGTACTCTCCCCACCCCATCCCACAGACTGGGTAGCTTACACACAAGAGACATTTATTTCTCACATTTCTGGAGTCTAGGAAGTCCAAGATCAAGGCACCAGCAGATGTGGGGTCTCATAATGCCTGATTCATTGTTCATAGATGCTGGCTGTCTTCTTGCTGTGTCTTCACATGGTGGGAGGAGCTGAGAAGTTCTCTGGGACCACTTTTATAAGACACGAATCCTGTTAATGAGAATTATGACCCTATGACTTAATCATCTCCCAAAGGCTCCACCTCCAAATACTATCACATTGGGGATTAGGCTTTTACATAGGAATACTGTGGGACACAAATGTTCAGTTTATGGTAGTGAGGAATGGTTTGCCTCTGCTGGAATGTATATTCTATCACTGACATAGGTTAGAATTGCTAGTTTCTGGTGATAATAAAGAGCAGAATGACTTCTCATTGGTTTTAACATTGTTTCTTTATTCCTTTTTTCTTTCTTTCTTTTTTTTTTTCTTTTTCTTTTTCTTTTTTTTTTTTTTTGAGACAGTGTCTGGCTCTGTCACCCAGACTGGAGTGCAGTGGCATGATCTCAGCTCACTGCAACATCTGCCTCCCCAGCTCAAGCCATCCTCCCACCTCAGTCTCCTGAATAGCTGGGACTACAAGCATATGCTACTACACCAGGCTTATTTTTGTATTTTTTGGTAGAGACACGGTTTTGCCATTTTTCCCAGGCTGGTCTTGAATTCCTGGGCTGAAGCAATCCTCCCACCTCAGGCTCCCAAAGTGTTAGGTTTAGAGGTGTGAGCCACAACGCACAGCCTGCTTGTTTATTCTTATTGACAGTACCAGGGATTGAAGTGCTCCCATGCACCCCCTCACCTTTGTATGTCACTGGTAAAAAAGATTCTTATATAAGAAGGAAAGTTATTCTAAGTCACTTTTAAGTTCCCTTTTAACTTTGAAATAATGTAACATTTTGAAACAAATACCCAGGGTTGCTGAAGCTATCCTGCACACATACATAATACATATTAGGCTTTCTAGCTGAAGCTGGGGATGATTTATCTTTAACCAAACACCTCTTATCACAGCCAATCAACATGCCTTCAGATAGAGCAGTGTTTATATGTTATTCCAATAATGTTAAGAGAACACATGTGTGGTTTAAGAAGACTGCTGTGTTTTGCATGTCTCCTAATTTCCTAGAACTTCACTCTGGCTTTCTTAACAGGTAATGCAAACAGATTAAGTAATATTATGCTCCCTTCTGCAAAGCCTTTACTTCAGCACTTACTTTGCCATTTTTAGATGCAGCGTCTTAAAAATATGCAAACATGTGCACTTGCGGGTGAGTGTGGCAGATGCTGTTTGCGCTGGTGAAGCAAGGCACCATCTGCATGGAAAGGTCATGCTTAATTGTGTCAGCACTGATTTCTGAGTAATGAAAGTCTGGACAAAAATGAAACTTCAAACACACCAGCTTTTGCATTTAAGTCTGCAAAAGTAGCTGCTAACTCAACCAAATGAAATTAAATAAGGTTACTTTTGGATCCTGTGAGCCTGATCCAAATACTTTTTGTCTCCTTGGCCACACTTCATCTGAAAAGATTGCTGTGTTAACTAATGGGAGCTAATGGCAAACAACAAAGATTACTTGACCAACTGGCCAGCTGAGATATCTCCCAGATTCTTAACTTCCAGGAAGCGCCAGGGTAGATTCAGCTTTTGAAAATGGGTAAAACTTGAAATCGTTCATGATAATGTGCGCGAATTGAGCATCTCAGCCAAAATGTCGGAATGTTTGGTCTACTGGCGGTAGGACTTAAGAAATGAATAACAGGGGTCTTAGAGCTTTTCATGGAGAGCGTCTTAGAGGGAAATGGCTTCAGTTCCCCTATTTAACAGGTTGGGCACGTGGGGTTGGAAACTACTAAGATACTTGCCTGAGATTTCACCCCTGGTTATAGGGGATCTGGCACTTCTGACTGAGCCCAATTCTTTCCTTACTGAGTCCAGTAATACAGCTAACTTTAGTGTTTTCTTTTAAATCACAAAATGTTTTCCAGGCCAGCATTAAATTAATAGAAAACTAGAACCTCAGATACATGTTGTTTGTCTATTTAAAGCCTGCGTAAAACAAACTCCGCGGGAGTAAAAACTGTGGCTTACAGGTCCTCATACGACTTACTTTGAAACCCCATCAAAATAAATATTTCTTAAAATAGCCCTGGAAGCAATGAGGATGGACATTATAGAAAATATAACCTTACTCTAGCGCTGCCCTCGCCACCCCCCGACCCCCGGTGTATTTAATTTGTGGATTCGCCCTGCCGCTGTGCTTCCCACACCTCTTCCCCTCCACTTACACAGGCAGGACCTCGGTGATGAGGATATGCTACCACTAGGTGGCAGTAATACCGCGTTGGTGGGCTCGGGGGAGCTGTTTTATCTGATGTCAAGATTAGACCCATTGCTTTTTCCTTCCTCTCTGTGAAAGTATAGTTCTTTATTAAAGTAGCTGAATTCAGGTGATACGACCCAACACCACATTTATAGAAGATACCTTAGACGCCAGACTATTAAACTACTAAATGATCCAGGTATAATTTATTACCTGTTTCACCAAGTTTTAAATGGTTCAATTCTTAGTTCTGCTCTCTTTTCCCTTTAAAGCTTTGAGACCTTTACTGAAATAATTTAAATGAGTAGGAAGTGATTGAAATCTAAAATTTCAATTTTATACCTAAAAATGATTTTCAAGCCTGCAATTGCAATATATTTTAAGCACTTACTTTTTCCTCAGCTCATTTGGTAAACATAAATCTTTAAAGCATTTCAATTTTTATTTAAAATAAGGAATGTAGGTGACTCTAAATTGCTAACGTAGAGTGCTGTCACAGTAACAGTGACTGGAAATAGTGAAAATTCTTCAGAGTTCTCAGTGTTACAGTGAAGGCAGCTTGGGAACAGAGACAATGACTCAGCCACAGCGACAACTTTGAAGTAGATTTTGTCACTGTTCATGGCTGGCCCATGGGTCTGAGTTTTCTCTGTTAATCATATAAATATGAGATCTTTGGTATTTTAAATATTTTAAGGGTGGTAAAGAGAAGTTTCTCTTAACATGTAAATGTTTTTGTTTTGTCTATCTAAAGAAGATATTATAGAGATGATTTGTTTTGAGATGGGGGTCTCGCTGTGTTGTCCAGGCTGGTGTTGAACTCCTGGCCTCAAGTAATCCTCCTGCCTCAGTCTCTCAAAGTGCTGGGATTACAAGTATCAGTCAATGTGCCCAGACACAAAGTGAATTTTATCCAGAAGGTTAGGTGGGGGATGGAAGCAGGAGGAAGAACAGAATTATGAGGAACTATGAGTGGTTAAAAAAAAATGTGAAGAGAGTAGGAAAACTATAAAAGAGGGTACTGACAGGATGGTGTGATAGGTGACTGAACCAGTAATATGCCCGAAGCAAAAAGGATAAACCTGGCCCTGAAGGGGGTCACATCAGAGCAAAAAATGAAGGCTTCAGAGGAGCCTGGAGGGTGGGGAGCATGGAGGTGACACACCAGAAGCTGAAAGCCAAGGGCTCCAGCACGGTTTCTCCCAGGACAGGCTGCGCACCACCAGCCTCAAAATCCCCACGGCACAGGGCCCTAGGGCCTGCATCTTGGACAGTTGCCCCAGGTGATTCTGATGTCCTGCAAAGGTTGAAGAGCACCCAAGTCTGTGGAAGAGCCTGCAGACCAAAAGTAATGTGGTGATGGGTCTGTGGGCTCCTGGGGCAATGATAGGTACTAAAAGCCTATGCCAAGAGAAGATGGTACCTCATGACGTAACAAGCTATCCATGTTTGTGTCAGTCAACACCCGTCACAAAAGAAGCCTGTCATTCCTTGGACCATCTGTGTGTGCTCACAGGCAATGGGCTATGTAAGGAGAGAAAGAAGGACTTCCAAAAACAAGAAAGGTTGAGGTCTTTTAGTGCTTGGAGGTATCAACTAAGTAACCTCAAGCTCTTGTCTAGTATCTCTTGGCTACAGCTCAGCTGAGACTCAGCTATGCTAGCATCAGGAGTTGGTGGCTCCCTGTGGAGATCCTCCAAGTGCTCTCAGCAGACAAGGCCTTCTTAGGGGAATAGGTCGCTCAATGACACTGATGATCCAGATGTCCAGAGGTCCCATGGTGGGGGACTTAACTTGATCCAGGCTTACGCTTCAGACACATACAAACCAATCTGACAGACAAGGACAGATGGGAAAGGGACGGAGATGGACTTCTGGAGGAAAAAGGGAGTCCCCGGGAGGAAGAATTCTTATAGGTGAGGATTCATGGCTTCAGAGCCAGGGGCAGGCAGGTCTCAGTGGTTGTTCTTGGCCTTAACCTAATCTTGCCTACTCTCTAGCAAGATTTTGCGTCTTGGAAGGAAAGGGCATGGTGATGCTCAGTAGTGTTATTGCTTCCTAAGTGATCTAAGTCACCTCAGCCTGTTGGGTTGAGGGGATCCAAGTCCCCTAACCCTTTCCTTTAATTAACGAAAAGAATAACCCCTCCAGGCTTCCCTATCTCACATGCTGTGGCCAGTCCAGTGATCTGATAATCCAGTGAGATTTTCATGAATTCTGGGGGCTTACAATATCATAGTTTCTGTTCTTCTTACTTCCTGCTCCCACTGACATCTGAGCCACTGAGGCAGTCAGCCAGCGCACCTTCTGAGGTTCTCTTCTCTTTGCACCACCTGACCAAACAGTAGACATGGTGCATCTAAGTGCAGCTGTCTCATTAAACAGTCAAGGACAGCAAACTTGACTAAAGTTTTGCTTAGGGAAATGAAGGCAAGTTTGCATTATAACACAGCGTAACATTAAATAGCAGACATAGCCAAGCATGGTGGCTTATGCCTGTAATCCTAGCACTTTGGGAAGCCAAGGTGGAAGGATTGTTTGAGGCAAACAGTTCAAGACCAGCCTGAGCAAAATAGCAAAGACAGCCCGTCTCTAGAAAAAGCTTTAAAATATTAGCCAGGTATGGTGGCACATGCCTATAGTTCCTGCTGCTCAGAGGCTGAGGCAGTAGGATCATGTTAGCCAAGGAGTTTGAGGCTGCAGTGAGCTATGGTTGCACCATTGCACTCCAGCCTGAATGACAGAGCAAGATGTGTCTCTAAAAAAATCTAAAAATAAATAAATAAATGGCAGACTCTGAGTTGAATTTCTTCAATTCCGCCACAGAGCACTTACTACTTGGTGACCAGCTTTGCCTTCTGGCCACTACTTCCCACCATCTGCACCTTTTCTTCTCTCAAATTTCTCACTCCCTAGCCTCCTGTCCAGCATAGAGATGGTCATTTGAAGAGAAATGCTGTCACCTGAAAGGGAGGTGAGCATTGGAGACCATTAAGCAGATGGCAAAGAACTCTAGGTGACAGCAGTTTGCCATGCAGCTGCCCTGGGTCATGAGTGTCGGGGATGTGTCCCCTCACTATTTGGATGGCTGGAGACTGTGATGCAGCAGCATTAAACCTCAGAGACCTGAAGCAGAGGCTGCCCCAAGAACAGAGCAACAGCTAGAGCAGCAGGTGAACAGAGCTGCAGGCAGAGGCTGACTATGTGTGAGAGCCCCCCCAATTTTTTCCTGGGGACTTTTAGACAGACACAAGAATGGGAAGGACTGAGACCCGGCCACCAGCAGGTGGAGGGTATTAATCCAGCAACTATAGGAACGAATAATGTGTTTGCCTAGGACTGACAAGCTGATGGGCCTTGGGGAATATCCACCAAGATACAGAATAGGATGCAGTGCCTTGCTTGCCTTGCCTTGCCTTGCCTTGCCTTTTTGAGATAGGGTCTCAGTGTAGTGGCACATTCACAGCTCACTGCAGCCTCAACCTCCCAGGATCAAGCATCCTCCCGCCTCAGACTCTTGATTAGCTGGGACTATAGGTGCGTACCACCATACCTAGCTAATTGTTTAATCAAATTAAACAATAACAATTTTTGTAGAGACAAGGTCTTGCTATGTTGCCCAGGTTAGTCTTGAACTGCTGGATTCAAGCACTCCTCCTGCCTCAGCTTCCCAAAGTGCTGGCAATGTAGGCATGAGCCACTGCACCTGGCCCGCTGCAGTTTCTTGTGTTCTCACATCCTCTTTCAATACCCAGAAAAGATAAATCATCTTCCCAACATGCAAACCAAAAAATAAATATTATAAATCTACTCTAAGCTGTGGCCAGTGCTTCTTAATTTAATGTGCATATACATCATCTGGGGATGTGGTTAAAACAGATTCTGATTCAATAGGTCTGAGATGGGGCCTCAGGCCTGCGTCACTGACAAAAGCATCCACGTGATGTTGATTCTGCTTGGGCCACTTTGAGAAGCAAGGGTGTGAGAGCACCCCAATGTGCTCCTTGCCCTCCTCCTCCCCACCTATATTTACAAACAATGACAAAAAATAGGTACTGAAGGACAAGAGGTAATTCATAATCTACAAGGATGATAGTTTATGGTAGAGTCCAGGCTCTACAGTGAAATGGGGGTGGTGGGATGGGAGAGGAGAAGCAATCCTGAGGCTCCTTCATGGCTCTCTTAATGAGAACATTCATTTTATCTTCATTGGACTAGCCCAGTAACAAAATGTGCAAATAAATCCTCTACTGCACAGCTCTTCCTTCTGAGGGGCTTGACAGTTTGCTATCTCCTGATTGCAGTTTCCTGACCCGTCGGTAACACTCTTCTTAAAAGGTGGCTCAGTATGATGTTAGTGGGGATTTTTTGCTTCCAAACTTGACATTTTAATTATAGAATAAAAGACTTGGACCATTTTCAGAGAACAAGATAGGGGGATTATTTTGAGGGACACTTTGGTGTCCCTAAATCATCTTGGAGAGACAGCTAACTTCTAACAGCCCTACACTCACCTTGCTTTAATCAGATCTTCTCCTAAGCACTCAATAAAATGTAACAATGTACTGGGGTGAGTCTTTGTCCCGGGGTTATTTGAGCATTCGCTGTGGCAGCTGCATCCAGCCCCAAGTGACATGTATGATCAATTCTTGCCAACGTGAAGGCCACCCATCCAGCTCTTCCTTTATACAGCCCTTTGCAGAACGGCTCCCCAAAGGGTTATAATTAGAATTGTAAAAGCACATAAACAAAATACAAGCCACATGAGCCTGCCTGCCCAGCTTCAGGACATTTGAAAGTGTCAGAGAAAAATCTTCGTTTAAAAGTTTTTAGGACAAAAATACAAAGGAGTAGAATTGGACTGAAACAGAAAGGTCAAACAAAAATAGAGCAAACTAGTGGCAAAAAAGCTATTTGTTTATTGAGGATTACGTTTAAAGGTAGGAATTTATCTGGAGAGAGTGAATTGAAGCCTGGGGAACTAACTCTCTGGTTCCTGTGACCTCCTTTAACTTGTGACTGGAAAAGCTCATTTGAGGATTTTGATGAGCTGGAAAACTCAGCTTGCAGGGTGTGTCTTTGGAGAAATCCCTTAGTAGTAAATGGTTGTATGTAAATCTGACAATTCATTGACTAAGAGCTCACTGAACACTAGTCAGTTGCTAGATTTGGGAAGCAGGTGGAGTTCAGCTACTCCACCTCAAAAGAGGCTACTGTGGGATATTGATTGTTTTCAGTTAAAGGCGTTTGAAAAATAGCAGATGCCAGAAGGGCACTCTGATCTCTGATCTTCCTTTTTCTTCCTGAAAGCAGGAAATAAAACTCCCATGTGAAAGGTACCCTCCTTGTACCAGGAAAAAGAAAGATATTCTTATCACCAGAGATGCGGAGTTGGGGCCAAGAGAAATCTGTGCAAACAAATACTGTTAAAGGAACCCTTATCTTCCTTGATGCTTTTCCACAGTTAACTGCCTGAGCTCAAGCTCCTTTGTTTTGCCGCATTTCCTTAATTTGCTGCTCTTTGTCAAGCCTAGAAGATAAACCTTTGGTTCTAACTGCTTCTTTGGGTCTTCAGATTTTTTGGTAAAGGCTTCCATATATATGTAAAAACCTATTGCAATTCTTATGCTTTTCTCTTTTTAATCTGTTTTATGTCCGTCCCAGCTGGAGATGCTGGAAGCTTGGAGGAAAATTTTCCTTTCCCTACACAGGGGATGAGAGAGGTGCATATATGGCCTCTGCTTTGAGGAAAGGAAAAAATGCACAGGAAAATACGGAACACCGTTTATAGTGAACACGTAAACAAAGAGCCAGTTCATTATAGCTGGGGTCCCATAGTGGAATGCCACCTCAATTCACTCACCTTCTAGTGAAGAAGAAGATTCATTTGACGTTAAATTAGGAGTCAAACAAACAAAAACTGGGGGACTTTTGAAATGCCAATTAAGAATAGAGTCTTCCCTCTGTTTCTGATAGTCACAAGTTATTCTCTATGAGGTATACCACAAAATCACTGTCATTTATAAAACTAATGCTAGCCTGTAACTAATACCCTGTACTAAATTATGTTTTACCAAAGTGTTTCAGATGCAGTAACAGTAACTGCTATTACCTAAACTGTTCACAATGATTATTTAGATACTAAAATTCCTTACAGGTATACTGAGAGGGGCTCCTGTGCCACACCGTTAGTTAACCCCTTTAAACCATTCCCTCATCTGGTTATCATAGACTCTTGTGAGGAGGCCTCAGTATCATTATCTCTGAGGTAGAAACAGATAACCTGAGACTTGTACACAGAAGTGGCAGTGAGGAGGGAAATTCTGATTCAAACGTGGGTCTATCTGGCTCATAACCTTTGCTCACTCCAACCTGCTTGCCCACCCATGATTCCCCCAAGGAGGTCAGGAGCTCCCTGGGCATTGGAGAAGGACCTTGCTGGCCCACATGCTGGAATCACTTCCCCCTGACTGGAACTGGTGCCTCCAGGCTGCAAGAAGGAAACTGTGATGTTGAGATAGACACAGGAGCCTCATCCCTCATTCCTGGGGGGAAGAGGGATCATAGAACATCAAGCGCATTTCTCAGGTTTTGATTAAACAAAGCAAATACTGTAAAAGAAAAATCAAATAGGTGTCCGTAAGAAGTTTATTAAAAAATAAAGAAAATCTATTTTTTAAACCAAAAATAAAACTCTAAGCTCCCAACCAACCAACTGATGGACCTTCCCCTCAGGCAAGGGCATTCCAAAGTTAATTTGAAAAACTAGTTCAGGCCATGTGGGAGTGGGGGTTGGACATGCCTCATTATAACCTGCACCTTTTGGAATTCAGGTACAGCTGACCAGCATTAACATTAAAACAAAGACCTTAAGACTGAGAGAACAGACTCTTCAAGTTCAACAAGAAACATTTACAATCTGCTCTCTCTGAAGCCTGCTACCTGGAAGCTTCATTAGTATAAGGACCTTGTTCTCCACAGTTCCTTATCTTGACCCAGACATCCCTTTCTATCCGACTCTAGGTTTTTAGAAAATAAATCTTTCAACCAACTGCCAAACAGATTATGATTCGGAAGCCCCCTGGCTGCCCCCATTGTTCCAGACAGAATCAATGTACATCTTACATGTATTGATTGAGGTCTTATCTCCCTAAAATGTATAAAACAAAGTTATAGCCAAACCACCTTGTCACATGTTCTCAGGATTTCCTGGAGCTGTGTCACAAGTCATTAGTCACTCATATTTGGCTCAGAATAAATTTCTTCAAATATTTTACAGGGTTTGACTCTTTTCATCCACAATTTTCAAAAGCACTTTGCAGCAACTCATGGAATGTACCTCTGATTTCCTAAGGATAACTACCTCTTCCTCCTCCTCACCACTACCTCTTTTCATCCTGAATTTTAAAATGATAATACGATCAACACTTGGAGTTAGACTCATTAAAGGTTTATTTTTAGGAGAGGTTTACAAGAACTATGTGACCCACCTGTGGCAATTAAGGATCCTAGAGCGCTGTTGTGTGAGCCCTGGGAACTGGCACCCTGAGCCTTGGCTGTCTTCCAGATTGGGCTACTATATTTAGCCTCACTAAAGTTCTCCCCTGAAGTTGAGCTCATGGCCACATTTTCATTTCCTGAGTTATTATGTGGGGTCACCCATTTCTTGAGGGGCCCTACCTTCTGAACCTAGCTCTGTCATTGCTCTGTCAAAGATTTGCAGAGGGCAAGTCATTCAATCCCTGGGACTCACCCTGACCATCTAGAAGAATGGAATGATTCATGGACAACTGCCATGAAAAATAGCTAATTACTGGAAATGATTGTGGAAATCTGGAATACTATGTACGTCTTCCAGCCTCAGGAGGAGGGGAGCAACATGTGCAGATGGTATTTTTCCACCAAGTGTGGGACTTGGAGGAGCTGTCAGATGTAGACAAGGTTCAGCAGAAGAGGTCATGGTTTGGGAATGAGCCAGACAGGGCCTGGGGCAGAGAGGACTTAATTTGAGGCAGTGTTCAAGGATCCGAGAAAGGGTCTGTTCTTTCCACTCCTCTCTAGTGCGACACTGACCCTGCCTCATGGGTACATGCATCATGGGAGGGTATAATTACCTAAAATCATTCAAATTAGTGATTAGAAGGTGGATATTGGATTCTTACAAAGAATGCTGTTGTTGGTTTCCCATTTCTTGGAAAGTTTGTATCTTCTGATTGTTTGGTTTTAGGACAAGACACATAGGTCAGTCTTAGTCTTGTTAAAATACCACCTTTGTTACATATTTGCTCATTTATATTTTATGGTTGTAAAAGAAACAACCATAAAAATTGATGTCAGCTTTGTGGAAACTACCTAAAACTCTAAGAAAGTAGTGAATTTTCTAAGTGTATTTTTCTTTTCAGATGACTTTTTCATCTTCCTCAAACTATGAGATGATGAAATAGCACAGGAATCAAGAACTCTTTTTTGGATAAAGTTCATCTCCAAAATGTCAAAGTTATGCAAGTTTTCTGCCGTAAGTAGGGGAAAGCATCAAACACACACATACACACATACACATACACGCTTACACAAACTCACAATTGCTCAGGAATCATAGGCTGTGCGTACTCCTTTGCAGGTAAGGAGTATCATTATAAAATGTCAATTGGTTCAACACACTGCCAAAATATAACTATGAAACTATCAAAATTCCACATCTGGGGTATCAAAACTGCTTTATACTTTCGTTTTTCTCATTCAAAGATGGTTTATAAAAGTGTTTTGGAAGCAATAAAAGCTATTACCTAATTTGTTTAAGGTGATTACATGATATGCAAGATCACTTAAAGGTATTAATCCCTACAATCTGAGTCTTTAAAAATTTTCAACCCATAAATACTTTAATGATTATTCTGGAAATACATGAGGGCATTAGCTTTACTTTAAAAGGTATTTAAAACTCTTCACCACATTTTTCCATTTAGCTGTTTGCTTCCAGTTACCCTTGGGCAAGCTGTTTGGTCAGAGGGCTGGCTGTGCCTTTGCTCCTAAGGCAGGTCTTACAGGCTGCCCATTGCAGAGGTGTGCCAACTGTTTGGAGCTCCTCAAGGTCACAGGTGAAGCCTTGCCTCCTTAGAATCTTTGGGATAAAGGATATTCTTAAGATTGGATATAGGTAAGGCATAGCTTGTTATAATACACCAAAGGCAATTGCTTATATAAATAAGGACCTTAGTAGCTGAAATTAAAATAAGCGAACTTCATTTTGTGCCATCAGGTCAAAGCATGCCTGGTCTCCCCCTAACAAGGCAAAAGATTGTGGACATTATAGCTGTGTTACAAGACTTCACATAACATTTGGCTCAACAAGCTGCTGAAATTTTCTAGAAAAAATTTGATATCTGAGAATATTTTCTATTGTCCTGTCTCCAATTTGGAAGATTCACCAGAACCAGAATAGTCTTAGGTCTCTCCAGTGGTTAATTTTCTAAACAAATGAATGACCCAAAACTCAATGTTTACAAGTCTCTGAAACACAGTCATAACTTATGTCAAGCGCTATGAGTGAACATCAGCTGAGCATTTCTAATTATTATTGGGTAGCCTCTATATGGATGACCATGATGCAGTTTAAGATCCAATGTGTCCTCCAATGTTTTCTTCTAGGAATGCTTCCTACTTGTTTCTTCTTCCTCACCTGAAAGTATCTGTAACCTCCCAGTTACTGGATCAGAAGTCAGATTCTTTACTGGTCTTCATCTACTAATAGTTAATTCTGGTCTGGGCAGATTCAGAAGGTCTGCAGGTATAAATTTCTTTATTTGTGAATGGAAATAGGTTGCAGGCCTCTTCCATAGGATGGGATGCAGATGAAAAGTGTTGTGGAGCATGGCATGCAAACACCAACTCAAACTGTGGAGCCATCCTTTCCTCCTCTCTGTACCTTGGCTGACAGATTGCATCTGCCTCTTTTTGGTCACTCTTGCTGTTTCTGGATGAGGTCAGGCCTCTATCATCTTACTCTAGGGATATGGTGTCTGGTTTCAACTGGCCTTTTAAAAAAAATCTCCATTTCATCATTCACATTCTTGATAGCAAACTAATGCTCACATATGATTATACTACAGTCTCCTGCTCAAAACTGTGAATGACTCATTATTTACACATAGAAAAAAAATTGTATTTCCTTAGTTTGGCTTTTAATTTCCTTATCATCTAGCTTCAAACTACATTTTAAACATCCTTTTTTTTCATTATATCCTCCATTCTAGGTACACAAGTCTCCTCCTTATTTTTCAAATACAATTCATGCATTTGTATATTCTTTCTTTATTTATTTATTTTTAGATGGAGTCTTGCCCTATCACCCAGGCTGGAGTGCAGTGGCATGATCTTGACTCACTGCAACTTTTGCTCTCAGGTTCAAGTAATTCTCTTGCCTCAGCCTCCTGAGTAGATGGAACTACATGTGTGCACCACCATGCCTGGCTAATTTTTGTATTTTTAGAAGAGATGGGGGTTTGCCATGCTGGCCAGACTGGTCTCCAACTCCTGACCTCAAGTGATCCACCCGCCTCAGCCTCCCAAAGTGCTGGGATTACAGGTATGATCCACTGTGCCTGCCCAGTATATTCTTGTGCCTCCATTTATTTATTGTCTTCTGTTGTCTTAGAACGTTTCTCTTCCCAGCCACTCCAGAAGAATATTGCCAAAAGATATCCATGAGGAATCATTCTAGAAACCTTTCAAAGTATCCTTCCAGCCCATCTCCCTTAGCATATTCTGTATCTCTTACAGCCTTAGCCTTACTCTGCCCTATGTAGCTTGTACTTCTTGTATGTAGCCACCAGAGATTTTATACTCTTTGAGGGCATCAATTGCCTCATTCTTCTTTGTTTTCCTTCTTCCCTCAAACATTTGGCAGAGAGCCTTTCCCAGAGTGAGTGCTCACTAGACATGTTTTGACAAATTGAAAAAAGAAATTGCAAAGAAATAGTAAGTTGTACCTTTGCTTAACTTACTAAGAATTAAGTTGGAGATAAGAGAGACCCAACAATGTGCCAGAAGTCGCCAGAACCTGGGACAATTGACCTGGAGTGACTTTTGACAGGTTCTAAGCTCAACAGTATTATACCATTACAGCTTTGTGATCCTTTTGAGACAAAATGTCAGGCTCAGATGTGGCCATTGACTGTGGCAGTTAATTAAGTACAGGTGTCCTCAAAAGCCATCTGTAGGGAAGGCGCTCTTGGGCTTGCTGCACGCTCACTAATCCCTAGGGCTGTGGAGGAGCGCAATGTCATTTTAATTTAGTTTGACTAGCAGCAGCTTTGTTTAGACACCTGTTCTTCTTCAGTAACCAAAGGTAACTGATATCTGTGTGCTTGTACGTGCCCAGACAGGCTTCCAGTCAACTAAAATTATCCTTCTTGAGGGATCTATTTGAATCTGACATTTGTTCATTTATTTTCTTCAAAATATAGTAGAGAAACCAAGAGATTGCTCATTACTATTTCAGTGGTAGACTTCCACATATTTTCTCAGGTTTCAGGTTTAGGGTACTTTTAGATCCCTATGAGGGCCAGGCAACCATGCATTTTGGAGGAAAGGAGGAAAAGGCTGAAGGCTGGAGAATTTTGTCCTCTAAATAGAATTCCTCAGGAAAATGTCCTTGCTTTTGCCTATACTGTTCCTATTGATTGCAGTGCTCTCTCTCCTACCCTATCCTTCCTAATTCTATTCACACTTTAATTTAACTTAAGACCCTATGCTCTTTTCATGTGGTCTTGCTGATTCATGCAGATCACATTATCTGTCCTTTTTCTGAGCTACTCTGAACCACTCATCAGTATCACTCAAATTGCATTTTTTTCCTCTCACTGTTAATTTGATTTTCATGACCAGAAGGCAATTATTTTTGGGCTGGGTAATGCATGTCCTTTGCTACCTATCATGCCATCACTTGGTAAATACTTATTGGTTGACTGGAAGCTATTGAAATAAAATCAAAGAATATAATGTAATTGAAGCTTCAACTACTAGAGCAGCCTCATGATACTCCTGATTCCTAGAAATCATTTGGAAACTAAAAAGCAGACTGAATTGTTGCTTAAAAACATATTTCCTTGAAGACTGAGTGTATTACAACACAAATCTTGCACTAATGGAAGTTTTAATAATTTGTGGGCAGTTACTAACCAAGCATGAATAATATTCATAGAGGCTCAGTGGAAGAGACTTTAGGCATGACCCAGTTTTTAACCTTGTTAGTAGTATGGAGAGAAGAGAAACAGTCAGAGAAGGCCTCCAAAAAAGACAGGATTAGTTCAGGGGCTTACTGGGGACATACTGAACCAGAATAGGTTGGAAGCAAGATGATACCTCTACAAGTCTGAAAGAGCCACAGCATTACTAGGCTTGGGGCTACCCCTAAAGAAGCTATGGCTGCAGTGACCAAAGACTCAGATTACAACATTGAAGTTTCTTTGAATACCTGGAAAGCCTTCCCAAGAACGTTGGATACAAATACAAATACAAATAAGTACAAACTACAACGACTATAATAAATACCCAACTTTTTAATGCCTAGACATCAACAAACATCCACAAGCATCCAGACCATCCAGGAAAACATGACCTCACCAAAGAAACTAAATAAGGCACCAGAGACCAATCCTGGAGAGACCAAGATATGTGATATCTTTCAGACAGAGAATTCAAAATAACTGCTTTGAAGAAGCTCAGTAAAATCCAAGAAAACACACAGAGAAGGAATTCAGAATCCTGTGAGATAAATTTAACAAAGATATTGAAATGAAAAGAAACAAGCAGAAAATCTGCAGCTGAAAAGTACAATTGACATAGTGAAAAATAAATCAGAGTCTCTTAACAGCAGAATTGATCAAACAGAAGAATTAGTGAGCTTGAAGACAAGTGATTTGAAAATACAGTCAAGAGTAGACAAAAGAGTTTCGTACCTTCATATAATTTCTTATTGCTCATTAATGTGAAGTTAAAGTGTAGAGTTTTTATTAGTTTTCTCTTTGCTTGTTGGTTTGTTTGTTTATGTTAAGTTGTCATCAGTTTAAAATAATGAGTTATAAGGTATTATTTGCAAGCCTCATGGTAACCTCAAATCAAAAAACATACGACAGATACACAAAAAGTAAAAAGCAAGAAATTAAAACATATTACCAGAGAAAATCACCTTCACTAAAAGGAATACAAGAAGGAAGAGAAGACCTCAAAACAACCAGAAACAAATAACAAAATGGCAAGAGTAGTCCTTACTTATCAATGATAACATTGAATGCAAAGAAGTATAAAGAAAAGGTGCTCAACATCATTGATCATTCAAGAGATGCAAATCAAACCTACAATGAGATATCATCTCATCCCAGTTAAAATGGCTTTTATCCAAAAGACAGGCAGCAACAAATGCTGGCAAAGATATGCAGAAAAGGGAACACTCATACACTGTTTGTGGGAATGTAAATTAGTACAACCACTATGGAGACCAGGTTGGAGTTTCCTCAATAGACTGAAAATACAGCTACCCCTAACCCAGCAATCCCAGTGCTATGTATATACCCAAAAGACAGGAAATCAGTACACCGAAGAGATATGTGCACTACCATGTTTGTTGCAGTACTACTCATAGTCACCAAGATTTGGAAGCAACCTAAATGTACATCAGCAGATGAATGGATAAAGAAAATGTGGTACATATACACAATGGAGTACTATTCAGCCATCAAATCCTGTCATTTGCAACAACATGGATGGAACTGGAGGTCATTAAGTGAAATAAGTGAGGCACAGAAATATAAACTTCACATGTTTGCACTTATTTGTGGAAGCTAAAAAAATTAAAACAACTGAACTCACAGAGATAGAGAGTAGATTTCTGGCTGTCAGTGGCTGGGAAGCGTAGTGGGAGAGTAGGGAATGTGGGGATGGTTAATGTGTACAAAAATATTGTTAGAAAGAATATATAAGATCTAGTATTTGATAGTACAACAGGGTGACTACAGTCAACAGGTTAGAAACAAGATGGAGTTTGTTAGATCAGATCTCTTTCACTGTCTCAGTTATAATTTTGCAAAGGTGGTTTCACCACATCTGGCTAATGTTTAAATTTTTAGAGACGAGGTCTCCCTATGATGCCCAGGCTGGGTTTCCAACTTCGGGGCTCAAGTGGTCCCTCCTCCTTGGTCTCCCAAAGTGCTGGGATTATAGGCATAAGCAATAGCTCCTAGCCTGTACATATTTTTAAACTCAAGGTTTCTAATTCATTTTTTGGCAAGTTTAAACTATGATTTGACAACCAAAACCAATGATTGAGGCAAGGTTGTGCCACTGTACTCTAGCCTGGGTGACAGAGCTAGACCCTATCTCTAAAACAAAAGAAAACACCAAGGGCATAGTTGTCACCATGCAAATTCTATTAAGTAAGGATGTATTTATGGAATATTTGAATTTTATTACTGAAAGAAACCTTGCAAATTGGTATGAGGGCAATTTTGGATTAGCAAAGATATTAGATTTATTTGATTTGTATTAGATTTAATTTATCAGGGAAAGGGCTGATATATTAAATCTAATATATTATGATATAGAGCCATTGACAGTTATGAAGAAGAAAGAATTTCTATCTTTTTAACATTGATAAAAGGTTTTAAATAATATTATATCATAGTTAAATATGGTGTGATAAGTTAACAGCACCAGTAAAAATAGCATAATTGCTCGACGGGTTCTTCTTGCCGACTGCACAGATGAAAAACAGTTAACTGAGAACTCAGTTCACTAAGACATGGTATTTCAGTATAGAAAGAGTTGAATTAATGTAAGGCTAGCCATGCAGAAGACAGAGTTGTCACTGAAATCAGTCTCCCTGAAGGCTCAAAGGTTAGGGTTTTTCAATGATAATCTGGCAGGCAGTGGGGTAGGAAATGGGGAGTGTTGACTGGTTGTTGATGAAATTATACGGGTGTGAAAAATGGTCCCCCTGTACTGAGTTCACCTCTGGGTAGGGGCCACAGGACCAGTTGAGTCATGAGTTGCAGGGCTGGGTGGACAGTTGCAGCTCAGCTGGTTGTCAGAAATGCAAAAGTCTGAAAAAAAATCTCAAAAACCAATCTTAGGTTCTATAGTAGTAATGTTATCTACAGGAGTAATTGGGGAAATTACGAATCTTGTGATCCCTGGAATAATTGTTGGTTATCATTTCACTGCACATACATTTTAGCAGAATTCAGGCCCCTCTCATAATCTTAACCTTGTGGGCTTTTATTAGTTTTACAAAGGCAATTTAGTTTTGGGAAGAAATATTATCATCCTTGCCTTATGGTTAAACTATAAATTAAATTCTTCCGAAAGTTAGCTTGGTCTATACCCAGGAATGACAAAGGACAGTTCGGAGGTTAGAAGAAAGGTAGAGTCAACTATGTCACATTTCTCTTACGGGTTTCTCTTAATTTGCAAAGGTGGTATTACTACGAAGCAAGGTTTTACATTACAGTGTAAACTTGTGGAAAGGGAATGATAAAATTAATATTACTGATAGTGGCAGAAGCCAGACAAATTCCTGGACAGACAAGGATGGGTACGGGTGAATCCCGACCTTCAAGCCAAAGAGAGCCTAAAACCCAAAGACTGAGCTGCCAGTTTGTGGTAGAGTCCACGACTGGAGCGTGAACTTCCTCCATGCCTTTTAGCCTATCAAATAGTGCTTTTACCAGGCCTGCTCATGGACCAATTAGCACAAACTCCCCCATTCTGAGACCATAGAAACTCTGGACTCCTCTGCATGTGGGTCTCCCCATTTTGGGACCCCTCTCACACAGAAGGCTACCCTCTCACACAGAAGGGTCCTCTCTCTGCTGAGAGCTTTCCTTCTGTGGCTCAATAAAATTATTCTCCGTCTTGCTCACTCTCTAGTGTCCACATATCTCATTCCTCTTGGACGCTGGATAAGAACCTGGAAACTGCTGAACAGCAGATGAGAAAGGAGTTGTAACACTCTAACCCCCCTTCCTGCTCGCCTAGCAATGGGGGAAAAAAAGCCGCTGGGTGCCACACGCCCCCTCTCGCCAAGATGTGGGTGGTGGGACCGAATGAGCTGTGATATGCCCCCATTCACTGAAGCTGCGGCTGGAGGGAATGAATATGAACTGCAACACTACCTAGAGGCTCAGACCTCAGAACTCCTCAAGTAAAAGCCGTGACACCCCTTTGGGGCTCTGCTGGTTGCTGGCATCTCCTAGTTTTCAGACAGCAAATCTCTTCTCCTAAGTGTACCAGTCATATTGGATTAGGGTCCACCCTAAGGCCTTCATTTTAACTTAATCACTGCTATAACAACCTGTCTCCCAATATGTCTACCCTCTTTGGTATTGGGGGTTAGGACTTCAACACATACATTTTTGAGGTGGGTATAATGCAGCTCACAACAAAAGGCAGGATAGAAGCAGCAGATGTGAGAAGAGATCACGTAACGACCTATGCAAGAGATGGTGGAACTTGGACCAGGGTGGTTATGGTGAAGATGGTGATAAGAAGTAGGATTCTGAATCATGGTGAAGATCAGGAAAACAAGATTTGCCAGTAGATTGAAAGTGAGGTGTGAGAGGAAGATGAGTCAGGGTGACACCACAAAACTAAAATTCCAGATGGGCTTAACCATGGGAGACAGTGTGAGGAGATAGAAGTGAAGAGTGAGATAAGTGTAAGCATAGGAAGGTACTTACCTGGCTTAGAAGGAGGATAAAGACACTACGCTTTTTAAACTGTAATTACCAGGAGTACTTATTAGTAGTAAATTTCAGGTAGATTAAATAGTTAAAAGGGAAAAGAGACTATAAAACTATTAGACACAAAACATAGAAAACTATTTTCACTATTTTGGAGCAGAGAAGTTTGCTAATTAAGAAATAAACCTCAAAGTCATTTATGAATGATTGAAACTTTAACCAAAACATGCATATACATTTTTGCATATATCACAAAGCATATTATAAAAAATACGAAAAGCTAGGTGACAGAGGTGTAAAAAAGGAAAAAGATTATTTTCTTTACCACTAGGTTCATGGCTAAAGACCGTAAAACAAAGATAGATTAACAAGAAAAAAGCATACAAACTTATTTAATCCAAGTTTTATGTGACATGGGAGCCTTTGTAAGAAGTGGAAGACCTGAAAAAATGGTTAATTGTATGTATTTTCATGTTAGATTTGATGAAGTGGATAGCTGTGGAGAAATAGGACTGGACAAAGAGTACAATCTAATGATAATAAACTGTGGGAAATTTAGCAAGTCCCATTAGTTCATATTCTTCTCTGTGACCTTTCTTCAGAGATAAGGATGTTCCTTTCCTCTAGGTATAGGGAGGGCACACCTCAGCTGAGAGTGTCATGACCTGCTTCAGGGAAAGGTCAGACAATCCCTCCTAGGTTTTATAGCCTGCTTCAGAGGATACGGATGGGGGAAGGCCATAGAAACCTTCCTGCTTCTGCTGTTTTTCTAAATGCCAACACACCAAATTTTGAGGTAACATGTCCTGAACCCCATCACAGGGTGGACAGTATTTGCAACCCATTTAATGAGCCAAAGTTTTATAACCAAAAGTTACAATCAACCCGACAGAAAAAATCGGCAAAAAATATGGACAGGTAATTCAAAAACTAGAAAAAAAGGTTAATAGATGTTAACCATAGAAAAGATGCATAATCTGAATAGTAATTGGGGAAATGTGAATTTTTAAAATGAGAAATTAATTTTGTATTCATCAGATTGACAAAAACTTTAAAAAGTGAAATTATATCATTTTAGAAACTCTTGAAAGAAGTGTATATTTAAAAGCCTATCCTGGAGAGTAATTTTGTAGTAGCTGCCAAAAATTGTAAATGCATTATCTTCAATCTAGTAATCCTATCCTGAAGTTTCTGTCTTAGATAAATATTCCCACATATAAACAAAGAGATATATATGTGTGTAGAAGAAGAAAAATTTTTTTCCTCTTCCCATCTTAGGTTCATTTGCTGAGGCCCTGTAAATTAGACCAATAAGAGAAAAACAAACAGAAGTTTATGAGCATGTTCATCACACATACATATGGAAGCACTCAGAGTTGAGTAACTCAAAGGTTAGTTGGAACTTGCACTTATATAGCATCTCAATGACAACAATAAATTTTAGAGCCATGAGAAGACAAAAAAAAAAAAAGATTCTGAGTTTCTAGTGCAGCAAATTGTCAGAAGGAAAATCTGTAAGAAAACTGATGGACGATAAGGGCTAGTTAATAAAGTTGATGCAGTCTTCCAGATGACAAGGGTCTAGAATTGTCTCCACAGTGATTAACTTGTGTCCTTCCTGGTAAAGGGGAAAAGAAGGACACCTTTACAAATTTATGTCCTAGTTTTAGGCAAATAGGGGGACAGCAGCGGCTCCTGTTGCCCAGGCTGGAGTGCGGTGGCACGATTTTGGCTCACTGCAACCTCCGCCTCCTGGGTTCAAGCGATTCTCTGGCCTCAGCCTCCTGAGTAGCTGGGATTACAGGCACCCGCCACCACACCCAGCTAATTTTTGTATTTTTAGTAGCTTCTTTTCACTTGCCTTCAGCTCAAAATAATCCTAATGCAAAAATGGTATGTTTTCGGATGGCATATTCTACCACCCTACATAAACAAATATGTTATTAAAGCATTATTTATAATGGGGCTAAATTGAATAAAACCTAAATACACATCACCTGTAAATTACTTAAACTATGGTACATGCTCACTATGGAATACTCAGCAGTATTTAAAAAGAACAAGGTAGATGTATAAATATTACAAATATATCAAAACAAAAAGGCAACAATTTTCAATATTAAACATGATCCCATTTATGTCCAAAATCCAAGCTACATATTTGCATATGAACATATATATGTATTTATAGAAAATAGACGGAAGATATGAGCCAACCTTACAACAATTTTTCGTGAAGGGAGTCAGATGTTACTTTGGAGACTGAGGAGGAGAATGAAGAATCATTTGCTTTATGAGTCTTGGTTTTGTTTTGACAATAGGAATGTATTAATTGTATACATATATTATTTAAGGATTTAAGTCAGGTGATATCTTAATGATGAACGAAGAACATCTAGAAAAACTAACTTCCCAAGAGCAGGAAGCAGACCCATCTGGCCCTGAATGAAAGAGAATCAATAACTGCAGTACTGGTAACACTTGCCTAAGAAAACACAGGGTCATGCCCTGAAGGTTGCTTTTTTTTTTCTTTTTTTTTTTTTGGAGGCCATGTCTCAGTCATCTGGCTGGAGTGCAGTGGTGTGATCTCAGCTCACTGCAACCTCCACCTCATGGGTTCAAGTGATTCTCTTGCCTCAGCCACCCAAATAGCTGGGACTATAGATGTGTGCCACCGTGCCCGGCTAATTTTTGAATTTTTTGTAGAGACAGGGTTTCATCCTGTTGGCGAGGCTGGTCTTGAACTCATGAGCTCAAGCAATCTACTGGCCCTGGACTCTGAAAGTGCTGGGATTATAGGTAGGAGCCACCACACCTGGCCTTTCTGAGGCTTTCGCTGAAATAAGAAGCAGTGGTGAGTGGACTTCTGATCCAGAAGAGAGATAATTTGAATGTAGCATAATATTGCCCTTTGATGGCATATTCGGAGACATAGGAAGGTCAAGATTAAATGTGCGATGAGATCTTAACAGATCTGGTTCAGACACCAATTCTGTTGACTGTAATTTTTGATTTATCTGCAAAGAACAGGTATTACCAGTGTAATAAAAGGTAGTATTAAAAGTTTGAAATACACCATTTCTTTAAAAACTGGTGTAAAAATGAGGACAAGAGATCCCATGAAATTGTGGGAAAAAGAAGAAGAAAATAGGCAAAATGAACAAGACAGAGCATGGGGACGTTTAGAGTAGAGGCCCAAGATTGAACTGAATTAACTGCCATCACTGAAAAATTAAAAAGTGTAATTTAAAAGTCTAACTTTCTGGCTTGTCTTGAAAAATCTGAAGATCTAGAACACAGAACTGGTGTTCCTACGTGGAAATCATACATGGGGACTTCACAGCCCCTGAACCTCCAGTCAATCTCAACTGATTTTGGATGCTGAGTTTCTTAACCTTTATACTGATGCATGGATGCAGACTCACAATTATGGACTCCCTGTGGACCTCCTTGTCAGAATAGTGTTTTTAAATGCACAAATTAAAATACAGAGAATCACAAGGGAAACCAACTATGTTGTGATTCAGTTCTGCCCTTGTGCCCCTTGGGTGTTGAGGCCTAGGATCAGTTGCCCTTTCCATTGAGCTCCATCACTCTGGATTTTGTTTTTCAATTTTTGTTAAGTTCCAGGGTACATGTGCAAGATGTGCAGGTTTGTTACATAGGTAAATGTGTGCCATGGTGGTTTGCTGCACCTATCAATCCATCACCTAGTTATTAAGCTCAGCATGCATTACTTTTCCTAGTGCTCTTCCTCCCCCTGAACCCCCATAAAGGCCCCCGTGTGTGTTGTTCCCTTCCCTGTGTCCATGTGTTCTCATTGTTCAGCTCCCATTTATAAGTGAGAACACATGGTGTTTGGTTTTCTGTTCCTGTGTTAGTTTGCTGAGGATATGGCTTCCAGCTCCATTCATGCCCCTGTAAAAGGCATGGTTTTATTCCTTTTTATGGCTGCATAGTATTCCATGGTGTATATGTGCCACATTTTCTTTATCCAGTTTATCATTTATGGGCATTTGGGTTGATTCCATGTCTTTGCTATTGTGAATAGTGTTGCAATGAACATATGTGTTCATGTATTTTAATAATAGAATGATTTATATTCTTTTGTGTATATACCCAGTAATGGGATGGCTGGGTCAAATGGTATTTCTGGTTCTAGATCTTTGAGGAATTGCCACACCGTCTTCCACAGTGGTTGAACTAATTTACAGTCCCACCAACAGTGTAAAAGCTTTCCTATTTCTCTCTAACCTCACCAGCTGTTGTTTTTTTTACTTTTTAATAATTGCCATTCTGACTGACATGAGATAGTATATCATTGTGGGTTTGATTTGCATTTATCTAATGATCAATGATGTTGAGCATTTATTCATGTTTGTTGGCCGCATGAATGTCTTCTTTTCAGATGTTTCTGTACATGTCCTTTGCCCACTTTTTAATGTGGTTGTTTGTGTTTTGGTTATAAATTTGTTTAAGTTCCTTGTAGATCCTGGATATTAGACCTTTGCTAGTGGGATAAATTGCAAAAATTTTCTCCTACTCTCTAGGTTGCTTGTTCACTCTGATGACGGTCTGTTTTGCTGTGCAGAATCTCTTTAGTTTAATTAGATTCCATTTGTCAAGTTTGCTTTTGTTGCAATTGCTTTTGGCAATTTAGTCATGAAATCTTTGCCCATGCCTATGTCCTGAATAGTATTGCCTAGATTTTCTTCTAGGGTTTTTATAGTTTTGGGTTTTACATTTAAGTCTTTAGCCCATCTTGAGTTAATTTTTGTATAAGGTGTAAGGAAGGCATCCAGTTTCAATTTTCTGCATATGGCTAGCCAGTTCTACCAGCACCATTTATTAAATAGGGAATCTTTTTCCCATTGCTTGTTTTTGTTAGGTTTGTCAAAGACCAGATGGCTGTAAATGTGTGGTCTTATTTCTTAGTTCTCCATCATGTTCCCTTGGTCTTATGGGTCCGTTTTTGTACCAGTACCATGCTGTTTTGGTTACTGTAGCCTTGTAGTATAGTTTTTAGTTTGGTAGCATGATGCCTCCAGCTTAGGAATGTCTTGGCTATATGAGCTCCTTTTTAGTTCCATACAAATTTTAAAACAGTTTCTTCTAATTCTGTGAAGAATGCCAATGGTAGTTTAATGGGAATAGCATTGAATCTACAAATACTTTGGGTAGTATTGCCATTTTCACGATATTGATTTTTTTCCTATCCATGAGCATGGGATGTTTTTCCATTTGTTTGTGTCCTTTCTGATTTCCTTGAGCAGTGGTTTGTAATTCTCCTTGAAGATGTCCTTCACTTCCCTTGTTAGCTGTATTCCTAGGTATTTCATTCTCTTTGTACCAGTTGTGAATTGGACAATTCACAAATTCATGATTTGGTTCTCAGCTTGCCTGTTGATGTATAGGGATGCTAGTGATTTTTGTACATTGATTTTGCATCCTGAGACTGCTGAAGTTTCTTATCAGGTTAAGAATCTCTTGGACTGAGATGATGGGGTTTTCTAGATATAGGACTATGCCATCTGCAAACAATTTGACTTCCTTTTTTCCTATTTGAATTCTCTTTATTTCCTTCTCTTGCCTGATTGCCCTAGCCAGAACTTCCAATACTCTATTGAATAGGAGAGGTGAGAGAGGGTATCCTTATTTTGTTCAGGTTTTCGAGGGGAATGCTTCCAGGTTTTGCCCATTTCAGTATGATATTGGCTGTGGGGTTGTCATATGTGGCTCTTATTATTATGTTCCTTCAGTACCTGGTTTTTTGAGAGTTTTTAGCATGAAGTGATGTTGAATTTTATTGAAGGTCTTTTCTGCAGCTAATAAGATAATCTTGCGGTTTTTGTCTTTAGATCTGTTTATATGATGAAGATGAATTACATTTACTAATTTGTGTATATTGAACCAGTCTTGCATCCCAGGGATGAAGCCAACTTGATTGTGTTGGATAAGCTTTTTGATGTGCTGGTGTATTCGGTTTGCCAGTATTTTATCAATAATTTTTGCATCAACGTTCATCAGGCATATTGGCCTGAAGTTTTCTTTTTTTGTTGTATCATTGCCAGGTTTTGATATCAGGATGATCCTGGCCTCATCGAATCAGTTAGGGAGGAGTACCTCCTTTTCAATTGTTTGTAATAGTTTCAGAAGAAAGGGTATTAGCTCCTCTTTTTTTTTTTTTTGAGACGGAATCTCACTCTGTCGCCCAGGCTGGAGTTCAGTGGTCAGATCTCAGCTCACTGCAAGCTCCGCCTCCTGGGTTTACGCCATTCTCCTGCCTCAGCCTCCCGAGTAGCTGGTACTACAGGCCCCCACCACCTCGCCCGGCTAGTTTTTTGTATTTTTTAGTAGAGACGGGGTTTCACCGTGTTAGCCAGGATGGTCTCAATCTGCTGACCTCGTGATCCGCCCGTCTCGGCCTCCCAAAGTGCTGGGATTACAGGCTTGAGCCACCGCACCCGGCCTCAGCTCCTCTTTGGAGCTCTGCTAGAATTCAGTTATAAATCCATCTGGTCCTGGGCTTTTTTGATTGGTAGGCTATTTATTACTGCCTCAATTTCAGAACTTATTATTGATCTTTTCAGGGATTCAACTTCTTCCTGGTTCAGTACTGAGAGGGTGTATGTGTCAGGAATTTGTCCATTTCTTCTAGATTTTCTAGTTTATTTGCATAGAGGTGTTTACAATATTTTCTGATGGTTGTTTGTATTTTATGGGGTCACTGGTGATATCCCCTTTATCATTTTTTATTGTGTCTATTTGATTATTCCCTCTTTTCTTCTTTATTAGTCTAGTCAGTGGCCTATTTTATTAATTTTTTCAAAAAACCAGCTCCTGTATTCATTGATTTTTTGAAGGGTTTTTCTTATCTCTATCTTCTTCAGTTCTGCTCTGGTTTTGGTAATTTCTTGTCTTCTGCTGGCTTTGGGGTTTCTTTGCTCTTGTTTTTCTAGTTCTTTTAGTTGTGTTGTCACAACTAAAAGGGTGTCAATTTGAGATCCTTCTAGCTTTTTGATGTGAAAATTTGGTGCTATAAATTTCCCTCTTAAAACTGCTTTAGCTGCATCCTAGAGATTCTGGTATGTTGCCTTTTTCTTCTCACTGGTTTCAAAGAACTTCTTGATTTCTGCTTTAATTTTATTATTTAACCAGGAGTCATTCAGGAGCAGGTTGTTCAATTTCCATGTAGTTATGTGGTTTTGAGTGAATTTTTAAACCTTGAGTTCTAATTTGATTGCACTGTGGTCTGAAAGACTGTTAAGATTTCTCTTTTTTTGTATTTGCTAAGGAGTGATTTACTTCCAATTATGTGATCAATTTTACAGTAAGTGCCATGTGGTGTTGAGAAGAATGTATATTCTGTTGCTTTATGGTAAAGAGTTCTGTAGATATCTATCAGGTTCACTTGATCCAGAGCTGAGTTCAAGTCCTGAATATCTTTGTTAATTTTCTGTCTCAATGATCTAATATTGACAGTGGGGTGTTAACATCTCCACTATTATCGTGTCAGAGTCTAGCCTCTTTGTAGGTCTCTAAGAACTTGTTTTATGAATCTGGGTGCTCCTGTATTGGGTGCATACATATTTAGAATAGTTAGCTCTTCTTGTTGAATTGATCCCTTTACCATTATGTAATGCCCTTGTCTTTTTTATCTTTGTTGGTTTAAAGTCTGTTTTGCAGAAACTAGGATTGCAACCCCTGCTTTTTTCTGTTTTCCATTTGCTTGGTAAATTTTCCTCCATCCTTTTATTTTGAGTTTATGCATGTCTTTGCATGTGAGATGGGTCTCTTGAATACAATACAATAATGGATCTTGACTCTTTTTATTTTATTTTATTTTATTTTATTTTATTTTATTTAAGAGGGAGTCTTGCTCTGTCACCCAGGCTAGAGTACAGTGGTGAAATCTTGGCTCACTGTGACCTCTGCCTTGTGGGTTCAAGTGATTCTTCTGCCTCAGCCTCCCAAGTAGCTGAGACTACAGGCACGCACCACCACGCCTGGCTAATTTTTGTATTTTAATAGAGATGGGGTTTCACTGTGTTGGTCAGGCTGCTCTCAAACTCCTGATCTCAAATGATCTGCCTACCTCGGCCTCCCAAAGTGCTGGGATTACAGGTGTGGGCTACCACACCGTCCTGGATCTTGACTCTTTATCCAGATTGCCATTCTATGTCTTATAATTGGGCCATTTAGCCCATTTACATTTAAGGTTAATATTGTTATATGTGAATTTGATCCTGTCATCATGATGCTAGCTGGTTATTTTGAAGACTTGTTTATGTAGTTGCTTCATAGTGTCATTGGCTTGTGTACTTCAGTACACAAACTAAAGTACACAAGTGTTTTTGGAGTGGCTGGTAACAGTTTTTTCTTTTCATATTTAGTGCTTCCTTCAGAAGCTCTTGCAAGGCAGGCCTGGTGGTGACAAATTCCCTCAGCATTTGCTTGTCTGAAAAAGATTTTATTTCTCTTTCACTTAGGAAGCTTAGTTTAGGTGGATATGAAATTCTGGGTTGGAAATTCTTTTCTTTAAGAATGTCGAATATTGGCCCCCCATCTCTTCTGGCTTGTCGGGTTTCCTCTGAGAGGTCTGCTGTTAGTCTGATGGGCTTCCTTTTATAGGTGACCTGGCCTTTCTCTCTGGCTGCCCTTAACATTTTTTCCTTCTTTTCTACCTTGGAGAAGCTGATGATTATGTGTCTTGGGGTTGATCTTCTTGTGTAGTACCTGATGAGGTTCTCTGGATTTTTTGAATTTGAATGTTGGCCTGTCTTGCTAGATTGGGAAAGTTCTCCTGGATGATATTCTGAAGTATGTTTTCCAATTTGGTTTTGTTCTCCTCATCTCTATCAGATAGCCCATCAGTCATAAGTTTGATCTTTTTACATAATCCCATAGTCTTTGGAGGTTTTGTTCATTCGTTTTCATTCTTTTTTTTTTCTCTCTAATCTTGTCTGCATGTCTTATTTTAGCAAGATAATCTTTAAGCTCTGATATCCTTTCTTCCACTTGGTCTATTTGGCTATTGATACTTGTGTTTGCATTGTGAAGTTCTTGTCTTGTGTTTTTCAGCTCTATCAGATCATTTATGTTCTTCTCTAAACTGGATATTCTGATAAACAGCTCCTGTAATATTTTATCATGGTTTTTAACTTCTTTGCAATTAGTTAGAATATACTCCTTCAGCTCAGCAAAGTTCATAATTACCTATCTTCTGAAGCCTACTTCTGTCAATTCATCCATCTCAGCCTCAGTCCAGTTCTGTGCCCTTGCTGGAGACATGTTGCAATCATCTGGATAAAAGACACTCTAGCTTTTTGAGTTTTCAGTATTTTTGTGTTGATTCTTTCTCACCTTCATGGGTTTATCTACCTTTGACCTTTGAGGCTGCTGACCTTTGGACTGGGTTTTTGGGGGTCTTTTTCATTGATGTTGTTGCTTTGTTTTTCTTTTAGCAGTCAGGCCTCTCTTCTGTAGGGCTGCTGGGGTCCCACCCCAGACCCCATTTGCTTGGGTCTCTCTTGCCCCTGGAAGTATCACCAATGGAAGCTGAAGAACATAAAAGATGGCAGCCTGCTCCTTTCTCTGGGAGCTCTGTCCCTGAGGGGCACTGACCTGATGCTGGTCGGAATGCTCCTGTTTGAGGTATCTGGAGACTTCTATTGGGAGATCTCATTCAGGCAAGAGGAGTGGGATCAGGGACCCACTTAAATAAGCAGTCTGGCTGCCCCTTGGCAGAGCAAGTGTGCTGCGATGGGGGTAATTCTTCTCGTCTGGGCTGCCCTGACCCTCTAGAGCCAGCAGGCAGAAAAGACTAAGACTGCTGATCCATGATCCTGCAGCCACTATTCTTCCTAGGGGCTCCTCTGAGGGATACCAGAGTTCTGTCCATAACCCCCTGGCTAGGGATGCTGAAATTTCCACAGGGAGCCCCAGCCTGGTGAAGAGGAGTGGACTGCGGTCCTGCTTAAAGGAACAGTCTGGCCACGAACTGCCCCAGCTTCTGTGCTGCGCTGTGGTGAATTACTACTGGTACAAACTGCCCAGTCTCACTGGCACTGGTGGCAGGCAAAAACGGTGGACTGGATCCGCAGTGATGGCAGCTGCCTCTCCCAACCCTAGAACTTGGTCTTCTTAGTCAGTCTCTAGCCTGCTGTGCTAGCTGGTGGGGATTCCAAGTCTGTTGGTTTTAGCCTGTGGGTTTGCATGGGAACAAGGCCACTTGGCTCCGTGGCTTCAGCCCCCTTCCCACAGGAATGGATGGATCTCCTGTCTCACTGGGGTTCCTGGAACCAGAGTATATAAAACTCCCATGTCTCAGTGCCTGCTTGAGTGGCCACACACCGAGCAGTCCCCATGAGTCTGCACAGCTCTTTGCTTGGGACCCAAGGCCCTGGTGGCATGGGCTCATGAGGGAACATCCTGATCCATGGGTTGCAATGATCTGTGGGGAAAGCGTGGTTTTCAGGGAAGGGTAGCACAATCCCTCACCACCTCCCTTGGCTGGAGGGATGGAGTTCCTTTTGAGGCATGAAGCTCCCAGGTGGGCCCTTACTCTATCCTGCTTTTCCTCACTCTCTGTGGGTCATGCCTACCACCTAGTTGGTCTCAGTGAGAGAACTTTGGTACCTCAATTGAAGATGCAGAATTCACTCACTATTTTCATCCTTCTTGGTGGGAGCTGCAGAGGGGAGCTGTTTCAATTCAGCCTTCTTGGCTGCTCCAACCCATCGCTGTGTTTTTGACACATGGCTTGTCTCCCGCCTTTTGTTACCTGCCTGGACCCATGTAGGCATTTGAATTTATCCCAATTCAGAGAAATTCATGAAGACAAAGATTAAAGAGCACAAGAGTAACAGATTCTCCACAGAAGTTAGAGCCAAGATCTCAGTGTGGTATAGAGTAATGCAAATAGTCTTTGAAGTCAGAGAAACCAGCTTTGCTATATGATCTTATAAAATTTATTTAACCTCCTTAAGCCTCAGTTTCCTCATTTGTAATACCACATCATATGATTGTTCTAAGAATCAACTAAAATAATGCATAAAAACAAAGTGGTGGGTCAAAGAATGCCATCAGTAAAGGGTAGATATAATTATTCTCCAAAGTCTCATTTCTCAACTGCAAAATAGGATTGGTACCACCTGTTTCACAGCTCTATTGCAAAGGTTAAATGAGACATTTGAAAAGTACTTTCTGCTTTCTGGCTTAAGAGCCAATCAATATATGCTGGTTTTCTTTCTTCTTTCCCAAAATTAATATAAAAGAAACATCTATTTTGGTGTACAATATTTGTCTTGATTATGATATTACAGGATTTTATTATGTTGCAGAAAGCAGTCAAATGAAACCAGAAATAACACAAAAGTGACTGGAAAACAAATACTTAGAATCAGCTTAAATATTCTTCCAAAAAAGAGTAACCACCAACAGAATCCACAGCATTTATGTGCCTAGAATAGAGATTATGAAAGATGTACTTTCTTTCTTTCTTTTTCTTTTTTTTTTTTTTTTGAGACAAAGTCTCACTCTGTCACCCAGACTGGAGTGCAGTGGGGTGTGATCTCGGCTCACTGCAACCTCTGCCTTCCAGGTTATAGCAATTGTCCTGCCTCTGCCTCCCAAGTAGCTGGGACTATAGGCACGCACCACCACACCTGGCTAATTTTTCTAATTTTTTAGTAGAGACAGGGCTTCACCATATTGGCCAGGCTGCTCTCAAACTCCTGACCTTGTGATCTGCCCACCTCAGCCTCCCAAAGTGCTGTGATTACGGGCATGAGCCACCACACCCAGCTGATGCTGTACTTTGTTTTCTAATTTTGCTATGCTAATAAAAGAAATCAGTTTCCCAAAAATGTTAATTTAAGCAGAGGTATGAGAGACAAAAACAGTTATCACAATTTTTTAAAATGTTGGAACAAGAAGATATAAAAATAAAAGGGTATAAATATAGCAAAATATGTAAGAGGATGAATTCTGGAGTTTGAATTCCAGCTTCATCTCTTAGTAGCTGTGTGGCCTTAGGCAAGTTACTTATCCTCTGTGCTGCACTTTCTTGTCCTTCCTTCATGCCTCATTTCTATCTTTAAAACAGCTACAATGATAGTAGCTGTCTCACTGGATTGTTGTATATGGCAAATGAGTTAGTTGAATATATCTAAAGTGTGTTTAAAACAGTGCCTGAAACATCATAAATGCTATGTATAAGCTATTATTATCCTAAGAGGCAAGACTGATAGAATTCTGATTCTCTTTTCTAAATATCAGAGACTGGAAGTATATGTCATAAACATGTCAAAATACTCTCAAGTAAAGTGTCAATGGTGACTCTGATAGAGAAGATTTTAAAAGCAAACATTGCCCCTGCTCCCAACCACAGAAGTAGAATAAATAGTAAAAACCAAAGAGCAAGTCAAAGGCAACTGTGGAGACACAAGGGAGCTGTTAAAAGGAGCAATTGGTCACGAAAGAGTAACCACCTAGAGAAAATTTCAGCGACTTTTTTTTCCCCTTAAGATACAGGGTGGTGGTAGTGTTAGGAGAGGAACTTTGAAAGGGAAGTTATGGATAAGAGAGTTATAGTATTTTGTAAGTTCATTTTAAAAATTTATGTGAATAATATATGTTTACCATGTGCAAATTTAAAAATGCATGTGAGGTAAAATAAACAATAACAACAACCCATGATCCTACTGTGGTGGGCAGAATAATGGCCAACACAGGTGTCCACATCCTAATCCTGCAGCCTGTGAATATGGTAGGTTATGTGGCAAAGGGGAATTAAAGTTTCAGATTGAATTAAGGTTGCTAATTAGCTGCCTTAAGGTAGGAAAATTATTCTCTTGAGCTAGGTGGGCCCAATGTAATCACAAGGGTCCTTACAAATGAAAGAGGAAGTCAGAAGACAGACCAGAGAGATGGCTGCATTAGAAGGTTGGGCTGGCTTGGAAGACAGAGGAAGGGGCCATGAGCCAAGGAATGCAGGCAGCCTCTAGAAACTGGAAGGACAAAGAAACAGATTCTCCCCTAGAGTCTCTAGAAAGAAATGCAGCTCTGCTGACATCTGAATTTTAACCCAGTGAAGCTCATTTTGGATTTCCTAACTGTATTAGTCCATTTTGCATTGCTATAAAAGAATACTACATGAAGGTCAGTAATTTATAACGAAAAGAGGTTTATGTTGGCCTCACATTTCTGCAGACTGCACAGGAAGCATAATGACAACATCTGCTTCTGCTCGGCCTCAGGAAGATTTTCCTCACGGTGGAAGGCAAAGGGGAGGCAGGCATCACATGGTGAGAGAATAAGTGAGAGAGACGTCAGGCTTTTCTAAACAAACAGCTCTCACATGAGCTAATAGAGTGAGAACTCATTCCTTACTGTGAGAAAAGTGTCAAGCCATTCTTAAGGGAGCAACCTCATTACCCAAACACCATTCACTAGGCCCCACATTCAACACTGGGGGTCACATTTCAACATGAGATTTGGAGAGGACAAATGCTAAACCATATCACTAATGAAAGCATTGTAAGATAACAAATTGATGTTGTTTGAAGCCATCATATTAGTGGTAATTTGTTACAACAACTATGGGTGTATTAGTCCTTTTTCACACTGCTATAAAGAAATACCTGAGACTGAGCAATTTATAAAGGAAAGAGGTTTAATCGGCTAACAGTTCCATATGGCTGGGGAGGTCTTAGGAAACTTATAATCATGGCAGAAGGCGAACGGGAAGTAAGCACCTTTTCACAAGGCAGCAAGAGAAAGAAGAGCAAAGGAGGAGCTTCTAAACATGTAAAAAATCATCAGATTTTGTGAGAACTCACTCACTATCATGAGAGCTGCATGGATGAAAGTGCCCCCATGATCCAATCACCTCCCTCCCTCGACATGTGGGGATTACATATCAAGTTAAGATTTGGGTAGGGACACAGAGCCAAACTGTATCAATGGGAAACAAGTACACGTACTATCCAGGGACAACCACTAGTATAGGTAAACATTTTAATGTACATATATATATTTGTGCGTATGTTTTTTGTATAACCAGATTGTTTGAAAGCAGAATTCTTTAAGGGACTGCTTTGGAAACAGGAAAAGTAGAGCGAGAAGGGAAATAATGCAAGTTAGGGTTCAGTTACCAGTCAAATAATGAAACAGCAGTGTCAAAATAGTTGATGTCTGCAATGGCCTGAGTCAGCCAGGGCACACATAGAAAACTGCTGTGAATGGTACTCAGAAGACCTGCAATAGGGCTCACTAGGATGACTCACACTTCAGAAAAGAATTTGCCAGAATTAGTTGCTAAAAGGTTGAGTCACTCATGACAGTATGCCAGTTGGCAAAAAGAGTACCACTTTTAAGTTAAATACAGCTGAGGTTAAAGATGCAAAAATTATCTCATGTGGTAGGACACTTTCTCCCTCCAGTGCACTGTCCTTGCTCACCTGCCAGACCATTCACCATTTCCACCTATGGGTCTGGGTGCAGTGATGTTTAGACACACCAGAGTTCTCCCTTTCTTTGCTTTAATCCCTCTTCAGTTCACACGATGTCATTCTGGGCAACAGGCTGTTAGGAGTCTATCTCTGAACTTAACCTGGCTAGTATATATTATGGCTTCTTCTTAGGGTCGCTTCCATTTTCTCTTGTTAAGGCTGAATCCTCCTTTCTAGAACTGCACCATTTTTCATGCCCACCTTCTGACAGACTCACACAATAACAACAGCATCTCTTGGAACCCTAGATTTATTTTGCCATTCAGGCAATGAGCTTTTAGGTTCCTTTTTACACAGGTCAGGCTCCCATGGGATGCCAAGAATCTTGGGTGCAGACACGATCAGTCCAGTGATGCAAGGGCAGTGGCAGTCTTTTCACTTAAGCAAAAGAAAATTAGACTTTGGAAGCTGCTGATATTTTAAACATTGTTTCAAGTGGTTTCAAGACAAACTTGCTGCAAAGCTGTGAAGAACAGCAGAGGCCATGGCATGGATGCTGCAGAGGTTCAAGACAGCAGTGGAGAAATAAAAAATGTGCCAAAGAATGGGTGTGGGAAGACACTTATGACGTTCAGGACTATAGAAGAAACCTGAGCAGACAAATATAATTTTCTCCTTAAGATCACCCATGATATAATATGCCTGAGAAGATGCCAATGATGGGGTCTTGCATCCTAGTGCCAGCTGGTTGGGAAACCAATCAAGTGACTAGCAGAGAGAGATAAGGATCTCAGGAAAGATACATAAGAGACAATCTTGTGAAGGTGATTGGAAGTTGCTACCAGTGCTTAGTTATAAGTAACTGACATCCTTCTGGCAGTAGATTTTTAGAAGTACAGCAAAGAAGTGGTATAATTATAGCTCACTGTTGAGTGCTTACCCACAGACACTGTTTTAAGTGCTTTACATACATGATTTTATTATTATTTGTTTTGAGAGATGGGGTGTCGGTCTGTCGCCCAGGCTGGAGTGCAGTGGCACAACCTCCGCTCACTGCAACCTCTGCCTCCTGGTTTCAAGTGATTCTTATGCCTCAGCCTCCTGAGTAGCTGGGATTACAGATATGTGCCACCATACCTGGCTATTTTTGTATTTTTAGTAGAGACAGGTTTCACCATGTTGGTTAGCCTGGTCTTGAATTCCTTACCTCAAGTGATCTGCCCACCTTGGCCTCCCAAAGTGCTGGGATTACAGGTGTGAGCTACTGCTCCTGGACCACATGATTTTATTTAGTATACCTTATTATAGCAGCCCTATGAGGGATGTTGTGGTAAACAGAATTCTAAGATGGCCTCCTTGTTCTCTGCCCCGTAACAATAGGCCCTGCATTATCTCCTCCCCAGGAGTGCAGGTGGAACCTGTGACTTGCTTCAAACCAACAGAATATGTCAATCCCTCAGTGATCCTTGTTTATTTCCTTCATGGTGCTTAGGACAATCCAAACAATAATCATTTACTTCCTATTCCTCCATGAGAACTTGGATGATGCCTGTTTTGTTCATTGTTGGATCTGCAGTGGTAATACACTTGTGCCTGGCATTTACCAGCAGCTCAACAAACACATAATTTATCAGATGAATGAATTAAGGGAGATGCACAAGCCTGTTTTATGTAATGTAAAGAAATAAAGAAGCAGAACTATAGGAAGGAGTGGACTTGAGGATGAAGCTTTTGCTCAGGAAATTGACATGCTCAGATGGTAGCCATGCATGGGAGGCTCACACGGCCTACTGCTGGCCAGCAATGAAGTGTTCAGGGCAAACTTCTTACCAAAAGATGGAGAGAGGCTGGAGGAAAGGCAACAATACTTGGTCTCTGTATCTCTGAATAAAAGTTGTCTACATGTGGGCAAATTGATGAATGAAGGAAAACAGAATCACAATTGTGTGAATAAAGTTACTGATTGAGTGGAAACACAGCAGTCAGAAATAGGTAAAAGTTCCAAAGGAAGATCCAACAAAAAGGATAACACACGCTCTTGAAGAGAAGATTCTGGTAGATGAAAAGAAAATAATGAAGACTTGGGGATACTGCAATTATAGGAAACAGCTATCATATATCTATGGAAAGTTCTTAGTAATTGGGAAGTGTAAAAATATTATAATTAAATAAATTTTGGGTATTATTAATTTGCATATTTACATAAATGTTTTCATAGAAACCTGTGAAATAACATACAAACATAAAAGAACTTTAAAAAAGCAAAAAAGCAATTGCAACAAAAGCCAAAATTGACAAATGGGATCTAATTAAATTAAAGAGCTTCTGCACAGCAAAATAAACTCTCATCAGAGTAAACAGGCAACCTACAGAATGGGAGAAAATAGAGAAATTCAAATCAAAACCACAATGAGATACCATCTCACAACAGTTAGAACGGCGATCATTAAAAAGTCAGGAAACAACAGATCCTGGCGAGGCTGTGGAGAAATAGGAAAGCTTTTACACTGCTGGTGGGAGTGTAAATTAGTTCAACCATTGTGGAAGACAGTGTGGCGATTCCTCAAGAATCTAGAACCAGATATACCATTTAACCCAGCAATCCCATTACTGGGTATATATTTAAAGGATTATAAATTATTCTACTATAAAGACACATGCACATGTATGTTTATTGCAGCACTATTCACAATAACAAAGTGTTAGAACCAATCCAAATGCACATCAATGATAGAGTAGATAAGGAAACTGTGGCACATATACACCATGGAATACTATGCACCCATAAACACGGATGAGTTCATGTCCTTTGCAGGGACATGGATGAAGCTGAAAGCCATCATTCTCAGCAAACTAACACAGGAACAGAAAACCAAACACCGTATGTTCTCACCCATAAGTGGGAGTTGAACAATGAGAACACATGGAAACAGGGAGGGGAACATCACACACAGAGGCCTGTCAGGGGGTAGGGGCTAGGGGAGGGATAGCATTAGGACAAACACCTAATACATACAGGGCTTAAAACCTAGATGACGGGTTGATAGGTGCAGCAAACCACCATGGCACATGTATACCTATGTAACAAACCTGCACATTCTGCATATATATCCCAGAACTTAAAGTAAAATAAAATAAAAAAGCAACATACAAATGTAAGCAATTTTTTTCTTTATAATCCTGGCAGTGAGAAAATTATTAATGCAAGCATCCCCTTGGAGAGAGGAAGTACTAAAGCTAGGCAAGCCTTGAGACGTGGAGTTCTTTTCCTCACCAAAATACCATGAACAAAGGAAAAAAATGTTCAGGAGAGGAGCTGCTCTATATAAGTAAGGTGAGTAAAATAAAGGTGCCAGTTGTTAATATATTGCTTGCATTACTTTTTTGAATTGTAACTTTCCTAGTATTTCCTGTATCAACTTTTATACTTTAGTGCTTAGTTCTTTCTCAGATGTACTTCATAAATACCCAAGAAAGAGTTAATCATATGAGGCTCTTAAAACAATTCCTGGCACGTAGTAAGCAACTCCATATGTATTTGATAAATAAGTGCATGATTCTAAACATTCACCTCAAGTCTGAATTTCATCTTCCATATGGTTTTCTTTATCATACGTAAACTCAACAGGGTTAAAATGTGAAATGAAACAAATGATTCACAAAAAGACTGGGAATGGGTGTATTAAGTGGGTTGGTACATTTATAAAAAAAGAGTTAAATGACTCATCTTACAAATTTATTCTATTCTTCACACTCTTCTTCCCCCACTTCATGTGATCTATAAATATATCTAAACACTGGGAATTTTACCCTAACACTTTTAAAGACTTCAGCAGAAAGCTTGTATTTCTCTATAAAAATAGCCCTTTCCTTTTCATTTGTGAATAATCACTTCCCCCAATCATCCTTAAAAGAAGCATGACAAAAAATTGCTTAAAATTCATGTTTCTATGTTCTATTTATTGCTCTGAAAATACAGGATATCTATCGAGGAATGTGGAGTAGTTTAGTTTTCAATTTGCTTTGTCAGCATATGGACCAGGACTGAATTTACGTTTCTTCAATTCCAGATCTCTAATGGACCACACTAGAATTCCTTCTGGTGAACTGTGGGAAATTTTCCACTTCCCAGTTGGTGCTGCCTGAACTTCATTTAGAACTCTGTGATATGTGCCTCCTGCCTTGTGTTTCTTTCTTTGAGCAAATGTGGAAGACCGGATGGCATAGAGGGGGAGGACACAGAGGCGGGACTGCAAGTGCCTGCACCTGTTGGAAATGGCAGGTCCTTTGCTTTCTTCCCCGCCCCTCACGCCTCATGTCCTTGTCTTCAGCTCTCAGGGCTGAAGGTTCTGCATTCTTTTTTCCTAGCTTGTTTCTGGCCCCAGTTCTTACATGTTGTCCACTAATAGGAGCAATGCATGAATGAAATGCGATGAGGAGAGGGTGGGAACCATGGGCTGGGTAGGATCCATATACAGCATATAGAGGGCTGTATACAGCATATAGAAGGCTGTAAAGAGGGTACAATCTGACCTGGAGCAGATGTTGTACTTCTGTGAGCCATCCTGGTGGCTCTACATTAGGGAGCTAATTTTTCAACCCATATTACTTTGGAAGAGAGGGTGCACAGTACTTCACATTTAAAAATAAAATTTGTCTTTAAAAATATCTATTTTATTTTATTTTTTTGAGACAGAATCTCCTTCTTTTGCCCAGGCTGGAGTGCGATGGTGTGATCAGAGCTCATGGCAGCCTTCACCTCCCAGGCTCAAGCAATCATCTCACCACAGCCTCCTGAGTAGCTGGGACCACAGGTATGCACCACCACATCCAGCTAATTTTTAAATTATTTGTAGAGATGGGTCTCACTGTGTTGCTCAGGCTGGTCTCAAACTCCTCAACTCAAGTGATCCTTCTGCATTAGCCTCCCAAAGTGCTGAGATTACAGACATGAGCCACCATGCTCGACCTTAAAACTGGTCTTTGAATTAGGGAGGAACAACTAGTAACAGGATAATTAGTTAAAAAAAAAACAAACAAAAACTAAACTAAACTAAAATTCAACGTTTTACCTCAGACAGATGGGATAAAGGAAGTTTTCAATTTATTTCAGGGCTAATAGCAACAATTTAAAAAAATGCTAAAAACTACACCTTGCTCAATAGTGAAAGAAAGTTGTTATGAGATTTGTTTTGGATGGGCACATATACAGTTCACTTTCTGGCACATTGATGACTAATTCTCCCTTTTAAAAACAAAGACAGCAGGGTCTATATCCCAAGACTTAGGTTCTAGCCTGAGCAGCTTGTCAGATGTTATTTAAACTCTTTGGACCTCAGCTTTTCTCATTTGTAAAATAAAAGATTTAGTTTAAGTGAGGGGTCAGCAACCTTTTCCTTAAAAGGAAAGACGGTAAATATTTTAGGCTCTGAGGTTCATATAGTGCATGTAACAACTCAGCTCTGCTGTTGTGGTGTGAAAGCAGAGGTAGACAATAATAAAACAAGTGGTATACATGGATTGAAACATCACCCTGTACACCATAAACGTGTACAATTATTATATGTCAAATAAAAATAAAACTTTAAAAAACTCATTTAAAAATTTCAAAAATTCAGTCATTTAAATGACTGACAAAAGTGATGAATCATTAGGCCAGGTGCAGTGGCTCAGGCCTGTAATCCCAGCACTTTGAGAGGCTGATGCGAGCAGATTGCTTGAGCTCAGGAGTTCAAGACCAGCCTGGCCAACATGGTAAAACCCCATCTAAAAATAAAAAAATTAGCCTGGCATGGTGGCGCTTGCCTGTAATCCCAGCCACTCAGGAGGCTGAGGTGGAAGGATCGCTTGAACCCAGGAGACAGAGGTTGCAGTGAGTCGAGATTGCACCACTGCACTCCAGCCTGGGGCACAGTGAGACCTTGTCTCAAAAAAAAGAAAAAAAAAGTCATTAAAAAAATTCAAATGACTAACAAATATGAAAAAAAAAAAAAAAAGAAAACAAATTAACATGGTTGTGTTCGGATACAATTTTATCACAAAAACAGGTGCGGGGCTGGATTTAGTGTGCAGAAGGTAGTTTTCTGACCACTCTAGAGAGGTCTAGATCACTCATCTTTCAACTGTTTTCCTCAAAGATTTCTGGGGCTGCCTCAGGAAGAAAAAGAAGTGGGGAGCCTGAGCACATGGGATTGTGCAGCTGTCGCCTCCATTTCAATCAAAGCAATTCTTTTACATATTTTGGATTTCTAAGATTTTTGTAAAGGTTTTTCACTTGAAAAGCATGTAAAGAAAACATTAAGTCTTTAAAGTCCCCTTGAAAATTGTATGCTTCTGGCCGGGTGCGGTGGCTCTCGCCTATAATCCCAGCACTTTGGGAGGCCAAGGAGGGCAGATCACGAGGTGAATCTTGATCGAGACCATCCTGGCCAACATTGTGAAACCCCCTCTCTACTAAAAATACAGAAATTAGCTGGGCGTAGAGGTGCACGCCTGTAGTCTCAGCTACTCAGGAGGCTGAGGCAGGAAATCACTTGAACCCGGGAGGCGGAGGTTGCAGTGAGCCGAGATCGTGCCACTGCACTCCAGCCTGGTGACAGAGCGAGACTCAGTCTCAAACAACAACAACAACAAAACAAAACAACAATAACAACAACAACAAAAACGTATGCTTCTAGGCAGTGTCAGCCACTCATGCTTTTGACCGCCTGCTTCCCACCCTCCTGCCTTACCCGCGCTTCACCCTGATGATATTGCGGCCGCCATGTTTCCTTCTCCTGTCCAGAATTCTCCGTGGATTAGACCCCTATATTCCAATGTCTTTCTAGATAACTCTCTGGATTTTCCGCAAGTACATCATAATCAATTATGTCAAAAATACTCATTGTTTTTAACTCTAAAGCTGCTCCTTTTCTCTTTTTTCATCTAAGTTAATGGCTTCAGCTTCCCTCTAGTCACACAAAGCAGAAACCTGGGACTTAACTCTTTTCTCTCCACTGAGAACCAGCCCCTGGTTCTGACAGGTTTTATCTTGTGATCACATGTACTAATCTGTTCCCACCTCTGCGTTAGTGCCTTCATCCTGATGTAGGCCTCCATCTCTCACCTGGGCGGTTCCCAGATGAGAGAAAAGGAGAGAGAGAAACTGGTGACAGGAATAAATGGGTCTTTGCCACCTTCTCAGTGTGTGAGAATGATCTGTCTAAAATGCAGCACTGAGCTGGAAACTCGCCTGATTAAAAACCTTCATTAGTTTTTTATTCTATGCAAGATAAATCTCAAGTTCCTTAACCCGGAATTAATATAAAAGTTGTCCACGACCAACTTCACTGGTTAGAACCATATGAAATAGCCGTTTCTCTAGGTCAAAATGGCTGACTGTAATAATGGTTTATGGTTAACCTAAAACTTTTCTGGTGTCATCTCCTACCATTCCCTAATTCCTACTTCATACAAGGGAAGGGGGGGAGGGGGGAAGGGGGAAATTCCTTTGCTGGAACTGAGATCCGCATCTTGACTGACCTCATTAATTTCTATACATCTTTCTCATCCTAGTTCTGGTGGACATTTCCTTCAGATCTCCAAACGGCTTCCTGAGAAAATGTTCCCTCTCTGTATTCCCAAAGTAACCACTGCAAAAGACAGCCATAGTACTTAGGCATTGCATTGAAATTGTCAAATGATCTGTTTGTGTGCCAGCCATCTGCCCAGACGTTCAGGAATTTGGAAGCATCTTTGCCTCCCCTCTGCCTGGTACAATGGATTTAGTCTATTGAACTATACTTAATAGACTGGATCAAAGCTGTCAAGGTGTACCCCAATTCTTAGCAAATAACTATCACTAATAAATTGATTTTGGATTTCACAGTTATGTTTGAGTTTCAGAACTCTTTGGTGGATTTGAGACTGGCCAGTGTTTTTATGTGCTGATTAATGTGATTTGAAGCATGAAGCACTAACTAAATGAATATTTTGCTTTGAGGATTGAAGAATAAATCAAGCTAAAAGGCTTGTACTTTTAGCCATAAGATTTATAGAAGAATAAATGATTAGAGTAAAGGATTTCTGGAGTTGTACTGTGGGAGAAAAACATTTTTATATTTTGAGTAATGCAAACTTTCATTTTCAAGTTCTCTGAATGTGCAAAATTGCTTTTCTTCGTTACATCCAGATCTGCATAGATGAAGATGTGATATTTCAGCCCTCCTCCCCCACAAAAAACATGCTGAGAAGATTGTAGGCAAATAGTAATTTTAGTTTAGATAAAAAATAATTCTCAGTCATAATTATAGCAACCCAGCTGTGAAACTATATATGGCGTGGGAACAGACATATATATTGGGCTGTTGGGGGAGGTGAGCAAATTTTATTCATGCAAGGATGGAATGTTCCCACATAAAGCTCTCCTGCCTGGTGGAGAGGTAGACAACAAACAAGCCAGTAAGTAACGTCAGTTAATGGGTCACATAGTTGTGTGGGGCTCCTGGAGTAAAGAGCCCAAAGAGGGAGGCAGCAGGCTGCAAACAGGTGATGGCTGTACATATTCAAATAACTGGAGTGAAGCAACAAAAAATAGCAGGCTTATATGGGAGGTAAATATTGAGCACCTCTCCTAGATACTGTGCCAACTGGAGGGCTCTCACAAAGAAAGCCTCACTGTGGCATCCTCCCCTGTCCTTTAAATGCCACACACAGCTGTTAAGCCATCTTGCTCACCAATATGTGTTAGAAGCCTCGTCCCCAACACAGCACTAGGCATATAGCAATTAGTAAAGGTTTTTTGATAGTCAAAACTCTCCCACAGGGAGAGGGAAAATTGAAGACCAAGAAGGGACACAAGGCCTGTGCAGAAGCTACATGAGAATACCACAGTTGCAACATATCCTGTGCTCAGAAAGGGCTTTATGTCCTGGATATTGAAGCGACGTGTGTGGAGGATGTGCACAGGATTTCATGGCTACCATAATCAGTGTGAAATCTAAATATAGTGAATACCATGTTTTTCTCCTCTTCTTCCTCCCCTGCTTCCCTCTTGCTTCAGAGCTGTGTGGCTCATCAGAGAAAGCAAGGTGACTTTTCTAAATGCAGTTGTGTGGAGTCTTATTTTACTGCCACACCTGGTTCCATGTCCATATGAAACCCACATGTGTTCCCATTTTCCTTTTATCTTCACTTTGAGTACTTTTAAGTGTCTGGGTTACTCTCCATTTTCCTTTTTGGCTCCCAGTCATCATTCTCATAATGATCTTTAATGGCTTTCTCTGGGCCTTGACCAGAGATTTTAATATGTATATACTCTCTGCTTCTTGTAATAATGGTGATGATGGTGTGCATTGTTAAGCCACCATTTACTGAGCATTATTACATGCCAAACACTGCTATGAGAAATTCAAACATGTTATTTACTCTCATTCACTCATTATTTGATTTTTATTCTCTGTGTAACTCATTAAGTTAGGTATTACCATCTCCATTTTTAGATAAAGAACCCAGTGGTAAGAGAGAGAAGTCTGATTAATACTGTTAGCAATTAGCAAAGCTAGAATTTAATCTGTATTCTGTTTGACCTCAAAGCTCAGGCTCCTTCTACTTGATAACTTCTGTTGCAAGTGGTTGCACCTGGTTCTCCGTTATCACCTGTTTTTGTTCATGTAAGTTGGCTTCATTTATTTTTCTTTAAATGTATCCTACATATTTGACTGGTATTTTTGTGTGACTGTTTCCAAATTTGCCTTTCTGTTCTAACTCACATTCAGAGCCCACCACCTAGCATTCTCAAAAAATGTTTTGGAGTATTTTTTACAAACCTTTACAGAAAGGCAAAATATCTGACCATTATTCCCAAGCCCTTCCTAATTTAGCTCTTTATAACTCAGAGAGCCCTCATAATTTGTCCTGTTCCCTAACCACAAAATCTTTCTGCTTAATTTTAACCTTTCCTATAAGAATGTGCAAACAAAATTCAAATACAGGTATTATGTTTTTGAATGTTCTTGAACTGATCTCCTCTATGTCTTTCAAGGGCATCCTTTTAATTATTGACTAATTTACTGAAAAGGTTTCAGATTGTTGTAACAGAAAATAATGAGATAAAGTTAATATTCTTCTTCTGGCATCCAAAATAGGATTTTTGCAATGATGGTTTTGAAAGCTGGGCATTTTGGAAGAATACAATTTTAAAGTTCCTTTATCCTCTCTTTCAACATATGAAGAGTAAATCCTGGTGTACTGGTTCATAAAGATTTATTTAAGAAAATTCCCGATCTGATAGAAAGAAGAAGGAAGAATGAGCTATGGGAGAAGGAAGATTTCAAACGATAATGGGGGAAGAATCATCCAGAGGGAGCCTACCTGCTTACGTGTTCTGGAGAAGGCTGGAGGGCTCTAAGAGAAGCCAGACATATGGCCATTTTCAACAAGATTCAGAGAGACGATACAGAGGTACCAGCAGGAGTGAGCTGAAAAGTTAATGCCTCAGCTTACACAAAGCAGTGATGGAGTTCAGGTGTGCCCAGATGCTGATTTAGGAAAGCACTGTGGCTCTTAGAGCATCTTGGTAGGTAGAGTCTGGGTCTGGGGAGAGGAAATGTTTGACAGTGGAGAGCAAGAAGATCAAAGTCCACGTGGTCAGATACAGTGGAACACTCTCCAAAAAGTAGGATAGGATTCATTGCAACTCAGTATTCACCCATTCAAGGAGCCACTGAGACCAGCCACTCTGCAGCAGAGCCTGGCAAGAGGTAGAAGACACTGCATGGATCCACATCTTTCTACCATTCCACCAACCATGGGATCACATGAGCCAGAATTATTTCCCATATATATAAGGCCATCCTGAAAGAATCAAGGAGAAGAAATACATTTGGGAGGCTAAGAAATTCCAAGTATGAACACAGCTCAGGCTCATTACCGAAGAAAAAACCACAGAAAATATTCACAAAAAAGAAGAAAATACTCATAATCAGAGACATCTTGCAACAGATCCTGTTAGATCCTTTCAATATCGTTCCCTCATCTCTCTCTCTCTGTCTCTTGCTCTCTCTCATGCAGGCACTTATTTTCTGTGGCTCAGCCTCTTACCACTCATGTGACCTTGAGCATATTCATCATTTGTGAAATGAAGGTAATAATAATACAGTCATGTGCTGCACAATGACGTTTTGGTCAATGACAGACTGCATATACATTGGTGGTCCCATAAGATTATAACGGAGCTGGAAAATTCCTATTGTCTAGTGACATGATAGCCATGGTAAGGTCACAGCACAATGCAACAGTGTTTGTGGTACTGGGTGTAAACAAACCTTCACAAACTCTTTCACAGTATGTATCATTACGTATAGTATATAATACTTGCTATTGATAATAAATGACTGTGTTACTGATTTATGTATTTACTATACTTTTTATCATAATTTTAGAGTATACTTAATTCTTCTACTTATTAAAATAAAAGTTAACTGTAAAACAGCCTCAGGCAGGTCCTTCAGGAGGTATTCAGAAGAAGGCACTGTTATCATAGGAGGTGATAGTTCCATGCATATTATTGCCCCTGAAGACCTTCCAGTGGGACAGAATGTGGAGGTGTAAGATGGTGATACTGATGATCCTTACCCTGTGTAGAACTAGGCTAATACGTGTGCTTATGTCTTAGTTTTTAACAGCAAAGTTTAAAAAGTAAAAAAATTAAAAATTAAAAATGTTAAAATAGAAAAATGCTTATAGAATATATAAAGAAAGAGTATTTTTGTACAGCTGTACAATGTGTTTCTGTTTTAAGCTAAGCATTATTAGAAAAGAGTGAAAAAGTATTTAAAAATTGTAAAGTTTATAAAGTAAAAAAGTTCAAGTAAGCTGAGGTTAATTTAATGTTGAATAAAATTTTTTACTTTGGGAGGCCAAGGCAGGCGGATCACGAGGTCAGGAGTTCAAGACCATCCTGGCCAACATGATGAAACCCTGTCTCTACTAAAAATACAAAAATTAGCTGGGTTTCGTGGTGCATGCCTGTAATCTCAGCTACTCAGGAGGCTGAGGCAGGAGAATCACTTGAACTCGGGAGGCAGATGTTGCAGTGAGCTGAGATCGCACCATTGCACTCTAGCCTGGGCAACAGAGCAAGACTCCGTCTGAAAAAAACAAAAAAGTGTAAATAAACCTACTGGATCCTAAGGGTGCAGTGTTTATAAGTTCTGCCATAGTATATAGTAATGTCCTAGACCTTTACATTCAGTCACCACTCACTCACTGACTCACCCACCCAGAGCAACTTCCAATTCTGTAAGCTCCATTCATGTTAAGTGCCTTATACAGGAGTAGTTTTTTAAAATCCTTTATACCATATTTTTACTGTAATTTTAAATGTTTAGATACACGAATACTTAACACTGTGTTATAATTGCTCACTGTATTCAATATAATAACATGCTGTCCAGGTTTATAGCCTAGCAGCAACAGGCTATACCATATAGCCAAGGTGCATAGTAGGCTAGACCATCTAGGTTTGTGTAAGTACACTCTGTGTTTGCGCAATAAAGAAATTGCTGAATAATCCATTTCTCAGAATGTATTCCCACTGTTAAGCAATGCATACTGTATCTACCTCATGGAACTGTTTTAGAATTAAATAAGGTGCATATAAATGTTTAGCAGTATAGTTGTCCTTCTGTATCCATAGGAGATTTGTCCCCTCCGCAGATATCAAAACTCAAGGATGCCCAAATCGCTGATATAAAATAGCATAGTATTTACATATAACTTGCATGCATCTTCCTATATACACTAAATCATCTCTATATTACTTTATAATACCTAATACAATGTAAATGCTATGTAAATAGTTGTTATACTATTTTGTATCAAGAATAATGGCAGGAGAAAATCTGAACGTGTTCAGTACAGATATAATCATTCATTTTTATTCCAAATATTTTTGAACTGTCGTTGGTTGGATACACATATGTGGGACCCATGGGTATGGAGGTCCAATTGTATATCTAGCACACAGTAATTATTCAACACATTTCAACTGTTTAGTTTTTAAAAATGGGGTATAACACATATTTTTAAGGTAAATATGTGAACATCTTTTTGCATCACTAGATGCAATTTTCTATAACATTAAAGAGTTGAATAGTATTTGAGCATGTGACTGTACCGTAATTGAACCAAATCTCTATTGTTGGGAATTTAGGTTTTCCGAACTTGTACTGTTGCAAATAGTTACGATACAGATATTTTTATAAGTACATATCTGGAATAAATCCTTGAGTGCTTCTTTATGTTGAATGTCCAGAAGTGCAATTTCTCGGTGACAGGACAGACACATTTAAAAACCTTGAATAAATGTTTTCAGATTGCTCTCCAGTAAGGCTGTACTCAAGATTGAGATACCTTTTAATAAATTCACCAAAACATGTCTGACTGAATATCCTTCATCATCCTTGGCAATGTAACAATGATTCACCACAAGATAAAGTTCTTCTGTGAATCAAAGAAACCCCACCTAGAACAAGAGGTCTGACATTTGGCTTTTTCAGGCAGTGAAACCTGAGAGAAACAGAGAAAGAGGTTCTCAGTTCACCTGCCTGTTTTTATGACTGGTTGTCTGTCAACCGTCATGATTTTCTTACCGAGGCAACCTGTCTTTTCTTTGAAAAGCATTTTGTGAAGGCTCTTGTTTGAAAGATACCCACATTTTAATTGGCAGACCTTCTACATCATTATGTTACATCTCTAACTGAAAATGACATTAAAAAACAAAAACCTATTACCCTGAAAACCCCTCCAGTCTTGAGATTAGTTCTCACCCCCGCATGGCTTATCATGGTTATGATTTCCTTAGGGATTACTTACAGGAGTAAGAGCAGTCTGCTTTGAGCATGGCAAGATTGAAAGCCACTAGTCTACAGAACTTAATTTAGAAACAACCTGCAAAAGATAGTTAGTAACTAAGGAAGGTTAACTGAGCTCTCCCTGGGGATGGTTCTCCTGGCTTAGCTGTAACTGTGCAGAGCCTTTTTTACTTTTTGCATCTGTTATACCCAGGAGGCCAGAGAGGGAAAGGGGACCAACATGAGTCAAATAGAGTCAGCTCTTCTGCCCTATCCCTGCTGCCCTACTTAGGAAGGAAGTGAAGTTCAGTCTTAGAAACTAACATACTTTTTCAGACAGACATGTATGTTCATCCTTTCTCAAACAACACCATGGTGTAGTAATTACCAGATTCAGTTGTTTCAGGTGTCTCATGTCAAACCTAGATGCAGATCATGTTGAGCTATAAAATAATGATGGTCATTTAGTCAGATACTTTGAATATTTTTCAAATTTAAATAAGATATTGGTCATTTAGTCAGATATTTTAAAGAAAATCTTAGATTTCTTTTGTGGTATAATGAATGGCTTGATAGTATTAACAGTCTTAGGTGAATGAATTCAACAAATTCTTGATAAACATCTATGATGGGCAAAGTGCACTTAGGCAACACAAGTATGTTTCTCTCAAAAGAGCTCAGAGTCTGGAATAAGAGATAAAATGTAAATAAGTAACTAAAATACAAGGTAGAGAATGATAGTTGCCACAAGAGGCATATAGACTAGGTATTATGGGATTTTAAAAGGGAGACAGATGCTATCCAGCAGGGCAAAATCTAGGAGAGTGTGTTAAAGGAAGAGGCACTCCAAATAGGTATGGACCTACTGAGATAAAAGCAAAGGTCTGCTGGTGGGAGAGTGCTTAAAATTGTTAGCCCTTCTTTTTGATTAACATATGGGATGTGTGAAGGGTTTAGAGGATAGTGGGAAGATGCAGTTAGAAAGGTATAGAAGCCAAAACATGAATATATATATATATACATATATATATATATATATATATATATATATATATATATATATATATAAAAGATCAGCATTGTCAGAATCTTCAATCTGAGATAGCTTATTTCAGATTCTTCATTTCATATCTGAGGAAAATTAGCCCCAGAGAGGTGAAGTGGCCTGCCTGAGGTCTCACAGCTGGTTAAGGAGCAGAATAAAAATAATCAGGGGAATGAAGGCTTTTTGAATTTCTCAAGTTATAGTTAAATTTAACATAAGGTATAACTAAAAAAATCTCTTCATGATACACACATTGTGACTACATTAACTATTACTTGAAGCAATAACAGAAAATATTTATGATACACTTTCAATACATGTCCAGCAGTATGCTAAGTGTTTAAAAATCATACTCTCACTTACTCTTCCCGTTAACTCGTGGAGTAGTTAGCATTATTATTTCCATTTCACTCATGAAGACACTGAAGCTGGAAGGAGTTAAATAAATGGCTCAAAGTCACACAGCTAATGAATGGCAAAACCTGAATTTGAATTCATTCCCTGACCACATGCTGTTAAGTGTTAAGCTCTTCTGCCTCCCACAATATTCCATATATTATGGAAAGTTTATCACTGTGTTCAGGTGATTTTTTAATACCTTCAAGTCTAAGTATCTAGACTAGAATTCATTCTTAATAATTAAAGACAGTCATTGGTTAGCCCTTGATGTCAATAATTGACTTTAATTCCTTCATTAATTTATTTAGTAAATATTTATTCAAAAAACAGACAAAAACCTGTCTTCATGGAATTTACATTTCAAGTGGGCAGTTTCAAAAATATGGATAAATGATAATGTGTTTGTGCTACTATAACAAAATACCTGAGACTGGATAATTTGCAAAGAGCAGAAATTTATTTTCTCACAGTTCTAGGGGCTGGGAAATCCCAGATGAAAGCACTGGTAGAGTCGGTGTTCAGTGAGGGCTGCTCTTTGCTTCTAAGATGACACCTCCTTGTGGTGTTCTCACATGGTGGAAAGGGGCAAAAAGAGATGAATGCTGTGTCCTCACATGGAAGAAGAAGTGGAAGGTTCAGGCAGATTTCCAAAGCTTCTTTTATAAGGGCATTAATCCATCCATGATGGAGGAGCCCTCATAACTTGATCACTTCCTCAAAGGCTCCAACTCTTAACACTACCACAAGGAGGACTAAATTTCAACACGACTTTTGGAGCGGCATAAACATTCAGACCATACCAGATACTAAAAATAAGCTTGTTGGTAAGGTCTTTGAAAACATTTTTTGGAGTATCATTTACTGTTTGTATAACACATATACAGAAAAAATGCATAAATCATTAGTGTACACTTTGGTAAATCTTCACAGCGCAAATGCTTCCATGAACCCAGCACCTGGATTAAGAAATAGACCCTAGCTAAGACTCCAAAAGTCTCATTTTACTTACTTCCAGCAAATAGCCATTCCCCAAAAGTGACCACTCTCTTGATTTCTCAAATCTCAGATTAGTTTTGCTTGTTTTAAACTTTATGAAAACAGAATAACAGAGTATGAATTTTCTATGGTTTGAATGTGTCCCCCAAAAGTTCACATGTTGAGAACTTAATTTCCATTGTAACGGTATTAAGAGATGGGGCCTTTAGGACGTGATTAGGTCATGAGGGCTACCCATGATGAATGAATTAATGCCATTGTTTTGGAAGTGGGTCAGTTATCAAGGGAAAGGGCTCCTAATCAAAGGATAAGTTCAGCTCCCATTTCCTTTCTGTCTTTTGCACTCACTTGCCATGCGATGCCTTCCACCATGGGATAACCCTCACCAGATGCTGGTGCCATGTTCCCAGACTTCCCAGCCTCAAAAATGATGAGCCAAATAAACTGTTCTTCATAATTTACTCAGTCTATGGTACTCTGTTACAGCAGCAGAAAATAGACTAAGACAGACCTTCGTGGTGTATGGTTTCTTTCACTTAAATTATGTTTACTAATTTTTCTTGCTGTATAATAGACCAGTGCATGAAATTCACAATTTATTTATCCATTCTGCTACTGGATGACATTTTGAGAAGCTTCTAGATTTTGGGACACATGTACACATATCTCTCTGGAATATACCCAGGAGGGAAGTAGCTGGATCCGAGGATATTCTTGTGCTGCGGAGGCTCACCTTTAGTGGTTATTGCCAGTTTTCCAAGGTGATTGTGTCAATTTACACTTCCACCAGTAGTTCTCTACAACCTTGCTGACACTTGGTATTGTCTGTTACATGTAAGCCATATGATAAGCATGCAGTGCATCTCATTGTGGTTTTAACTTGCATTTCCCTGATGATTGATGAAACTGCACATCTTTTCATGTTTATTAACCATTTGCATATTCTGCTCAATTAAACAAATCAATATTTTAAAGTTATACTAGAGAAATAGAAGTCACTTAAAAAACTTGTTTCATTAGAGGCAAGCTTTTTTTGTTAACTTATCTGGGACACACATTCTCAACAAAAATGTCAGGAGAAGGCTAGAGAACACAATCAGGTTGGCCCTAAGCAAAGTTCTCTATTAAGCACAATTTGCCTTTGATACTCTTTTTTCTTACGTATGGATTTTGTCTCTTCCAACTTTTCTGTGCTATCACAGCTTCATCAACAACTCTTCCTCACTAGACTCCTCTTATTCTGTATCCTGGGGATGGGAGGGTGAGGCAGGAATTGCATTTAAAAGTACCATGGCTATGTTTCTCTTTGGACATTGTTTATATAAGCACATTTATGAGATTCTAATGTGCAAAGACTTAGAGCCAAATTTGACAGTAAGGACAAAATAGAGTTTAACTAAATTTGAAGTGAGAAAAATCTGGATTGGAGCAGGAAAGGACTTAACCCTAAATAGAGATAAGGAGGAGAAATGGGAGGGGAGAGTGAGAATTAAGAATCCAGCAGCATGAGGTGACTTATGCCTGTAATCCCAGCACTTTGAGAGGTAAAGGCAGAAGAATCACTTGAGCTCAGGAGTTCTAGATCAGCCACAGCAACATAGTGAGACCCCATCTCTACAAAATTAGCTGGATGTGGTGGCACATGTCTGTGGTCCTAACTACTTGGGAAGCAGAGGTGGGAGGACCACTGAGCCCAGGAGGTTGAGGCTGCAGTGAGCCATGATTGTGCCACTGCACTGCAGCCTGGTGACAGAGAGAGACCCCACCTCAAAAAGGAAGAAGAGGAAGAGGAAGAGGAAGGGGAAGAAGAAGAAGAAGAAGAAGAAGAAGAAGAAGAAGAAGAAGAAGAAGAAGAAGAGGAAGAAGGAGGAGGAGGAGGAGGAGGAGGAGGAGAAGAAGAGAGAAGAGAAGAGAAGAGAAAAGAAAAGAGAAAAGAGAAGAGAGGAGAGAAGGAGGAAGAAGAAGAAGAAAAAGAAGGAGGAGGAGGAGAAGAAGAATTCTATTGGAGGGATCTAAATAATTTTTAAATTTTACTTTTTAATTTTGAATTTCTGAAAAAATACATTTACTTGGTTCATAAATCAAAACAATATTGAGAAATACAGCAGAATGTCTTAGTGCAAATTTTGTCCCTATCCACCTCATTCCACGCCTCTCCCCCATAGATAATTTATCTTTTAGTTTTTATGGTATCTTTCCAGTGTTTCTTTATGCAAAGACAAATCAAAATGAATTTATATTATTTTTTCACTTTCAAAAATATTTTAACAGTGATGTCTAATTTTCAGTTTAAGTTATTTGAGCTGTAAAAAAATACCCCTCAAAATCTAGTAAAATCCACTTTACATAACAATCTTGTATGAAATGTGTATGTGTGTGGTTGTGTGGGTGTGGAGGAAAGGGACTGAGTTCTACATCTGAGCTGACATTATGTGGAATAGTAGCACATGTGGGATAGAGAGATCATCTATACACTGATTTAATTCAGCAAAAGCAAAAAAAGCTAGAGGTGAAGGTGAGAACATCAACCCACCAGGAACTGATAAATACCTTGGGAAGTGTGTTGGATTTTTTACAAAATGCATATCTGTGGTTGCAGCCAATCTTATTTAGTCCCCAAGGGGACAGTGTGGCCTCAGTTGATATCTGAATTATATATTATTGTCTTCAACTATCAAATACTTTTTAATTATTAACTGATTGATACGGCTTGGTGTATCGCCACCCAAATCTCATCTTGAATTATAGCTTCCATAATTCCCATGTGTTGTGGGAGGGACCCAGTGGGAGATAAGTGAATCATGGGAGTGGTTCCCCCATACTGTTCCCATGGTTGTGAATAAGTCTCATGAGATCTGATGGTTCTATGAGAGTTTCAGCTTTCACTTGGTTCTCATTCTCATTCTCTCTTTGTCTGCTGCCATTTAAGATGTATCTTTTGCTTTCCACCAGGATTGTGAGGCCTCCCCAGCCACGTGGAACTGTCAGTCCATTGAACCTCTTTTCTTTTGTAAATTACCCGGTCTTGGGTATGTCTTTATCAGCAGTGTGAAAATGGACTAATACCCTGATGTGCTGGGAATTGATGATAAACCATCAACATTGTCAAGCTGAGAAGCTTAGATATTTTCTAAAGGCAAATGGAAAGTCTTTGAAGGTTGTTGAACACAGGAATGGCATAAACAGAACTGTATTTCTAGAAGTTTAATGTGGCAGCAGAAAAATGAACAATACCTGGATTTGGGAATATCCATTAAAAAACATACTAGTTATCTATTGCTGCATAACAAATTATCTAAAATTTAGCAGTTTAAAACAACAGGCATTTGTTATCTCACAGTTTCTGTAGGTCAGAAATCTGGGGGTAATTATTGGCAGGATTCAGCTCCTCAAGGGCTATTGGACTGGCAGCCTAAGCTCCTCAATGACCATTCACCAGAGCCTGCCTCAGTTCCTCCCTGTAAGCCTTTCCATAGGGCAGCTCATAACATGGCAGCCAGCTTCCATCAGACAAGTGAGAGAGCAAGAGAGGGGTAGGTAGCAAGATGGAAACCAGAGTCTTTTGGTTACCTAATCTTGGAAGCAATATACCATCACATGTGCCATATGTGAAGCAAGTTGCCAAGCCTGGTTCACATTCAAGGGGAACTGATTCCACAAGGTGTAAATAACAGCAGGCAGGGATCACTGGAGGTCATTTTATTGGTTCTTTCAACCTAACAACCTGGAGATAGTGAGGAATTGCAGTAGGTGGTTCCTGTTGGCAAGGAGTGAGGGGAATGGTATGAAAATGAAGACAGAATTAGAATTGCCAGGACTTGCAAACAGATTGGATGGGGAGGATGATTGGAAGAAAGGAGTCAAGCTTGGCTGATTGGGATGATTGCCAAGGGAGTCACAGAAGGATGAAACACATGAGGAGAAGCAGATTTGGGAGAAATGTCAAGTAATGAGAATAGGTTTTAGCAGACTTAGCAGTAAAGAATTGGGAGAGAAAGGAATGAGAGTTGTTTTGGTCCCATTAATTTGTGGCAGCTGGTGTAAAATCAAGCGCATGCAGACTGGAATCAGACCTGGGTTCAAATAGTGACTCTTGCATCACTTACAAGTCCTGCCCCTCTGGACAAACTATGCTGAAGCTCAGTTACTCTTTTGTTAATGTGGAAGCCAATTCCTACCTCTCTTAGTTGTTTTCAGGATTACATGAGATTACATACTTCCTACTACAGAGTAGGTGCTTAATAGATGGAACTACTCTGATACGGTTCTCCTACATATTTTCAAAAGCAAGTATGAAAATACCCTTTCTCAGTGTCTCCTTACAACCATTGAATAACCCCACTTGAATCATGTTACTATGATTATTTCAACAGCTGCCATAAAGTTTACTTCTGCGTATTTGTACAGCTCAAATCATCATATGTGTACAATATGTTAATGTCTTCACTGTGTCCTTAAAATACCCCCAAATGAGGTACCTAAACATTTAGACTTGGAAGTCACTAGCTTACTCTTCATGTGCATCATTAGTGTATTGCTTTCCCTCTCTCTTTTTCTCTCTCTCTCTCTGATTCCTACTCCAATCTCTAGCTTGAATTTTATTTATTTAATTATTTACTTACTTAGAGATGGAGTCTCGCATTGTCGCCCAGGCGGAGTGCAATGGTGCGATCTTGGCTCACTGCAACCTCCACCTCCTGGGTTCAAGCGATTCTCCTGCCTACGCCTCCCAAGTAGCTGGGATTACAAGTGCCTGCCACCATGCCTGGCTAATTTTTTGTATTTTTAGTAGAGATGGGGTTTCGTCACATTGGCCAGGCTGGTCTCAAACTCCTGACCTCGTGATCCACTGGCCTCGGCCTCCCAAAGTGCTGAGATTACCAGTATGAGTCACTGCACCCAGTCTGAACTTTATTTTTAATAGTCTCTTTTATTGTACAGAAAGACAGAGTAGTAAGTGGGGAAAAAGACCTGGGTTTGAATCATAACTTTCTTATTTTATGAGCTATGTAAATTTTTTGGGCTCTAGCTTTCTCATTCATAAAAATGGGGAGAGTATTACCTGTCTTATATTCTTAGAGAGAGAATACCTGATAATTATAGGGGTTGAAGTTGCCATCCTTGTTTTCCCTGTACCAACTCAGAGGTCAGGACCTTGTCATTATGTCTACCTAAGTGCCCAGTGCAGAGCGTGTACTGTGAGAAGTTGATATTGTGGGTGGACTAGTACAGTGGGTGGGTGGGTGGGTTGGTGGATAAATGGGGCCCCAACAGCGGCCATCATGTACACCACCCTCCAAGAGCTGATAGGCAAGAATGCTGTAACATGGATGACGGTCATCTTTGCCACCATTTGGTCAACATTTCCAATATTGTATCTAACTTTCCACCACGTTAATATTTTCAAATAATTCTTCCATGTTTAGGAGATTCAGGAAGGGCAGAGACTAAAAATGAAGTATGTGAAAGATTATTTGAGATAGAAATGAATGTTAAGATAATTTTTCTTCTTTGTTGTACCATGAATCTATAGCACTGCAAAAATCCACAAGGCTACATGTGTAATGTCAGAATTACACATGTAAATTTCACTAAACATTTTTTTAAGCAACATTGGTATTCCTTTGCAGTTGATAATTGCTAACGTTAGCTGAGTACCCAAACTGTACCACGTACTGTATTTTATACTTACTAACTTGTTTAATATTTGCCATAAACCAGTCAGGTGGGTATTATGACCCCCTTTTACAGCTGAAAAAACTGAGGCATAAATTGTTGGCCTTCTTGGAGATCATGGGAAGTGACAGAGTTGGGCATTGATAAATAGGCAGCTTGGCTTCAGAGCCCATACTTCTAACCACCCCTATGCTAAATTTTAAGTTCTAAATAAGTGTTTTCAAAGTGTGATCTGCCAACTTTTTGGTCTCAGAATCACCTGCAAGTCTTCTTAAAATACCTATATCTGAGCTCCACTCCTGACCTACTGAATCAGAGAGCCTGTAGGTAGTCCCTAGAAATCAGAATTTTAGCAAGAATTTCAGTATTATTCTAACACATACTAAAGTTTAAGAACCACTGCATGAAATAGTACAAAATCTCAAATTGGCCAAAAGTCAAGAATCATGGGATACCAGGTCTTGCCTATTTTCTTCCATTGCAAGGACCATTGATGAGCCCCTCTTGAAAATTGAAAGCTTAGCCCATGGAGATCTCTGATTTTTTAATTTTTATTTTATTTATTTATTCTTTTTTTTGAGACAGAGTTTTGCTCTGTCACCAGACTGGAGTGTAGTGGTACAATCTCAGCTCACTGCAGCCTCCGCCTCCTGGGTTGAAGTGATTCTCCTGCCTCAGCCTCCCAAATAGCTGGGATTACAGGCACCCACTACCATGCCCAGCTCATTTTTGTATTTTTAGTAGAGATGGGATTTCACCATGTTAGCCAAGATGGTCTCAATCTCTTGACCTCGTGATTCACCTGCCTTGGCCTCCCAAAGTACTGGGATTACAGGCATGAGCTACCATGCCCTGCTGAGACCTCTGATTTAATTGAAGTAACAGCAGCCAGTGTAACTATTCCAGTTCTGCTGTAACTTTAGGTTCTAGGGTTCATACGTACGTTTCTGCACGTTCCTGAGACATTAATTTCTAACAGATTAATTTCCTTTATTTATCTTGTCTGGTCTTGGGCAGCTTCTAAGGATCTGTTATCCTGGCAAGAAGCTCAGGGCTCTTCATGAAAGAATGTCTGTCCAGAGTCTGCACATTTGGCTTCAAAACTACCTTCCCCATAGTTCTCCACTTCTGCATTATTCTCTTGACACTCTTGTTTGAGGATGCATCCACTGGCTCATTTATTCTGATCATGTATCATCCTGTATCACAGGGTCCTTCCCTGGCACACTCCCAGTCCTCTCTACCCCAGCACTCTCACAGGGGTTACCATTTCTGAAATAAACAATTATAAGAGACATCCCATCTTAGATTTGACTGAGTCAGCCTACCTCCCACCAGATGTCTGTCCCAGCCTCACAGTTCCTATCTGGTGAATTCCCAAGAATCCCTGTGCCGGCAGGGCTGGGCTTGCCTTTCTTTCCCTTCAACTTGCCCTCCCTTCCAGGATTGTGGTCCTGCCCCTAAACTCCATCTGGAATTCAGATGCTGGATTTTCACTCTATTTTTACCTCTTGATTTCCTCAATGTTGCATGTTTAGCTCTAGACACACTTTATTTTTAAGTTGCTATAGGAGGACTCCTTTCTTGATTTAGGGTTATTTTTGTTCCATGTATTATCTCTTGGTTTGGAACATTCCCTGTCTCCTCATCTTTCACTTGGTAACTCCTTCTTAAATGTTGGCTCCAATGTCTCTTCCTCCTTTAGCCCCTCTCAATATTTGGCCAAATGTTCCTCCTGTGACATATGAACCATTCTGTAGTTCTGCAATCACAGAGCTCACTATATGATGGCATCATTACCTTTTTACCTCTACCTAGTCCCTCCTAGGTTTTAAGCTTCCTAATGGCAGGGTATCCATCTTCCCCTTAGATCCTTAGTGGCCAGTGCACAGTTGTTGTTCAGTAAACATGTACTAAATAAGTGAACAATGAATAATGCTTTTCCAAATGCTGGCTAAGTGCCTATCTGAATCAAAATGCCTCTTGCTCTGGCTTGAAACAATGCTATGTTCTGATGCCCAATTCATACCCTTATAACACTTTGCTTGGCTCTCTACACTCCAGCAGTGGCATTTGTTGCTATACTTTTCAGATACTGCATCTGATCAGTGGGACTTCCCCAAAGGGGAAGCAATTGGTTTCCTTGCCATAGGGTTTGTCTGATTCCACACCTGCTCCTTTACAATCTACACTTTCCTATTCTGGTTTGCATCCTGTAGACAGGATGTAGACTACCTCAAAGATGGTCCCCAGTGGTTTTCACTTCCTGGTATTCTTGCCTGCGTGTACATTCAATTACATCCTGGAATCAACCAGAAGTTGTAGAAATGATGAAATATGGCTTCCAAGGTTAGGTCATAAAAGATGTTGTGGCTTATACCTCATTCTCTCTTGGATTCCTATCTTTGGGGGAAGCCAGCTGCCATGTCATGAGGATTCCCAAGCCACTGTTGGAAGGAACTGTGGCTTCTTGCCAAGAGCCAGTTTCAATTTGTGAACATGTGAATGAGACATTCTGGAAGAAGATCTTTTAGCTTTGTTCAAACTGATGACTGCAGCCTTGGCAGGCATCTTGACTGCAACCACCAACCATCCAAGTGACTCCTGAATTCCTGATCAATAGAAACTATGCAATAATAAATGTTTATTGTTGTTATAAGTTGCTAGATTTGGAAATTTGTTACACAACAATATATGATTAAGTGTCTTATCAATCCTTGTTTCATCAGTGGCATCGAGAATACTCAGCCAACCATGAAAGCAGTCTTAACAGGCTGACGAACCTTCATTAAGACATACGAAAACCTGACCAAGAAGTTTACACACACACAGACACACACACACACCCCAAAATGTGTCCCCCTCACTCCCCATAGGTCCTACCTGAACCAAATTGTTGGCCCATTTAAACATAATACATATGACAAGGTAAAATTTGGCTCCAAAAGAAACAAAATAAAACATAATACCTACGTGTGGCTTCAAATGCAATACTAAGTCTATATCTCCAGAAAATCCACTGGAAAAACGAGTTGTAAGAGGGCCTAACATTGGTGCAATAATAAAGGGGCATCCATATCAGGATAGATACTAGAATTTTTTAACCTAGAAGATAAAGATTGAAAGGAAATAGAATTTAAGTCCTTAATATTCTATAGGATTTGGACAAGTTAAAGAGGAATTGTTCCTCTGCTGTCAGTGTGAATGCTTACACCTCTAACAGTATGGTCTTTGTGGATGTCTTGTCTATATTTGGATTATTTAAAAAATGATCCACACCATGAAATAAACATAGTTTTAAAAAATCATATAGAAATGGCAAGTTGGAAATAGAGACATGCATGCAAAGCTTATAAAAATTATAAGCTTCAAGGAAGATGACATAAGAAGGTCATCCCATCCTCTTATTGATTAGTGCTTAGTCTTAATGTCTCAGACGAATACCTTCTGAGAACATTCTCATTGTCTTGCAATTATCCTCATCCAAATCAGCTTTCTTACCAGTGCTCTTACTTCTGCTATTCCCCTTTCCCAATTCATTCTCCACAAGGCAGCTGGCATATTTACTTAAAACCATGAACTAAGTAAGTCTCCTTTGCTTAAATGTTCAGTCCCTTTTCATTGCTCTTCCTCTGAAACAGTCCCTCCTGTGACTTGTCAGACCCTGCAGTCCTGGTCTAACTTCATCCCCCTGCCGTCTTCCTTTTCCAGCCATCTTCCAATTGCTTCCTATCTCTGGCTTTGGCAGCGGGAGTGCCTCCTGTGACTGATTCATTTTCCTCCTTCAGGTTGCAGTTTAACTCCCACTTTCCAGAAAGGTCTTCACAGAGAATCCCATCGAAAGTATTCTACACAAGTTGTGTTACTTGATTACATGGTTGATTTCCTTTGCACCATTTATCCTTATCTAAAATTACATATTTTTTCTTACTTGTGTATTATTCATTTATAACACCAGTCTGTGGTTTCTAGAGGCTTGCAAGTATGGGGGTAGGGAAGATAGAGAAAAGTGGGCTAATGGATACACAGTTACAGCCAGATTGAAATAATAAGTTCTAATATTCTAATAGTACTGTAGGATGACTGTAGTTAACTATAATTCATTGTATATTTTCAAATAGCTAGAAGAGAGGATTTTGAATGTTACCAACGTAAAGAAACGATAAATGTTTGAGGGAATGGATATGCTAATTACTCTGATTCCATCACTACACATTGTATACATGTATCAAAATATCACTCTGTACCCCATAAATATATACAGTTATTATGTGCCAATTATAATAACAAAATCTGTAAACTTCAAATGTCTTGTTCATCATTTTACTCCCCAAACCTAGCACAGTCCTTGACATTTATAACAATACTTATTGCTCCTTTTATAGTATTAGATATATTATCATTATTAGAGCAATGAATAAGACAAAATAGACAATGAAACTGCTAGATATTTCCTGGCAGATTTCCATAACCAACACCATTTACAATCTCTTCCCTTACTCTTTTCCTTCCTCCTCTGTCCCTCACCCAACTTCTTCTTCTCTCTCTCTCTCTCTCTCTCTCTCTCTCAATTTCTCTATGTCTTGGAATATCTAAAGCTTTAGTTTTACACTTCACTGTTCACAGAGAGTCGAGGCAATTCTATTGTGTGCTCTTAGGTCTTGGTGGAAAGACTGTATGAGTTTATTAATTGTTGTGAGAAGTCAGGGACCCCGAACGGAGGGACCGGCTGAAGCCGTGGCAGAAGAACATAAATTGTGAAGATTTCATGGACATTTATTAGTTCCCCAAATTAATACTTTTATAATTTCGTACGCCTGTCTTTACTGCAATCTCTGAACATAAATTGTGAAGATTTCATGGACAGTTATCACTTCCCCAATCAATACCCTTGTGATTTCCTATGCCTGTCTTTAATCTCTTATTCCCGTCATCTTCTTTATAATTTGAGGAGGATGTGTGTCACCTCAGGACCCTGTGATGATTGCGTTAACTGCACAAATTGTAGAGCATGTGTGTTTGAACAATATGAAATCTGGGCATCGTGAAAAAAGAACAAGATAACAGCGGTGTTCAGGGAACAAGGGAGGTAACTTTGAACTGGCTGCCGATGAGCAGGACAGAACAGAGTCATATTTCTCCTCTTTCAAAAGCAAATAGGAGAAATATCGCTGAATTATTTTTCTCAGCATGGAACATCCCTGAGAAAGAGAATGCGTCCCTGAGGGCAGGCCTATAAACGGCCGCCTTGGAAGTGTGCCATCTTTTATGGTCGAAGCAGAAGGGATGAAATAAGCCCCGGTCTCCTGTAGCGCTCCCAGGCTTATTAGGACAAGGAAAATTCCCACCTAATAAATTTTGGTCAGGTTGTCTGCTCTCAAAACCTGTTTCCTGATAAGATGTTATCAATGACAATGTGTGCCCGAAATTTCATTAGCAATTTTAATTTCGCCCCATCTGGTGGTCCTGTGATCTCGCCCTGCCTCCATTTGCTTTGTGATATTTTATTACCTTGTGAAGTATGTGATCTCTGTGACCCACACCCTATTCGTGCACTCCCTCCCCTTTTGAAAATCGCTAATAAAAACTTGCTCGTTTTACGGCTCGGGGAACATCACGGATCCTGCTAAGATGTGATGTCTCCCCCGGATACCCAGCGTTAAATTTCTCTCTCTTGTACTCTTTCCCTTTATTTCTCAAACCAGCTGAGACACCCAAGAAATAGAAAAGAACTCACGTAACCATCGGGAGCGCGTTCTCCCAATAATTAATAACTGCCGCTTCTCCAAGGGCCTTGGTTTCTCTTTCAGAACAATGACCATGCATTTTCTATTTGGTGAAGCCTTTTGACATACTTAGTTCAATGGTGTTTTTCTGTTGTGGAGGATTATTAGTCTGTGACAGAAAGTGCTGAGGGAGTGAAGGAAAGTGCCATGGTTGGCAGTACTATTAATAGCAATTTGGGGAATTGAGACCTACAGGAGTAAGACTCTAGTTCAACCTGAGAACATGACATCCGTGCTGGCCAGGAACAACAAGCTTTCTGGTAGCATTGCCTGCAAACATTTACTGAATATTTTTTTTCACTTGACCAAACGGCAGGTTAATATGACCTGAATTAAAATAGAATAAAAGAAACAATAACCTTTTATTTGTTAAGTTGCTTGTGTATTAGATTTTTGATAAATTTTCATTTTATTACTGCTTTCATGAAATTTATTACATGCTTTTTTATTAAGATAAAGAAAAAATTCTTTTGATTTTCATTTTTATTCGTATTTTCCCATATACACATGCTGCTGGTATAATAATGTTTTGCATAATGATAAAATATTGGAATAAAAATCAAGGTCTGAGATAATGGCTATTGTGGCAACTTTAAAATTGGGAACCAAGAGATAAGCATTAAGATAAGATTTAAAAAAAAAGTTTATCTTCCATAGGGTTAGAAAAAAGTATACCATAGATTTATTTAGCAGACTTTATTTACAACAGGGCTTCCTAATCAATTATCAGTAATCAAAACTGAGTACATATACACAATTCCATATCTACAATGCTGAAGTCTAGTGGTCTGAAAATGAAAAGTTTTTGTTTGCTTTTGTGACAAACCAATTTGGCAACAAAATCTAACCTGAACTGATGCAAAGCTATTAATAATCTTTATCCAAATGAAGGTGAATAGCCATCATTTTACAGAAGAAATATTAATGTGCTTAATTTGGAGTTGTTGCCCCAACACCTTTTGGAAATATTATTTAAAAAGAGCTTGTGCAATTTATTACCTTTGAAAGAATATGAAAACAATGAATTCAGTAACATGTGACATGCAATCCCAAGGTTTTCGAATGGGGGATTGAGGACCTATATCACAAAATCATAAATAAATATTTGATTTGGAAAGTACCTAAGATATAATATATTTCAACCTTCTCATTTTATGAATGAGGACTCAGTCCAGAAAAGTGCAGTGACCTGCCAAAGGTCTTACTACTTGGTTAGTAGCAGAGATAGAAATAGACTCCAATCCCCAGGTGCTCAAGTCCCAGGCTCCTTCTACTCACAGCCCTTTAATGAGCTCTTCCTCAGTGGCTGAGATTTCTAAACAAGTGAAATATACATGAATGTGTCCTTCATCAAGTCTCACTGTGTCCATGTGGAAGTACATGCAAAATTGGGCACATATCTACTTTAAAAGAAACATGTCCCTCTCTTCTCTTCTCAAATCTGTTCCTATAACATTATTTCACTAATCAGCACAGCCTTGCCTAATTTGTTAGGCACTGTTACAAATGCTGAAAAGGCAAAGTCCTTCATCTTACCCTTTAGTTTAACTTCATTGTTTAACAAGTTTCTATTAAAAACACTTCATTAGTTCTCCAGGAATTTACAGCCATCTCCTATGCGCCTGGTATGGTAGAAGGACTAAATCGGCGATTTTCAACCAGGGGCAAATTTGTGCTTCAGGGAATGTTTGACAATGACTAGAGACATATTTGGTTGTCACAACTTGGCATGTTTTACTGCCATTTAGTGGGTAGAGGCCAGGGGTGCTACTAAACACTTTATAATGCAAAATACAACCCCTGACTTAAAAGGTAAATAGTGCCAAGATCAAGAAACGCCAAGACAAAAATATATACTATTATCCTTTTCTTCAGAGACTATATACTCTAATTGGAAAATAACAACTTAACATTCATGAAGTTAATTAGAATAATTAAGTACAAAATTCAGCGGTCTCAAGATTTAGAGTCAGAAGACCAAAGTTCAAGCCTCACCCTAATACTTCCTTTGTGACCTTTGGAAAATTATTTAAACATCTGGGGCCTCAGTTTTCTTACCTCTAAAGTAGGACTATTGATAACCAACTAAATTATTTCATGGGCATGCTGTGGGTACCAAATGAGATGGTGTCTGTGAAAATACTTTGACAACTGCTTTATGTAAACATAAAGCATAGACAGACATATTTCACACTTATCAACCTCGCATTGAACTTGAGAAGTGTCTACCCTGATCTCAGTGAACCACACTGTCAGAGGCATGTGAACCAGAGCAACTCCATCTTAAATAGGAGCTAGGTAAAATGAGGCCGAAACCTACGGGGCTGCGTTCCCAGATGGTTAAGGCATTCTAAGTTACAGGATGAGATGGGAGGTCAACACAAAATACAGGTCCTAAAAAACTTGCTGATAAAACAGGTTGCAATAAAGGAGGTAGCCAAAAGCCACCAAAACCAAAATGGCCACAAGAGTGACCTCTGGTCATCCTCACTGATGTGCTCCCACCAGCACCATGGCAGTTTACAAATGCCATGGTAACATCAGGAAGCTACCCCATATGGTCTCAAAAGGGAAGGCATGAATAATCCACCCCTTGTTTAGCATATCATCAAGAAGTAACCATAAAAATGGGCAAAAAGCAGCCGTCGGGGCTGCTCTGTCTATGGAGTAGCCGTTCTTTTATCCCTTTACTTTCTTAATAAACTTCCTTTCACTTTGCACTGTCGACTCACCCTGAATTCTTTCTTGTATGAGATCCAAGAACCCTCTCTTGGGGTCTGGACTGGGACCCCCTTCCTGTAACATATTCCTGGCGGCTATGAAAGGATTATATAGTGAGGAAATCCTGACCCAACGGCTACCTTTGGGTAAGTGTTGGGGTCCCGTGACATCTTTCTGAAAACCACAGAAGCGACTATACTGCAGAAACCTCCTACCCAAAGGCTAATTTTGGGTAAGTGGTGGGATCCAGTAACATCTTTCTCGCAAACCACAAAAGGGACAATACTGAGGCCACCCTGACCCAAAGGCAATAGATTGGAGCACTGATTGGATGACTTTGGATAAGTGGTGGGGTACCCAGATAAAGAATGGGATTGGGTTAGAGGACCAACTTAGCGGAGTCAGAGTCTGTCCTACGACAGAGTGGGTTAGAGGCCCCTCTTAATAAAATGCAAGGAAGCTTGACCGACCTTGGGTTAGAGGCCCACTTAGGAGGGTTAGAGTTCCTTCTTAGATTTAGGGGGTTAGAGGCCCCTCTCAGTAAACTCCCTCTCAGCTAAGAAAAAGTTTGGCACTAGGGGATGTTAACTTCTATTCTCTTTGGATTAAGCTGCCTTGAACTCTTTGCTGATGGCCGTGGGTGACAGGGTTAGGCATGTACAGGATCGTGGGACATGGGGAGCCTTTTTCTCTCCCAAAAGGAGAAACTTGAGAGCTAATGAAACTGCTGGGGAAAAAAAAAATCCCTTCATGACAGCAGCCTCCTGAAATTTTCAGTGTTGCTGCAGTGGGTGGGTTTTTCTCTGGCCTCCCTGAGAATTTTGCCTTCCCTCCCTGCCACAGGCAATGCTTTTCTTTCTCTCCTTTCCCTTTCTTATCTTTTCTATTACTTAGGGTGACCACCTTGCCCAGAGACCTCGTGTCGAAACTCCTAGTTGGAAGTTGGATGAAAGATGACGGGACCCATCTGAGGGCAAATTTAAGGCTTGTCAGTTTGATACCGGGTGCTAAGCAGAGTGGCTAATGTCTATGTTTTATCACATGTATTTTGCTCTGGCTAGAACAACAACAACAAAAAATTTTCCTTTATGATATGACTTGGCCCCCAGGGCAATGGTGTTGCAAACTGGATCACTAGGGCTGCTCAGGGAAAGGGAACCTAGAAGCCTGATATGCTGGGAAAAGGGTAAAATTTCTTACCCATCAGATTTCTGGCTTCTCTCTCTCTGTGCAAACAGTTGAATAAAAGGTTCCAAAAACAAAAATCAGTATTTATCTCCTCTATAAAGTTTAGACTAATGCAAAAAAGAGTTATTTTATTTTTTGAGACAGTTTCTCTCTTGTTGCCCAGGCTAGAGTGCAACCCTCACCTCCCAGGTTCAAGTGATTCTCCTGCTTCAACTTCCCAAATAGCTCGGATTACAAGCATGTACCACAATGTCCAGCTAATTTTGTATTTTTAGTAGAGATGGGGCTTTTCCATGTTGGTCAGGCTAGTCTCGAACTCCCGACTTCAGGTGATCCACCCACCTCAGCCTCCCAAAGTGCTGGCATTATAGGCGTGAGCCACTGTGCCCAACTGAGAATTCTAAAGCTAGTCTTAAGCTGGTGTATTTTGTGCTATGAATTTGTTTATCTTTAGGCTAAAACATGGGCTTAGAACACCTGTAAGCCTGCTTTCCAAAACAACCCAGCAAGCTGGTCAGTAACAAACTTGGCTTCAGGTCCCTGAAACAAAGAGAAAAACTGGCTGAAGTCCCTGCCTTGTTTTATGTTCTCGGGAGCTTGATCTTTTAACCATGTGGTGGTGCTTTCTTTTGGTCTCCGCCTTCAGGGAACAGGAATTTTAAGGTTCATGTCATAGCTCTAAAAATCATATAAAATAATTAAAAACATTTTCAATCTCAAAATTAACTACTCTAGACTTCTTCTCGGCGGGGGGCGGGGGCGGGGGCAGGAGTAGAGACTGTCCTGTGCTGTAACTCAGTAGTTAAGGTTTTGCACTTTCACGGTAGCTGTGTGGATTCAATTCCCCACCTAGGAAGTAAGTCATTTTTGGTTTAGTATCTGAGTGACCTTGTTTATTCTCTTCTCCTCCATGGACTGTCTTAAATTTTCCTTTCTCTAAGCACCTAGGAGGTTATCTTTGGTCAAGTTGAGAAGCTAGAAATATTGGCCGCTTGGCATGGCTAGAATAAAGTGTTAAAGAATTGTTTTAAGTAAAACAATATCTAAAGGTTTAAAGAAGTTGTGGAAGATTTATAAAAATTAATTGCAAGAGATTCTGTGTGTGAACATACTGGCTAAAGTTAAGAGTATTATTCAGTTTTTCTGTAAATTAAACATTGGAATAGAAGCACAATAAATTTTTCTTAGAGCACTAATCTGCTGTTTTGCAAAAAATGTAAAGGGTTATAAAAGGTTTATAAGAATATTACCTTGTGGTTAAACATTAAAATTGATTAAATATGTCTATAAAGTTTTATGAAAAATTGGGTTTAACATTAATAGTACATTAATGTAAAGGTGAAATTTGGCTTATTTGGTATAAAATCATATAGGAAGCATTATCAAATGTGAAATAGTGTTTTGCTTTCTTTGGACTGTATTTGCATAAATGTTTTATTGGTATATGTTTGAAAGTTATGGGAAACTCCTATAATTCTAACATGAATTAGTGTGTGTTGTTAATAATTATAATTATTATGTAAAATTTTGTGTGCCACAGAAGTAACTAAATTTCCTTATCAATTTTGGCTTTAATAGTGGCTAGAACTTTTTATCATCCACAGACAATTGTTGTCTTGTTTTAATCCTCTTTAGAAGGTGGTTTATATAACCAACTATAGAACTCTTGCGAGCATTCTTAAATGCAGGTTCAATTGCTCATGCCTGTAATCCCAGCACTTTGGGAGGCCGAGGTTGGTGGATCACCTGAGGTGGGAAGTTTGAGACCAGCCTGACCAACATGCAGAAACCCCATCTCTACTAAAAATACAAAAATTACCTGGGCATGGTGGCACGTGCCTGTAATCCCAGCTACTTAGGAGGCTGAGGCAGAAGAATCACTTGAACCTGGGAGGCAGAGGTTGCGGTGAGCCGAGATTGCACCATTGCATTCCAGCCTGGACAACAAGAGCAAAACTCTGTCTCAAAAAAATAAATAAATAAAAGAAAAGAAAAAACTTTCAGAACTCTCATAGAGAACTGAAATGTTCATAACTATTGAACGGAAGTTAACTACATGGCCTAAACTGAAGAAGTTTAGTCTTTTCAACTTTGCTTAAAATGTTGCTGATCCTTTGTTTTGTTTTTCAGAGTCGAGGAAACTTTTCTTTTGAGCTATTTACAGCTTTTAATAGTTGAGTGTACTCCTATGAACAAAATTTGGAGTATATTCATTTCTCTCTACCAGATTTTTCCAGAATTTGGAAACTAGTTGTGAGTATTCTTAACTTACGGCAACATAGTTATTTGCATAGGTGCAATGAGAATCTGTTTTCCTTTGTAACAGGACACAATTGGAGAAATTGGTTATTTTGCCAAGGCCTTGACTGGAATAGTGTGTTTTCCTTTAGGGAATTTAACTTAACTTATAGAGCCACTAAAAACCCTTGGGGAACTGGCCTCATACCTTGCCTACAACAATCCCTGTACAAGGTTTCTAATATATGGTAAGTAAAGAATGTAACTTTCCCACAGGTCTGGGAGCCCCAAGTTATCTCCTCAAAAGGAAAGGAATTTACCCAACTCATAGGTATTTGGCAGGGTTTGGCTTTTAAAAAGTCTTATCTGAGATTCCTAATAAAACAGAGTTCCATCAAAGACAATTAAAAAGCCTATGTGAAAAATAATTATTCTTGCTGCATTTTATACAAATAATCAGGCCAAATGTAATAAAGCAAATCAGTCTTACTATAATTTGTCTTTAGTAAAACTGGGAAACTGGAGTGAGAAATATTATGTTTCAAAAACTATGGTACACTCATTACTAAATTCTAGTTTCATTAGTTGTTTCTAAGTTTGTTTCTGCAATTTAGGCTGACCCTGCTTATTCCTGTAAACCAAACAGTGATCTCTGACTGCTGCTCAGAAGAAACAAGAGGGATGGGTTATGTAAAAATCTGGAACAGTATTCTAATCTGGGCACATTACAATCAGCTAACAACTCTGTATCAGCTTAGTTCCAGTAGTTGCCCAGTTCATGAAAAGCCTTCTAATTTAATTTACCTGGAATAACTTTACTTATTTTGCTTTACTCTTGTGGAATATATTGCTGTTACACTCTTTGTGTAGGAATATGGGACAAGCTTACTGAATGTTTTCTTAAATTATACACTTACTAATCTTCCAGATATCACCTTTTGTTGAAACTCAAGAGTTATGAATGGACCTTACCATACTGATGCTTTCTGACTGAGCTCCTCTCTACCCTGAATGCAAGAGACCCCTCATAGTTAGGCAGGAATACCATTGCCCCTATTCAGCCTGAAGAAGTTACAGAAGGTGGACCTTCATCCCTCTGCAACCCTTAGGATTAAGAGTTTTCTTACAAAAGGGAGGGGGGAAATGTCAGAGGCAAGTAAACCAGAGCAACTCCATCTTAAATAGGAGCTGGGTAAAATAAGGCTGAAACCTACTGGGCTGCGTTCCCAGACAGTTAAGGCATTCCAAGTCACAGGAGGAGATAGGAGTTCAACACAAAATACAGGTCATAAAGACCTTGCTTATAAAACAGGTTGCAATAAAGAAGCTGGCCAAAACCCACCAAAACTAAAGTGGTGATGAGAGTGACCTCTGGTTGTCCTCACTGCTACGCTCCCACCAGCACTGTAACAGTTTACAAATGCCATGGTAACATCAGAAGTTACCCTATATGGTCTAAAAAGGGAAGGCATGAATAATCCACCCCTTGTTTAGCATATCATCAAGAAGTAACCATAAAAATGGGCAACAAGCAGCCCTTGGGGCTGCACATTCTATGAAGTAACCTTTCTTTTATCTCTTTATTTTCTTAATATACTTGCTTTCACTTTGCACTATGGACTCGCCCTGAATCCTTTCTTGTGTGAGAGCCAAGAACCCTCTCTTGGGGTCTGGAGTGGGACTCCTTTTCTGTAACAACACCACCATCCATTTGTAATACAAGTTGGGAACCCAATAACATCATTGATCTTCTTCTTTCTCTCCCCAGTTTGTCACTGAGTCTTGAGGAGTGGACATTTTTTTTTTCTTTTTAAAAGAGATTAAATGCAGAAATAGAAATCTAAATTAACCTTTCATGCAGGCAGTTACTGATGAGTCTGATGTTGAATCACAGGCTAATACACAACATTCTATGCTGGATTGTCTTCCTCTCCTTCTACCTTGCCCTGCTTCCCCTTGAAATTTCTTCCTTTATCATTTGGGAGGAAATACTCTCCTGGAGGCTCAGTAGGAAGTCCATTGTTTCCTGATACCTCACCACCTTTGTTTTTGGATATAGACTTAAAGCCAGGTAGATAATTGTTTTCAGAGTGAGAATCAGGATGTGAGCAAAAGCATGTGTTTTTGGATATAGACCCAAAGCCAGGTAAATAGTTGTTTTCAGAGTGAGAATCAGGATGTGAGGAGCAAAGGTATGTGAGGTCCTCAGTTGAGGCCTAGTGAAGGAGAACAGATAGTTTTACGTTGCCAGAGTTCCCTCTGGTTCCTTAAGTTCCCAAACATGAGTCCTTGAGGATGTCTGGTACGTCTTTGTGGAATGCATGAGTTAATTGGCCAGTCTGGGGATGTCTATCATATTTGTAAGAGGGTACCACAATTTATGACTCTGTGGACTATTTGGCTTTATGCACGTTTAGCATATAAACTCCTATTTATAGCAAATGACTTACTATGGCTTCATTATTCACTCCTTAAAAGATGTTTGGCTTATGAAGTTACTCCCAACAGTGTAATAAAGACCATTTCAATGCAATTAAAATATATTTTGATTTACAAACAAATGTTTCAAAGGCAGATATCTTCTGCTGTGTCAAGTGATATATATGGGGTGGAAGGAAAGGACAAATGGGCAGTCCCTGCATTGCTGGAAGAATCATATGTATACACACATTGAAAAAGGAGAAAAAAGCTTTCTTTTAAAAGCTGATTGATGCAAATCAGTTTATAGAACCAAATCCAATTTCTAAATCCATACTATCTTCATTGTTTATAGTGTGCAAATCTCTTTCTACGGTTTAATATGAACAGAAATAAATGCAGTAAAGTTATTTATTTATATTTTCTTTCCCTTGATGTTTTGAGCTCTATGATAGCATAAAATCTCAGCATACAAAAGTTCTTAGGTGAAATGTCCTTTAAAAATTCCCAGCATCACTTAATGACATATAAATGGTTACAATACAAGCACTGGATTTTTCCCATATGACATACATTTTTCCTATTACACAGGACCACCCATGTTCTGATTTGATCCTAGCCATAAAGCAAAAGGGAACAATTTTGCCTGACTGCAGTAGTTGGCTCAGCCATCATGCCCATCCTTGCACAAAGCCAGACCGGAAACTTCATTCTAACATGAATACTAGGTTACCTTTCTCTTCCCAGGCCATACATCTCTTTGACTAGCTTTCTCCATGTATGCACACCAAAAAGCCTCCTGGTGGTGGGGATGATTGAGGAGCAGGGAGATAAAAACACACTAGATAAATATCATTTTACAAATTATGAGGAAATCTGGGCTCTAAACTCTAATACAACATAAATTAGCTTATCCCGTTGGATTTTTACATAATTTTCTAGGGCCTTATATCTCATATTTACTAGTTTTAGTGATGTTAATGCTTATGGATGTGCATGGACAGAGCTATCTGATGGCTTTATATGGAGGCTAACTCTAAAACACATACCAGACTGAGACTGACCCTTTAACAATTCCAACAGACTTTCCAGGAAAAACCTCTTTCTAACCCAGAAAATCCCATCCTCTATTTTTTCTTTCATTGAGCTCCATCTAATGGCAATTGCATGCTTTTCAGCAAGGAGGGAAATTCATGGCTTCCAGGGAAAGGGTAAACTCTCTCAAGGGTGTCAGGGGAGCTGAGTTTGGGCTTTCTCAGTAACAGTAGTAAGCCTTGGGGTTTATCATTTGCTGCATCAGGATTTTACTGATTGGATTGATTTCAGTTCAAGGCACAGAGAAAGTCAACGCAAGAGAAAGAATGTGCTTTAACTTAATCATATCATAAAGCAACGTACCCCTGGTGCACAGCTCCAAGACACATTTGTCAGAGCCATCCGGCTGTTCTAAATGCCAAGTCAGATAAGAAAATAGCTGACTTGAGACAGAAAACTCCAGGCAGCCTCTAGAACAGCCCTTTATTGCATTGTTTTATAACACTGAAGCAATGTAGAAATGTGCAGAAAATGCACACGGCAGTGGGTATGCATTTCAAGATGAAAACAGTAAGAGCAAAGATCTATGCCTCATTGGTCACTATACTGCTCATAGGAGTGGAGAGACCTGCAGTAACTGTTCCAAGGCTGTCATTCAGTAGCTGCTGAATGCACGCTCTGCTGAGTCACTGGCCTTGGCAAGTCATGTTGGCTGGGACCTGGTAGGCAGGTGATAGAGAAAAAAAACTGCTCTTTAAACTTAGCTGCTCTTTAAACTAAGTGAGTTCATTTTATAAGACACACTTTTAATTTTAGTTCATCTCTTTACTTCTTATGTTTGAGCCACTCAAACAATATTATGAATATATTTACTTATGAATGTCTTGAGTAATTACAAATAATCAGTCTCTAGGGAGAAGGAGACTTTGACTTTTTCTTCCCTCCCACCAAATGTGTAGGTACATGCAGACACACGCATGCACACATACACACACAGATGTATAGTATACACACACACTTACAACTGCCTGCCTAGGGAGAATTTGTGTTTTTTCCTCATAAATGCTGGTTTGGAGAAATTGAAGAATCCAATCCTAGATATGGAATAGTACAGAAAAAATGAGCAAGACCCATCCTAGGCACCCCTGTCCCATGTCTGTGACTAAAGGCCTCTGTTGTGCACAGCGCTGTCCTCGCATTCAGCGTGAACTCAGGCTACCATTTGAGGTGGGCTCCTCTAGGAAGCATTGCCAGCTCCCACCTCAGGCCTTTCCACCAACTTGTCTAATTGGAAAGATTTTCCATCCTCTGAGTGAGCCAAAAAGTATTTCCGCTGAAAGGCTGTGCAAGGTGGGAATGATACATCCGGAAGCAGCTGTTGGAGTTCCAAAACACCCATCAGGCCAGCTGGAGGTCCCTTTATTATCTCTTTGTTATTGAGATGAAGTTGCTCCTTATAGAAGAAACTGGCTTCTCAAGGGCATTGCATTTCAAGTGTCTTACTATATTTACCCACGTCCAGTAGGAGTGACTTTGCTCTTCCAGTCAAAGGTGAGTGATGATCACGATGCCTTGAATATAAAACATGACCTAAGGGCTGGGATTACAGTAAAAGAGAGGCCCAAAATGCAGTCATATATCTCCATTTCAATGAATTTAGGATCATCCTCCTAGCTCCCCAAACCAGATACTTCTTTAATATCTCTGCTACCATTTTGTTTTTTGGCCATAATTCTTTGTTAAGAAGGAAATTCTTGTCCTGGACAGCCTTCTCCTAGAGGGCAGTAGAATAGCAATTTCTGTAAGGAAATCAGGATTTAAAGAGAGAGCAGAAGTCTCTGTGTCCTTCTATACTGATCTTCTTGCCTCCCTTCGAAGTGCCAGATTGTTGCTCAGGAGGAGTTCGTAGCATCAGAGGAACTGATCCTTCACTTATAACCTTACTTCTTTACCCCTCCACAGAAGGCAAGCTCCAAAAGGATTCATTAGCATGCAGACTCCCTTATAACCAACACCCACACTATGTCTCAGACCTAATGGTAATAATGCAGGCCCATAATCCTCTTCCTTCCCCAAAACAGGGGAAGGTATATTTCCTCAATTCTTCTCATTCATCCACCCACCGGGAAGATTTCAGATTGGCCTAGAAATAAAAGGCTCAGGATATGAGACAACAACACTTAAGCCCTGCTATTCTTCCGACTGCCACAATTTAGCAGTGCTTAGGATTGACTGTGCCATCTTATCAGATATTCATTCAGCCTCAAATAACAGAGCTGTCCCAAGAATGGCTTACATTCATGAAGGTTATTTCCCAGAAACTTGCAGTTTATTTTATTGTCTGCAACTGTATCACCCCTCCAACTCTGAGAGACTCTAGGAAGTTGAGATTTTTAGTCAGGAACATTGTTACTTTGAAAAATACCAATAAGGAAGCTGGGGAAAGGGGACTGAATTTTGGATAAGGAAATAGTAACTCACGACTGCTACAATTCCAGCATTCATTGTGCTTGGAAAATAGTAAGTTACACATATGTATCAAATGAAGCCCTAAGATGTTAAAACAAAGCATGATCAAAGTCAGAGAACTTATCCTGATATGATTAGCCCTTTTGGAATGTTACATGTGACTAAGAAAGTGTACCCAAGAAAGTTTCATGGGCATAGAGTTAACTATAAAAAGCAAATAACTGATTCAGTTCTACTTCATCCTTGCCTCACTCTATGAAACAGAGAAAGAGAGAGAGAAAACTCAGAATAGGTCTTTAACATGATTCTAGTCATTCTTATAGTAGTGTTATAGCTCTCAAAGTTTCATGGACCTTGACATTAGCTCTTTCCTCAATTATGTTTATGAATTCCAAGGGCAATGGTCCTCACCGTGTTTCAGATCTGATATCATGTCTATCACTTCATAGAAAGCATCCCAAAAAAGGTACATGACTCATTGTTATTGCCTTGGGAGAGACTTCATTATTTAGCACCTTGATCACAGATAAGTTTTCATATAACAGAGGTGTCCGATGATGTCTTTGACTTCAGTGAAACCTTGACAATTCACTTCAACAAGGTTTATGATGCATCAACTGTATTCCAAGGACTGTGATTGGCTCTGAGAATATAGAGAGGGATACACTGCTTCTCTCCTCAAGCAGTTAATTATCCAGTGGTGAGAGATTGCTGATACGGTGAGCATTATCACAGTGGGCAAGCATGATGCTGTAAGATGCTGACGGAACTAACCTCATTTGGAAAAGTATTCTCCAGGGTTGTTAGAAAGATCTGAGGTGGGTCTTGGGGCAGAGCAGGACTTTATCAAGTAGGAGGTGGTTGAAAATTGCATCCTTTTGCATTTAATTCATATTAAAATCTTTACATTAGCACCAGGCAAGAAAGAAATGCCAAGTGTGAAAGAAGTCTGTGTTTGGGAGAATAAAAGTTTGAATTTGAATTAAAATCATGCCTTTAAAGATGATTACTAAACTTGCTGAAGATATAGTCATTAGGCACATCACTGCCACAATCCTAAAAAATATGAAAAAGATTTTGCAGACTGATAAAACTTTCCAAAGACTAAAGATATAAACTCTCTTTTCCCTTGACCTTTGATGCAGAACATTGAGAGTCACAGGCAACATTCCCATAAATTTGTAATTGTGAGTTGGGAATTGCCATTTGGTCCCTTGGAGAGCAAAACATTACCCAAACTAAGGATTCTCAGATTATAGTCTGCTTAAATGATTTCAAAATGCTTAAAAGGATATTTAAAAATTAAGTCAAGTATCTAGCAATTTTCTTCATAATGCAAAATGCTCAGATGTTTATAGAATTTACATTTGGAAAGTTGGAAAGGAGGTAAAAAGCATTGTGACCCAAATCTTCATTCAGACTGAAGCTTTGCCCCTGCTAGGAGAGAACAGCTGCTTCTGTGACAGTCTAAGAAAGAATTCATGCCCCCTCCAACCTCCACTCTAATCTCTTTTCCCTGACTAACATCAGGGGAGCAGAGATAATCTAGCTCAGAAGTCACATGGAGGTTGATGTTACAAGAGACCAAATATCCAAACTGTAGTCAATCAAAGCACATGATATGGTTGTAGATGACTGACCCAATTGGAGCTTAAAATGATAGTACAGGCGAGATGCCTTGGCACTCTGTGTATAATAGTTAGATATTTTATTCCCTCCTAGATACTCTGTGTTGCGGTTTGTTTTTTAAACCCCAGTCAGCTTGGAAGTTTCAAGTTGTGTTTTTTCGTTTTTCAAAGCTCTGATGTGTGTTCCACATAGAGGTATCCAAATTTAGCACATCTTTGGCTTGAGAGAGCATGCTTACTGTTTTATAGCATATTTACTGTGGTGTTACTTTAACTTAGTTGTGGGTTGCAACCGAGCATGGCACAACTGCCTGTTTCATTGTGTGTGTGTGTGTGTGTGTGTGTGTGTGGTGTGTGTGTGTGTTCTCATGCACTGCTTTTCGCCTCTTCACGGGAAATTTATACACAAGCCAGGCTGATGATTGATTCCCTAGTGAGAGTAGCTCACACTCGCCTCTGGGAATGTAGGAAATGGAGCAACCTCAGCGTCTCTCAAAATAAGTTAAGCATTTATACATAACTTGTGTCCAAATGTTATCAGACAATTAAGACAAAAGGACATTTCAATATAATGAATTGAAATTGCAGCTTTGACTTTTGAACTGGAATCATTGAAATGTCCTACCCTCCCTTAACTCTGTGTTTTATAAAAAACTAATCTATTATAGGTACGACAGATTAAGGACAACAGTCTCCCTTGGTCCTCTCCAGCAGTTCCCTTGGTGAAGGTCCTCTCCTATGTGACCATTAATGGGCTGGAGCTCCTTAGCACCCAAATATGCCTAACTGTACCCAGGGGCCAGAGCACATGCAAGGGAACTGAGGGTGACAGATGGGGAAGCAGAAATCCTTCTCGGCAACAACCATTTCTTCTAAGAGGCATTTTTCCTGTTTGACTGGCTCAGAGAGCATTCTATTTTTTTTTTTTTCATGGTGTGTAGACAGCTTTCTGCAACACCTATTTTCTTGTTTATTGAAATTAGGAATCAGATATATATGAAAAATAGAAATATTCCAAATAGGTAATTTTAAGATTTATAGACCTCAAAAATAATGTAATATCAGTCATTTAAAAAACCCATTAATTCTGGGATATTCAAATATTGCTTAATACAGAGGAGATCTCTTAAATAGAAACTTTTTTTTTTTTTTGAGATGGAATCTCCCTCTGTTACCCAGGCTGGAGTGCAGTGGCGCAATCTCAGCTAACTGCAACCTCCACCTCCTAGGTTCAAGCGATTCTCCTGCCTCAGCCTCCCAAGTAGTTGGGACTTTAGATGTGTGCCACCAAGCCCAGCTAATTTTTATATTTTTAGTAGAAAAGGGTTTTTACCATGTTGGCCAGGCTGGTCTCCAACACCTGACCTCAGGTGATCTGTCTGCCTTGGCCTCCCAAAGTGCTGGGATTACAGGCGTGAGCCACCATGCCCGGCCTTAAATAGAAACATTTTGCATGATATTTCCTTGTTTATATATGAAAATCTGATATAGATCAAACAATAATCAACTGATTAGCAGATCGTACTATGTTGCTACTCTAGCCCAAGTTAATTGTTTATTTAAATTAGGATGTTATTATCTTTACAAGGTATGTTTGCTAGGGATGCCAAAACAAAGTACCACAGACTGAGTAATTTAAATACGAAAAATTTATTTTCTCATAATTTTGGAGGCTAGAAGTCTGAGATCAAGGCGTCTGCAGGGTTGATTTCTTCTGAAACCTCTGTTCCTGACTACATTGTAGATGGCCATCTTCTCCCTGTGGCCTCACATTATCTTCCTTCTGTGTCCTAATCTTTTCTTATAAGGATATGAGACACTGGATGAGGGCCCACCCTAATGACCTCATTTTAACTTAATTACCTCTTAAAGACCCTATCTCTAAATATAGTAAATTCCGAGGTTAGGACTTATACGAGTTTGCAGGTTGGTGTGGCTTGGTTGTGTCCCCACTCAAATCTCATTTTGAATTGTAACTCCCACAATTCCCATGTGTAATAGGAGGGACCTGGTGGAAGGTAATTTGATCATGGGAGCAGATCTTTCCTGTGTTATTCTTGTGATAGTGAGTAAGTCTCATGAGATCTGATGGTTTTATAAAGGGGAGTTTCCCTGCACAAGTTCGCTTCTCTTGTCTGCCACCATGTGAGATGTTTCTTTCACCTTCTGCCATGATTGTGAGGCCTCCCCAGCCACGTGAAACTGTGAGTCCATTAAACTTCTTTCTTCTGTAAATTACCCAGTCTTGGGTATGTCTTTATCAGCAGTGTGAAAATGAACTAATAGAAAAGTACATCACTTAGTTTCAAATAGGAGGTATTAGCAAGCAAAATAAATTTGCAAATACATAAATTTTTCTAAGCTTACCACATTTCAGGCAATGGGATAATTGTTTTATGTCCATATATTTCATATACTTCTTACAATGACTTGAAAAGCTAGACTGTTAGAATCTCCATTTTACAAATGAGAAAAGTTGGGCTAAAAAATTCATTAATGTTCTCAAGTCTATAGAGAACGAATTCTCAAAACCATGTCTGTACATTGTCTCCAGAAAGTGCAAAAATTACTGTTATGCTCCTGTAGGAGTGAAGGGAACTTTCCTTCTACTCTAATGTTTTGATAATTTGCATCTCTGGAATAAACTGACAGTAGACAGATTAACAAGAGGAACAGCATACAAATTTACTACGTGCAAATGCCCAGGAGCCTTACAAAATATAAGACTCAAAGAAGGGCCAGATGGTTGAAGTTTAAATAGCAATTTTTTTTAAGAGACAGGGTCTTGCTCTGTCACCCAGGCTGAAGCGTAGTGGTGTGATAATAGCTCTCACTGCTGCCTCAAATTCCTGGGCTCAAGTGATCCTCCTGCCTCAGCCTCCTGAGTAGCTGGGACTACAGGTGCATGCCACCATGCCAGGCTATAAGTGGTATTTTGAGCTGCAGAAAGAAATAGAGGCTTAGGACTTCTTCATGTGAGATGTCAACACAAGCTGTGAAAGGGTGAGGGGAGGAAATGTATGGTAAGCAAAAGTGTTTTGTTATGCAGGTAGTCTCTCAGGTGACAGTCTGCAGAAGAATAGGTGGTGTCAGTGACCTTTAGTCTTCTTTCCTATGAGTTAATCTTCCCCGTTTGATGGACTTTTAGGGCAGGAGCTCATGACAATTACGTTCTTTTGAGAGGAACTTCCCTTAGTCAAATAAGCAAACTTCAGAGAAAGCCCCTCCCTGCACTTGGAGGAGAAAGAGGGGTGAGAGATAGGAGGACAGAAGAGGATCAGAGACCTTGGTTCTTCTTTCGTTCAAAGTACTCAGCATGCCAAAGCACCATACTTTGGGATATTGTTTTCTGAGCCCCAGCACTCCTTTGCAATTTACCCAAGTTTACACAGCTGGTTGGCAGCCAATGCAGGCCTCCTGATTCCTTGTGCAACACTGATATGCAAATAATTTTAAATAAATCTATAAACAAATGTAGTTTTTAGTGAAGCAGGAAAATTTCCCTGACTCCTTTGGGGGCTGGAACTAGAGTGTGAGCACGGGAACTAGCTGGTGCTTCAGTGCTAGCAGGGGCAAACTCCACTCACTCGAACCCGCTATGCTCTATTCCTTGCAGAAGGGAGTATGCAGGTGAGCAAGTGTAGGAACCTGGGTGAGTGCTTTTGGCTGTTGGCAGGAATGAACTCTGTATAGGCCCCGTGGCTGCATCTAGTGGGGATGCCTGCAAACCCTGAAGTCCCAGAAGAGTGTTACAGTCCATGTCCTGTTAGCTTTGTCACATGTGGACAGTTTAAGTGTTAACACCTCAATGGAGGGTCAGTGTGACAGTCTTTTGCACCCGCACCCAAGTTCGCATCCAGTATCCAGGAAGAATGAGGTCACATGAACAAATTTGAGGGATGGTAAATGTGGAGGATCTTATTGCCAATGAAAGTGACACTCAGTGGGAAGGGGAGATGAAAAAGGAATGGAGCAGGAAGGTAACTTTCTCCTGGAGTCTGGCTGTCTCCAGCTGGACTCCTCTCTGAAGCTACGCCATCAAGCTGTCCCTCTGAAGTCAAGCTGCTTCTCTCCAACTGTAGCCTCTGACATCCATTGTTTCTCTTCTCTTCTGCTGGTGGAGCCTGCGGTTTTTATGGACACAGTATGTGGGGCAGGGCAGGCCATAGGTGGTTTTGGAAAAGGCAACATTTGAGCAGGAAAACAGGAATGTCTGTTCTCACCTTGGGCTGTGGTTCCAGGCTCGCAGGTGGCACCCTTGCCAGGGACCTGCCCTCTTCTACCCAAAATTTCCCTGCCTCCTGTCCCTGTCATTACTACTCTGCTTATTAAAAACAAGGACTTTACTTTTTCCTTCTGTTAGTTAGACTTTTTAATTTTCTAGGAACAGAGCATATTGAACAGGATGAGATCTTAAAAACTGTCAATGCTTTGCTTGTTAACCCAGTTAATTAGGGCTATGGAAAAGGATATATACCAGCAGGATAACCAACCATCCCAGTTTGCCTGGAACTGAAGACTTTGCCGGGGTATGAGAGTTTCTAAAGCTGAGATAGTCTTAGTTTAGAAACAGAAATGGTTTTAGAAGCAGAAAAGAAAAGAAACCATCTTAGTGATCAGAGAGCCAGGCCTATTAAGAACTAGGTGATCCGTTTGAATAGAAACAATAGAGACTTCTGAGAGACTGATATGCAAATGGACAATGTCCCGACCATATATAAAAATAAAACTTTGATCCACAACTTGTAGCAACCTACTCAGGAAACCAGCTCCGTATCTACAATGAGCAACACAAGAAGCCATCCTGCTGTAAGTGAGACCTACGGGAAGCCAGATTGCTATCTCTAGTGATGATCCAGGAAGCTAAACAGTAGCTGCTACAGCAATAGGCCCAAAATAGCCAGGACTTGGTTAATAATTGACAGCATCCCTAATTTTTATCTCTGCTTCCAACTTAGGACCAAACAGAGAAAGCTGAATATATACCCCTAATTAATCACATAGGACAACCTGATTCTGGTTAGCCCACCTATAGCTTCCCCAGGCCAACAGCCTCCAATCAGTGCATGCCTGAAGCCTTCCTTTTTTCTCTTGTAAAGCTTTCCCACTTCTTTGCTTGCCTTTAAATCTCTGCCAAAACTCAAGGGATGATGCAGACTCTTTTGCTGTAGCAAGCTCAGAATAAATAACCTTTGCTTTTCTCATTTGGTTGGTCTTTGTTTATTTCCACAATCCTGTAACTATCCGATGGGTTCTTCCTGCTCACTGCACAAACAAAATCAACTCACCAAGACCATGGCATTGCAGTAATGAAAGAGTTTAATTGACACAAGGCCAGCTATGCCATGTGGGAGACTGAGTTATTACTCAAATGAATCCCTGAGGGCTCAGAGGTTACAGGTTTTTCAAAGATAGTTTGGTGGATAGGAGGCTAGGGTAGGAAGCATGCTGATTGGTTGGGTCAGAAATGAAATCATAGAGAATCAAAGTTGTCCTCTTGTGCTGAGTCAGTTCTAGGGTGGGGGTCACAGGACTGGTTGGCATGTCTAGGTGGTGCCATCTGGTTGTCAGAAACGCAAAAACCTGAACAGACATCTCAAGAGGCCAATCTTTGTTCTACGATAGTTATGTTATCTTCAGGACTAATAGGGGAAGTTGCAAATATTATAACCTCCAGAATAATGACTGATAATTATTTAGAATTCAAACCCCTCTCATCCTCCTAACTTGGTGCCCTTTCATTAAGCTTTACAAGAACAGTTCAGGATTTAGAAAGGTCTATTATTATGTAAACTATAAATTAAATTTCTCCCAAAGTTAGCTTGGCTTATGCCCAGGAATGAGCGAAGAGAACCAGCCTGTGAGGCTAGAAGCAAAATGGAGTCAGCCATGTCAGATTTCTCTCACTGTCATACTTTTGCCAGGGTGGTTTCAATACATCAACAGGCTTTATGTATTGTCACATCGTTGACTCTCTGGTGTTCCAGCATTGTGGTGACTCAGCATTTTATCCTTACTGCTCTTACCTCTCCAGCTGCCATAGAAAATACCCTGTCACCTTTGTGGTCCCAAAGCTTCTATTTGATGCCTTATTCCTGCCTCCTTCAGGTTCTCTTCTTCTCCACTAGCTGCATTTCTCCTAGAGCTAAATTCTCGAAGAGATAGAAAATCTGACTGCAATATGTATTGAGCACCTAGTGAGCATCCTTATTATGCATTGTTATGGCTCCAGCCAACTTGTGAACTGCAGGCCAGACTACAGATGGCTGCTTTTGGCTCAAAAGCCTGTTTTGAGGCAATTAGCTGTGCTCATTGTAACACCATCATGTGGTTCAAAGCATGGCAGTTTATGCATAAAGTATCATTTCATTCAAAAGGTGTATGTGTACACTCCATGTATTCTCTATTTTTTTTTTGTTTCCAAGAGCTCCTTTTCCCTATATATCTGGAAGTAAGAAGCTTTGAGTAAGTGCTGAATCTGATTTGGCAGATTTTTATCCCTGCCTTGTTACTACTGGGTTTTCTTGAATAGAATCTTACAAATCAGATTCCAAATGAACAACATGGCATTCTCTCACCTTACTGAATAGCCCTTTGCATATGAATAATTGTTATTAATTCATAATTCTATAAACTACTTTCTTTTCAAAGGAATTTGAAACAAATAATGGCTACTTCCAATTCCATTTTTCATAAAGTTCTTCAAGATATTTAATCTTGAATTACTTGTATTCCCTTATTTGTCATTTATTTCTCATATTTTCTGAGTACCTAATAACTTTCAAGCACTATATGATTATCTATCTGTTATATAGTCTGATTTGCAAAGCAAAATTTTTATGCTTAAATCTTCAAATTACTTCACTGTAGTTAAATTGATAGAGGAGTAGTCAGAGAAACAAGCATAATTTCAATAACAGAAGGTCACTAGGCTTAAGGGTTGCAGTTTTAGGATCTAATCTGCATTGCCCATAGAGATGAGAACTCCTATTTTGTGGCACACAACTAATCTAGATTACGGGAAGATGAGTTCCAGAGGCAAAGGGAAATTGCTAGATTCTGTCTTAATCCCACAGTCACCCAATTCTCTTAATTTTTAGCTCTGTAGTCACTAGACAATCAACTGGTCTTTTTTCCAAATAGTTTTTCTAATGGGAAATATAACCTGCAGACCAGTTAAAATTAGAGTTTACTCTTCCTGGCAGTGGTGTTTCTCTCAGTGTGCTGATAACAAGTATTTCAGTGTACAAATTTTTATTTCCTGAGGGTGATTTGCTTGTTTCAAGATCTTTTCAAACCTGAAAGAAAGAAACTTAATCAGCTCAGAGGTCCTCTCTGACCAGAAAAGAGATGATACACCATAGAGTGGACATTCCTTTCATGTCTTTCTTTGGTGCTGAGTATAGATGCTAGGGCGTATAAGGAAGTATGAATGACAGTAGTTGGCAACTCATTTCTGAAAGCAATTGGTATTGTGAGTTTATCCAAGGAAGACCCAGATAGAGCAGATCTAGGAATTAAGACAGGACTGTAGCATTCTGCTATGAGAACCAGATGGGTCAACACTCAGAAGCACAGAGCAGATAATTGATATGTGTGTGTGTGTGTGTGTGGGTGTGTGATCCAACTATAGAGAGGTGTGTGGGCATGGGAAGTAGGAAAGGGGATTGGGAATGACTGGAATTGCGGGAAAAAGAGTTTCATTTTCAAAAGCCCAAATCCAGGTATTGGGTTCAGAAAACAAGCCCAGGAAAAATTATTTCTTCAAAAACTAAGAACTGAGAAACAGACCCTAGCAAACTTGGGGCAATTAAGAAGGGCTTGCTGTTTCCATTCTGTACCACTTACTACTCTGCACAAGGTATGGGCCTGTTTTGAGATTTCTATCATAAGTTAAATCCATTCTTACACCTTTTCTAAATCTTGCTGTAGGTTTGAGAAACAGAGTAATATTGAGGGCCACTGCTGTGTGCACAAAGCTGCAGCTTATGTAAATGCTCTATTCATCATTGCTCAGCGATGGCAAAGGTAATCACTGATAACCTCCGCAGGTTTAAAACTTCTCACCAGCTGCCAAATGACCATAAAAAATATAGTTGACATATCTGCAGAGGAAAATTCCAGACTGGATGACATTTACAATCCTTAGCTGCCCTGATTCTCTCCCAATTTTTTGCTTTGCTTTACCTTTTTGCTTTGCACTACCACTGTCTTTCCAGCATCCTTAGCTAGAATGGTCCCTGTCATCTGCACACCACATCCTTACTCACACACTGCCCTTCTCATCCCAACCATGCTGCCACCAAGGTAGGAAAACTACTCTTACTTCACCTGAGCAGGTTAGTCTTTGACTCTAGCATAGAATTGGATGGCACAGAAAGCACAGCTTTTTTCACCTTACCTGACTAAACCTCACCTCACCTCACCTGACTAAACCTAACCACATGTATCTTAGCTAGAAAGCATTACTCCACCTTAGTTCCTTCTTGTTCGCACCCTGTCTACGTTTACTAGATTAAATAGATGTGGATTCATGCTGTTAAAATTATGGTAACGGTCTCATCCAGAATTTATTCTGAACATCATTTCCAGGTCTGGATCCCAAGGTCGTGTCTCAGAGTCCCAGGGTGCTCAGTCACTGTGTCCTCATTTCTGCCCTACTCACTGTCCCTCAGGAAGAAAGTCATTTCTCAATGTGTTCTGAAGCTTTCTGTCTTGAGCCATCACCATCTCACTGACTTCATTCATGGTGGGCTGTATGACATTGGGGCCCAAAATATTCAGCGTTATGCCCTCATTCATTTCACTTCAGCTTGTATAATTTACTTGATACTACATGTTTACTAGCTAGTGAGATACTAAGATTCATTTCACCCTCAAAATAAGCTCAGCTTCCTCATCTACTATTCCAAATTGGCATCAGGGCCAAATCTTATCATTATTTATCTGTCTTTGATGACAGATTCCATCTATTCTTATTTCAAATATCTATTAGTTACTTCTGACTATGGGAAACAGAATGTCTGTCTCTTCATTTTGAAATTGTCCACTCCCATATGGGTTCCCTAAGTTCCTATTTCCTCTCTGAAAGATGCCTTTAAATCTTAGCTCATTTTCAGAACAAGGAGATTCTCAATGAGTAACCAAACTTATGTCAGCAGCTCTACTCATTGCCCCAGGTTGTGCTAGGTGACTCACCCCTGAAGAAAGTCTGAAATGTCATTTTCTAGTATCCTATACCCCCATTATTTAGCAACAGCAAAACTATTTTACACTGACTATAAGCACAACAGATACGGTTTCCATCAAAGGAAAAGAAGAGCTAGTTACTGAGAAATTCAAAGTATCAATTACTCCTTAAGCTTAATATCAGAAAGAGCCCATAGTCTCTATTTTGAAGGTGGTATTCCTGGTCCACAAGACACACTAGTATGCCTCAATAAGATGTTTTTAAAATAATGTACTACATGTAAACTGCAGCTCAAAGAATGTAAACAATTGAAATCATCATACAATGATTCAGGAAAAGTAAGAAGTTATTTTAGAATAGACCTAAACTTCTTTTTTTTTTTTTTTTTTTTTCAACAGAGGTTCGCTCTGTCACCCAGGCTGGATGGAGTGCAGTGGCACAATCTCGGCTCACTGCAACCTCCACCTCCCGTGTTCAAACAATTCTCCTGCCTCAGCCTCTCAGGTAGCTGAGATTACAGGTGTGCACCACCACGCCCAGCTAATTTTTGTATTTTTAGTAGAGATAGAATTTCACCATGTTGGCCAGGCTGGTTATAAACTCCTGACCTCAAGTGATTCACCCACCTTGGCCTCTCAAAGTGCTGGGATTATAGGTGTGAGCCACTGCTCCTAGCCTAGACCTAATCTTTACATTAGATTTTTGGCACACAATGCTGGTTTCATTCAAACATTAAACTTCACTACGTGTATAGGAATTTAATTCACTCACAAGCATTGTGTAAACTTTTCAGATTTATGTATTTTTTACTAAAAAAATTTATTTCTATAGGTTCTTAGGTTTTTGCAATTATTATAATTAAAGTACATTCTGTATTTGCTATGTTATCTTATTAAGAAAAGATTAGAGAATCTATATTCTGATGAGTCAACATAGCCAGTTGGCTAGTCAGAGATGACTCTGTGTTCATCAGTATCAGCTGTGACAAGTATTTATGTCAAAGGGAGGCCATGAGTATTTGTGTAGGCATAAGATTAATCAGGGGAAATATTAATCAGAGGAAATGTATAACATGTGAATGATGACTGTAAGCCTTCTACTGAAAAATTACATGAGTAGTTCTCCAATTTTTGCTTTAATATATTTTAGCTTCTTGGTAACACAAGCAAGATAATTCTTTAATTCTATCAGAAATACAATTGCCTATCTTGGTTTAACATTTGAATTTTCTTCTCAGGAAATGTTATGGCGTGAAGCAAACTGTATTAGAAGATGCAACTCTACGTCATGTCTTAGCCTCAGCAGAACAGTAGTCAACATGATCTACTGAAGCTCAGACATGATATAATAGGGTTTAAGTTCTTTCTTCTTCTGTTCTTCTTCAAACTAAAGTAGATTACTTTCACTTTACTATTTTTAAAAGTATATTTTATAATAAAGAAATATACCTCCATAAATGGTAATAGAACAAATGTTATCCACATTACAAAATTATTATTATTGGATCCCTACCACCTACCACAAACAAAAATCAGTCCTAAGTAGATTAAAGATTTATGTGAGGAAGACAAAAATATAAACCTTTAGAAGAAAATATAGTAGGATATCTTTAAAAATTGGAATAGAGAAGATTTTTTTAGACAAAAGTAATCCAAACCATGAAGGAAAATACTAATGAATTCAACTACATTAAATATAAGGACACTTTCTTTTCCCCTCCCTCCTTTCTGTCCTTCCATAATAATGCTACCCAAAAACTATAGGGACCAGGGGCCTAAGCAAAGAAGACACATCTTAACAAAGGCAGCAGCATCTCACAGAGGTGTTGGGTGCTTTTATGAGAAAGAAACACCCAGTTCTGTAGCAGCCCAGCAAGGTCAGTAGATTGCTTTCATATGAGGACTGACCAAATATGTAAGCAGACTGAGAATAATGGGAGCCAGATTTCACAAAGTTGGAGAAAAAAGTTACAATTACAGAAAACGGGGAAAGCTAATATAAACCCCAAACTTTTCAATAGGTGGAGGTCATAAAAATAAATATATTCATACATATGTAAGTGTACATGTGTGTGTTGCTCTCTGCATGGCATATTGCTCATTTGGAAAATATTGCTTCACTGAGATACGCAGATCTTCCAAATTTGACCCTTTTTATTGTATAATATCAAATAAACACATTCTTAATAAAGCCACTAATCAGAAAAGTCTTTATGTATTGGGAAACTGTTTCTTTACTGTGCAGATGCAAGTTTTCTAAATTCTAAATTTGCTTAAAAGCTTAACACAGAATTTTGTCATTAGCCTTAAAGACTGCCTGGATTCTCTAGAGAATACACCTTCCTGTCCTTGCTAGATTGGAGCAGAGGCAGTCACTTAGCTATGAGGAGGTGTGGGGAGGCTACCTGGGAATCTACATGCTCTTCACACATACTTTTATCACTTCTCACTATATTTCTCACCACCAACTTCCACAGTAACTGGTGCATCCAATGCTTGGGACTCTCCTTGGTGCTGCTGGATGAAATGGCTTGCTATTTGTGAGCATCTTCCTTTGCATCTTAGATGCTTACATTTCAGCTTTCTTTACTACGCCTAGCCAACATCTCATCTTCCAAAAGTTTATTGACATACCTCATTTCCTGTAATCTATTCTCTTTTTAAATTGTGGGTTTAGAATATTTTTATTCTTTTATTGTTGTTTTAACACGGATTGGGGGAGGAAATAAATATTTGTGCTTAATCTGCCATGTTCAAGGCTCCTGCAGTAAGAATGTAATTTTAAAATTTGTCTTTCTCACCTCTTCAAACAAAACCACCCAAGCTTAGAGGATTCATGTCTTAGATTGCATTCATAATGTAAAGAATATCACTCATCTTTCTTTGATAGTGAAATTGTGAGACTTCTTAGTGGTACAGGTTGCGCATCACAAATCCAAAATCTGAAATGCTCCAAAATCTGAAACTTTTTGAGTGCTAACATGATGCTCCAAGGAAATACTCATTGGAGCATTTTGAATTTTAGATTTCCTGATTTGGGGTGCACAACTAGGATGTGTAAAGCAAATATTATAATCTGAAAAAAAATTAAAATCTGAAACTCTTCTGGTTCTAAGCATTTTGGGTAAGAGATACTTAACCTGCAGAAGGCAATAGAGATTAGGAATGCAAACAGTCATTTTTGTGTGTGCTAATTTTCCCTGTGGATTAAGGCTCCTTTCTGGGTGTAAATTGTCGTTCAAATCTTGTGCCCACTTTTAAATTGGGTTGCCTTTTCTTTTTAAGTATTTCTATTCTGGGTACAAGTTCTTTGTTAGCTATGGGTATGTAAATATTTTTCCCGTATATGGTTTGCCTTTTCATTTTAATAGTGTCTTGAGGAATAGAAGTTTTAAATTTTAATGAAATCAATTTTTTCTATTTTTCATATATAATTAGTACCTTTTGTGTCACCTCTAAGAAATCTTTGCCTCTCAAGGTTCCAAAGATGTTCTCTCTTATGTTTTTCCTAGAAGCTTTATAATTTTTGCCTTTACATTTAGGTGTGTGACCCATCTTGAATTGAGTTTTATGTATAATATGTGGTTGAAGTTGAGGTTTATTTTTTTTCCATGTATTTATTCTAGTTTTTCCAGCTCCATTCGTTTAAACAATTTTTCTTCACCTGTTGAATTGTCTTGAAACCTTTATAGAAAATCAACTGACTCTGTATGTAAGGATTTATTTCCCATCTCTCAAATCTTTCCCATCCATTTTTTGCCTATATTAATGATAATTCTAAATTATTTTAATTACTGTAGCTTTATCATAAGTCTTGAAATAAAATGTAAGTGCTCCAACTTTTTGTAGAATCATACTGTAATTTTCTATAAAAATGCTTCAGTGTTTTGATTGTGACTGGGTTTAACCTATAGATCAATTTGGGAAGAATAGACATCTTAACAGTATTGTGTTTTTTGATCCATGAACATTCTATATCTCTCCATTCATTTAGATTTTTAAAATTCATTTCGGGAATATTTATAGTTTTAAGTATAGAGATCTTTTATATCTTTCATTAAATTTATTCTGAAATATTTTGTGTGTTTGTTGCTATAATTTAAAAATATTTTCCAATTGTTTTGGGGAAGTACATAAAAATAAAGTTAATTTTTTGGTATATTGATCTTATTTCCTATGACCTTTACAAATTCACTCACTAGTTCTAGTACTGTAGTTTTTAAAAATAGATTTCTGGCCAGGCATGGTGGCTCACATCTGTAATCGCAGCATTTTGGGAGGCCAAGGAGGGCAGATCACTTGAGGTCAGGAGTTTGAGGCCAGCCTGGCCAAGGTAGTGAACCCCGTCTCTAGTACGAATACAAAAATTAGCCGAGTGTGGTGGCATGCGCCTGTAATCCCAGCTACTTGGAAAGCTGAGGCAGGAGAATTGCTCAAACCCGATAAGTGGAGGTTGTAGTGAGCCAAGATCATGCCACTGCACTCCAGCCTGGGTGACAGGGCAAGACCCTGTTTCAAAAATAAATAAATACATAAATAAATATAAATAAAAGTAGATTTCTTCATAATTTCTAGATGAAAAATCATGTCATCTGGAAGATAAATATGATTTTCATTTTTTTCTTTCTAATTTATATATTATTTTATTTCCTTTCCTTGCCTTATTGGGGGATTTTTCAACCCTAGCACTGTTGACATTTTGAACCTGTCCTGTGCATCATAGAATACTTAACAGCATCTCTGACCTCTACCCGTTAGGTAACAGTAACATCTCCTTTTCCCCAGAGTTGTGAAAACCAAAAATGTCTCCTGGCATTGCAAAATATCTCTTGCAGGGCAAAATCATCCCCTCGAGTACCACTGCCTTTTTGCATAGACTGGGACCCCAAAGACATGTTGAAGGGAAGTGGTATAAATGGACATTCTCGTGTTGTTTTTAATCTTAGAAGGAAAATACTCAGACTTTTGCTATTAAGTAAAATGTTGGCTGTGGGTGTTCTTGTTATATATGCCTTTTTATCAAATTGAGAAAGATTAATTCTAGTCCTGGTTTACTGGGTTTGTTCATTTTTTGGTCATGAATGGATATTGGATATTATGTAATGTTTTTACTGTGTGTATGGAGATGATCATATGATTTTTCTCCTGTGTTTTGTTAATATTGTGAATTGCATTCTTGATTTTTGAATGTTAAACTAAAGTTACATTTTACTTAGAGTGTATTATGCTTTTTATGTATTGCTGTTTTCGGTTGAAAATATATTTAGGATTTTTGCACCAATATTCTTGAGAAGCATTGGTCTGTAATTTTCTTTGTTTGCAGTAATTTTCTCAAGTTTTGGAACCTAGGTATGGTATCCTCAAAAAGTGAGTTGGAAAGCTGGAAAATTTGTCGTATAATTCTCTATTTTCTAGAAAAACTTGTGTAATACTGGTATTATTGTTTGTTTAAAGATTTAAGAGAACTCATCAATGAGCCCATTTGAGTCATGATTTTGTGTGTGGGGGAAGATTTCTAATAAGCAATTCAATTTCTTTATTAAATGAAGAGTTATTAAGATTTTTGATTTCTACTTCTGTTGATTTTGATAATATTTGGTTTTGTGGGGAGGAATTTGTCTTTTTCATCGAATTTGTCCAATTATTGAACTGGTTCTTGATTAGATCTGTCTCATGCTAATTTTGGTATATAATATTTATCATATGAACATATATTTATATACACAATTAAAATTAATTAGACAAAACTAGGAAATCATCCTGGTTTTTCAGTCTTTGCAATGATGGTTAATAAATAACCTGAACAGGGAAACTAAGTGTTGATTATTCCGGTTAATATCTTTGTTTGTGGAAATAAGATATATTTTATACAAAGTCCAAAGTGTAGTTGATTGGAGTATAAACTCAGTTTCATATGAATTATTACATTTTTGTTGTGTTTTTGTTTTTCATTATAGCCATCTCTTTTTTAATATAATTTAAGTTCTAGGATACATGTGCAGAATGTGCAGGTTTGTCACATAGGTATACATGTGCTGCACCACATGCATGGTGGTTTGCTGCACCCATCAACCCGTCATCTACATTAGATATTTCTGCTAATGCTATCCCGCCCCTTGCCCCTTACCCCCAAACATGCTCTAGTGTGTGATGTTCCCCTCCCTGTGTCCATATGTTCTCATTCTTCAACTCCCACTTATGAATGAGAACATGTGGCATTTGGTTTTCTGTTCCTGTGTTAGTCTGCTAAGAATGATGGTTTCCAGCTTCATCCATGTCCCTACAAAGGACATGAACTCATCCTTTTTTATGGCTGCATAGTATTCCATGGTGTATATGCACCCCCTTTTCTTTATCCAGTCTATCACTGATGGGCATATGGGTTAGTTCCAAGTCTTTGCTATTGTGAATAGTGCTGCAACAAATATATGTGTGCCTGTGTCTTTATAGAAGAATGATTTATAATCCTTTGGGTATATACCCAGTAATGGGATTGCTGGGTCAAATGGTATTTCTGGTGCTAGATCCTCGAGGAATCACAACACTGCCTTCTACAGTGGTTGAACTAATTTGCACTCCTACCAACAGTTTAAAAGCATTCCTATTTCTCCATATCTTCTCCACCATCTGTTGTTTCCCGACTTTTTAATAATCGCCATTCTAACTGACATGAGATGGTATCTCATTGTGGTTTTGATTCACATTTTTCTAATGATCAGTGATGATGAGCTTTTTTTCGTGTTTGCTGGCTGTACAAATGACTTCTTTTGAGAAGTGCCTGTTCGTATCCTTTGCCCACTTTTTGATGGGACTTTTTGTTTTTTTCTTGTAAATTTGTTTAAGTTCCTTGTAGATTCTGGATATTAGCCCTTTGTCAGATGGATATATTGCAAAAATTTCCTCCCATTCTGTAGGTTGCCTGTTCACTCTGATGATGGTTTCTTTTGCTGTGCAGAAGCTCTTCAGTTTAATTAGATCCCATTTGTCAATTTTGGCTTTGTTGCCATTGCTTTTGATGTTTTAGTCATGAAGTCCTTGCTCATGCCTATGTCCTGAATGGTTTTGCCTAGGTTTTCTTCTAGGGTTTTTATGGTGTTAGGTATTACATTTAAATCTTTAATTCATCTTAAGTTAATTTTTGTATAAGGTGTAAGAAAGGGGTCCAGTTTCAGTTTTCTGTATATGGCTAGCCAGTTTTCCCAACACCATTTATTAAATAGGGAATCCTTTCCCCATTTCTTGTTTTTGTCAGGTTTGTCAAAGATAAAATGGTTGTAGATACGTGGTGTTATTTCTGAAGACTGTTCTGTGCCATTGATCTATATATCTGTTTTGGTATCAGTACCATGCTGTTTTGGTTACTGTGGCTTTGTAGTATAGTTTGAAGCTAGGTGGTGTGATGCCTCCAGGTTTGTTCTTTTTGCTTAGGATTTTCTTGGCTGTACGGGCTCTTTTTTGGTTCCATATGAAATTTAAAGTAGTTTTTTTCTAATTCTGTGAAGAAAGTCAGTGGTAGCTTGATGGGGGTAGCACTGAATCTATGAATTACTTTGGGCAGTATGACCATTTTCATGATATTGATTCTTCCATCCGTGAGCATGGAATGTTTTTCCATTTGTTTGTATCCTCTCTTATTTCCTTGAGCAGTGGTTTGTAGTTCTCCTTGAAGAGGTCCTTCACATCCCTTGTAAGTTGCATTCCTAGGTATTTTATTCTCTTTGTAGCAATTGTGAATGGGAGTTCACTCATGATTTGGCTCTCCGTTTGTCTATTATTGGTGTATAGGAATGCTTGTGATTTTTGCACATTGATTTTCTATCCTGAGAATTTGCTGAAGTTGCTTATCAGCTTAAGGAGTTTTTGGGCTGAGACAATGGGGTTTTCTAAATATACAATCATGTCATCTGCAAACAGAGATAATTTGACTTCCTCTCTTTCTATTTGAATACCCTTTATTTCTTTCTCTTTCCTGATTGCCCTGGTCATCACTTCCAATACTGTGTTGAATAGGAGTGGTGAGATAGGGCATCTCTATCTTGTGCCGGTTTTCAAAAGGAATGCTTCCAGCTTTTGCCCATTCCGTATGTTATTGGCTGTGGGTTTGTTGTAAATAACTCTTATTATTTTGAGATATGTTCCATCAGTACCTAGTTTATTGAGAGTTTTTAGCAGGAAGGGGTGTTGAATTTTATCGAAGGCCTTTTCTGCATCTATTGAGATAATCATGTGGTTTTTGTCATTGGTTCTGTTTATGTGATGGATTACCTTTATTGATTTTCTTATGTTGAATCAGCCTTACATCCCAGGGATGAAGCTGACTTGATTGTGGTGGATAAGCTTTTTGATGTACTACTGGATTCGGTTTGCCAATATTTTATTGAGGATTTTCGCATTATGTTGATCAGGGATATTGGCCTGAAATTTTCTTTTCAGACAAAGAAAATTTTTCTGAAATTTTCTGAAACCAACAAAGATCAAAAAAGACAAAGGAGGGCATTACCGAATGGCAAAGGAAACAATGCAACAAGAAGAGCTAACTATCCTAAATATATGTTCACCCAATACAGGAGCACCCAGATTCTCTGTCTCCTGCCAGGTTTTGGTATCAGGATGATGTCTGGTCTCATTAAATGAGTTAGGGAGGAGTTCCTCTTTTTCTATTATTTGGAATAGTTTCAGAAAGAATGGTACCAGCTCCTCTTTGTACCTCTGGTAGAATTTGGCTGTGAATCTGTATGGTCCTGGACTTTTTTTGGTTGGTAGGCTATTAATTACTGCCTCAATTTCAGAACTTGTTATTGGTCTATTCAGGGATTTGACTTCTTCCAAGTTTAGCCTTGGGAGGGTGGATGTGTCCAGGAATTTATCCATTTCTTCTAGATTTTCTAGTTTATTTGTGTAGAGGTGTTTATAGTATCCTCTTATGGTAGTTAGCATTTCTGTGGGATCAGTGGTGATTTCCCCTTTATCATTTTTTATTTTATTTATTTGATTCTTCTCTCTTTTCTTCTTTATTAGTCTGACTAGCAGTTGATTTTGTTAATGTTTTCAAAAAATGAGCTCCTGGATTCATTGATTTTTTGAAGGGTGTTTTTGTGTCTCTGTCTCCTTAAGTTCTGCTCTGATCCCAGTTATTTCTTGTCATCTGCTAGCTGTTGAATGTGTTTGCTCTTGCTTCTCCAGTTCTTTTAATTGTGATGTTAGGAGGTCGATTTTAGATCTTTCCTGCTTTCTCCCGTGGGTATTAAGTGCTATAAATTTCCCTCTAGACACTGCTTTAGCTGTGTTCCAGAGATTCTAGTACATTGTGTCTTTGTTCTCATTGGGTTCAAATAACTTATTTATTTCTGCCTTAATTTCATTATTTACCCAGTAGTCATACAGGGAGCAAGTTGTTCAGTTTCCATGTAGTTGTGAAATTTTGAGTGAGTTTCTTAATCTTGAGTTCTAATTTGATTGCACTTTGGTCGGAGAGACTGTTTGTTATGATTCCATTCTTTTGCATTTGCTGAGGAGTGTTTTACTTCCAATTATGTGGTCAATTTTAGAATAAGTGCTATGTGGTGCCGAAAATAATGTATATTCTGTTGATTTAGGGTGGAGAGTTCTGTAGATGTCTATTAGGTCTGCTTGGTCCAGAGCTGAGTTCAAGTCCTGAATATTCTTGTTAATTTTCTGTCTCATTGATCTGTCTAATATTGACAGTGGGGTCTCCCACTATTTTTGTGTGGGAGTCTAAGTCTCTTTGTAGGTCTCTAAGATCTTTCTTTATGAATCTGGGTGCTCCTGTATTGGGTGAACATATATTTAGGATAGTTAACTCTTCTTGTTGCATTGTTCCCTTTGCCATTATGTAATGTCCTTCTTTGTCTTCTTTGATCTTTGTTGGTTTAAAGTCTTTTTTGTCAAAGACTAGGATTGCAACCCCTGCTTTTCTTTGCTTTCCATTTGCTTGGTAAATCCTTCTCCATGCCTTTATTTTGAGCCTGTGTGTGTCCTTGCACATGAGATGCATCTCCTGAATACAGCACACCAATGGGTCTTGACAATTTATCCAATTTTCCAGTCTGTGCCTTTAATTGGGGCATTTAGCTTGTTTACATTTAAGGTTAATATTGCTCTGTGTGAATTTGATCCTGTCTTTATGATGCTAGCTGGTTATTTTGTCCATTAGTTGATACAGTTTCTTCATAGCATTGATAGTCTTTACATTTTGGGTTGTTTTTGCCATGGCTGGTACTGATTTTTCCTTTCCATATTTGGTGCTTCCTTTGGGAGCTCTTATAAGACAAGCCTGGTGGTGACATAATCCCTCAGCATGTGCTTGCCTTTAAAGGATTTTATTTCTTCTTAACTTATGAAGCTTCTGAATATGAAATTCTGGGTTGAAAATTCTTCTTTTTAAGTATGTTAAATTCTTCTCTTCTGGCTTGTAGGGTTTCTGCAGAGAGATCTGCTGTTAGTCTGATGGGCTTCCTTTTGTGGGTAACCCGACCTTTCTCTCAGGCTGCCCTTAACATTTTTTTCTTCATTTCTACCTTGGTGAATCTGACAATTATGTGTCTTGGGGTTACTATTCTTGAGGAGTATCTTTGTTGTGTTCTCTGCATTTCCTGAATTTGAATGTTGGCCTGTCTTGCTAGGTTGGGGAAGCTCTCCAGTGTAATATCCTGAAGATTATTTTCCAACTTAGTTCCATTCTCCCCGTCACTTTCAGGTACACCAATCAAACAGAGGTTTGGTCTTTTCCCATAGTTCCATATTTCTTGGAGGCTTTGTTCATTCCTTTTCATATTTTTTCCTTGAATCTTGCATTTTCATGCTTTATTTCATTAAGTTGATCTTCAATCTCCGATATCCTTTCTTCCACTTGAATCGATTTTGCTATTGATACTTGTGTGTGCTTCATGAAGCTCTCGTGCTGTGTTTTTCAGCTCCATCAGGTCATTTATGTTCTTCTCTAAACTGGTTATACTAGTTAGCAATTCCTCTAACCTTTTATCAAGGTTCTTAGCTTCCTTGCACTGGGTTAGAACATGAACATGCTCCTTTAGCTCGGAGGAGTTTGTTATTACCCACCTTCTGAAGCCTACTTCTGTCAATTCGTCAAACTCATTCTCCATCCAGTCTTGTTCCCTTGCTGGCAAGAGTTGTGATCCTTTGAAGGAGAAGAGGCATTCTGGTTTTTGGAATTTTCTGCTTTTTTGCACTGTTTTTTGCTCATTTTCGTGGATTTATCTATCTTTGGTATTTGCTGTTGGTGACCTTCGGATGGAGTTTTTGTGTGGTTGTCGTTTTTGTCGATGTTGATGCTATTGCTTTCTGTTTTAGTTTTCCTTCTAACAGTGAGGCCCCTCTGCTGCAGGTCTGCTGGAGTTTGCTGGGGTTCCACTCCAGACCCTGTTTGCCTGGGTATCACCAGCGGAGGCTGCAGAACAGCAAAGGTTGCTGCCTGTTCCTTCCTCTGGAAGCTTCATCCCAGAGGGGCACCCACAAGATGCCAGCTGGAACTCTCCTGTATGAGGTGTCTTTCAACTCCTGATGGGAGGTGTCTCCCAGTTAGGAGGCACAGAGATCAGGGAACCACTTGAGGAGGCAGTATTTCCCTTAGTAGAGCTCCAGCACTGTGCTGGGAGATCCTCTGCTCTCTTCAGAGCTGGCAGGCAGGAATGTTTAAGTCTGCTGAAGCTGTGCCCACAGCCACCCCTTCCCCCAGGTGCTCTGTCCCAGGGAGATGAGAATTTTATCTATAAGCCCTTGACTGGACCTGCTACCTTTCCTTCAGAAATGCCCTGCCCAGAGAGGAGGAATCTAGAGAGGCAGCCTGGCTACAGCAGCTTGGCACACTGAGGTGGGCTCTGCCCAGTCCGAACTTCCTGGCAGCTTTGTTTACACTGTGAGGGGAAAACTGCCTACTCAAGCCTCAGTAATGATGGACACCCCTCCCCTCACCAAGCTCAAATATTCCAGGTTGACTTCAGGCTGCCGTGCTGGCAGTGAGAATTTCAAGCCAGTGGATCTTAGCTTGCTGGGTTCCATGGGGGTGGGATTCACTGAACTAGACTACTTAGCTCCCTGGCTTCAACCCCCTTTCCATAGGAGTGAACGATTCTCTCTTGCTGGCATTCCAGGCACCACTGGGTTATCAAAAACAAAACAACAAAACTCCTTCAGCTGGCTCAATGTGTGCCCAAACGGCCGCCCAGTTTTGTGCTTGATTCCCAGGGTCCTGGTGGTGTAGGCACCTGAGGGAATCTCCTGGTCTGTGGGTTGCAAAGACCATGAGAACACATAGTATCTGGGCCAGATAGCTCCATCTTTTATGGCACAGTCCCTCCCTCCCTTGGCTAGGGGAGGGAGTTCCTTGACCCCTTGTGCTTCCCTGCTGAGATAAAGCTCCCCACTGCTTCTGGTTGCCCTCCATGGTCTGCACTCACTGTCTAACCAGTCCTAATGAGATGAACCAGGTACCTCAGTTGGAAATGCAGAAATCACCCACCTTCTGCTTTGGTCTCACTGGGAGCTGCAGACCAGAGCTGTTTCTATTCAGTCATCTTACCCAAGGCTATGATAGTGAGAGGTGAAGCCAGCTGGGCTTCTGGGTTGGGTGGGGACTTGGAGAAATTTTCTGTCTAGCTAGAGGACTGTAAATGCACCAATCAGTGCTCTGTGTCTAGCTAAAGGATTGTAAATGCAACAATCAGCACTCTGTAAAAATGCACCAATCAGCACTCTGTGTCTAGCTAAAGGATTGTAAACACACCAATCAGCACTCTGTAAAATGGACCAATTATCTCTCTGTAAAATGGACCAATCAGCAGGGTGTGGGCAAGGCCAAATGAGGGAATAAAAGCTGGCCACCCAAGCCAGCAGCAGCAACCGGCTTGGGTCCCCTTCCATGCTGTGGAAGCTTTGTTCTTTCACTCTTCACAATAAATCTTGGGGCTGCTCACTCTTTGGGTCTGTACCACCTTTAAGAGCTGTAACACTCACAGTGAGGATCTGCAGCTTCATTCCTGAAGTCAGCGAGACCACGAACCCACCAGAAGGAAGAAACTTTGGACACATCTGAACATCTGAAGGAACAAACTCCAGACACACCATCTTTAAGAGCTATAACACTCACCGTGAGGGTCCACGGCTTCATTCTTGAAGTCAGCGAGACCAAGAACCCACCTGAAGGAATAAATTCTGGACACAATAGCTATCTTATTGAGTGTCTCAAAAAATTATTAAGACAAAGTGTTACGTGCATTCAGAGTACGCTAAATAGCTTCCAATCAGGGGGAGCTAGTGAAGTCTTCAGGAGGTGGAGGCTGCGAGGCAGCCGGAAATGAACGGCAGAAAAAAAAAAAAAAAAAAAAACCAGCATAAGCTTGGGGAAGCAATGAAGAGACATGGAGGCAAATAGACATGAGGAATAGTTAAGAAACAGCAGTGTGTCCAGTTTGATGGGATCAAGCCTGCTCAAGAACAGGGATTGCAGTTACATAAGGAATGGTGTCTTGGGGAAAGTTTCTGAAGATCCAGAAATGTCAAAATTCAAAGTTTGGATTTTTTCTTTAAGCTGATGCTTTTTAACATTTATCTCTCTTCTTTCTTTCCCCTTCATTCCCTTTCCTTCTTTTTCTGAATTTTTTCAAATATCAAAGCAGAGCCCTTCAGATTAAATATTACATGGTTGACTAGAATTGAAAATAGGTGAAATCAAAGATGCTTCATCAAAATGTGTGCTGCATGGAGGAAACCTTGAACTTTCCACATGATCCTTTCCTTGAGATGGCTCCTGAGGGTTCCTCCTAGGGCACTTTAAAATCTAGATTAAAACTGCAACTCTAAGTAATTGGGAGTCAAAGAATTTTTCAACTGAGAAGGCAAGCCTTTTCCCAGTAAGCTTTGAGAACATTATTTTGCCTCTCTGGGGTTCATTTTCTCCCTTGTAACATGGAGATAATAATATCTTCCCGAAAGCTTGTAACAATGAGAAACAAAGTATGTGGCATAGTGCCTGGTCTATAGGTGTTCAGATAAATGTAATTGCAAAGTTAATGATTATGATTATGATAATGGAAACAGAAAGCATTGCCAGACACCAAGTTTCAAATTCCCAATTTTATTACCAGATCTCTATTGGGATAGAATTCCTGGCTTACTCCAACACCAGGGGCAGAAGATCCCAGAAACTCAGTAGGCCTCGTGAAGAGTTACCACGTGTCTACATGTGTACTTCTAGCTGTTCCCGGATATCTAGGAAATGAATCTCTTTGAGGTTTTCCTGAGTCTGAACAAGAACCGAGCTTGACTGATCCTCTGTGGTGGCACTGATTGCCCTGGCATGCCTCCACTCAGAAGTGCTACTCTGGTATGAACCTGGTGCACCAAAGACAAAACAATGAACTCTCTTCTCTCCACACTCAGCATGGCATAACCCTAAGAATTTCCTACTCTAGAGGAATCACTGCAGCAGATTTCTCCACTCCAACTCTGGAACTCTGAGTAAAGCAACTGGTTACGCTCTTTTCCCTTTAGACTCCCCCTGTGTCATTTTATAAATAAAATATATCTGACTCATTTCATGGCTATGACATATTTTCTGTGAATAGTCATCTTTTATGGAAAGGTAAATTCATTTACTGTTTATTTATTCATTGATGCAACAAACAAGTATTGAATGCTCAGTGTGTGCCAGCACTGGTTTGAGTAGGCACTAAAAATACATTGACAGACCAGCCTGCAAACTAAACATCACAAAAACGCTAGTGATATGTTTATATTTGTGTGTCTGTGTGTGTGTGGATAGATAGATAGATGTACACACACACTCAAAGGAAATTTAATATGGAAAGTCAAAGTCAACTTCTAAATGTGTTTGTGTCTTTCCAGGCTGACTTATGTGGCATTGCCAACACCATCTGCTCTAGAGCAGAAAGACTACTTAATAGGCAAAAGCAGCTGCCAGCTTAGGCTCAATGTACTCTTTTAGTTCCCTCCAGGATGACCTGGTGTGACCACCCTTTCTAGGTAAAGAGGATTCTATCTCCATTTGACAATAAATCCTCAACCCGATCAAAGAGAGATCATGTCAACCTGGCTGACTTTAAGTCACAGGAGGGTGGCATTATTATGACTTAATACTACCAAGCAAAGCCAGTGTGTTGATCACTCAGAAGGGTGAATCGAGGTAAGTTTGGTTTGGGATTTGACTGTTATCAATGTATCTATACCACTGATGTGAGGAAAAATAATATTTCTGAAGAACTAACACATATTAATTTTTCCCTGATATTTTGAGACATAGTAAAATGTGGTGGCTAATCCCTAGAAAGTGGGTGCAGGGAGGGGTGAAGGTAGAAGTCATCTGGGGAAGAAATGAGAATGAAATTTGAGGTCAAGGTGTTCTCCTCTTGCAAAAGGATGACTTGAAATAAAAATTAATTTTGCTATAGAAAAAAAAAAAACCTTTAAAATCTCTTTCTTAGAGGCTTGATATTGTCAGATGAGAGTTGCAGTTACCTCAGATACTTTACAGGGATTTGGCCTGAAATGAAAGTATCCCAATGCCAGCTACTCTATAGTAGGAAACTTTGGCAAATTGCTTAATAACGACAGCAAATATTGCAAGGTTATTGTAAGAAATTTCAAAAATATAAAGTGCCTAAAGAGAAAGCAGACTCATTTATAAAATGACAGCAAATATTGCAAGGTTATTGTAAGAAATTTCAAAAATGTAAATTGCATAAAGAGAAAACAGACTCATTTATAATATTGACATCCATTTCCTATTCTCTCTTCATTCAAAAATAATATAATTAAAATTATCCACATATGGCTTTTAGTCTACTGTGTTTTGACATTGTATAAGTAATATTTTATGAAAGTATATTTTATTAAAGTGTTAATGTTAATATTTTATTAAAATATAAATATTAATTGTAACAATTATTTTACTGTTAAAATGGCCATACTGCCCAAAGCAATCTACAGATTAAATGCTATTCCTACCAAACTACCAACATTACTTTTCACAGATTAGAAAAGACTATTGCAAAATTCATATGGAACTAAACAAAGCCTGAATACCCAAAGCATCTCTAAGCAAATGGAACAAAGCTGGAGGGATCACATTACCTGACTTTGAACTATAAGCCTATAGTAATCAAAACAGCATGGTACTGGTACAAAAACAGATACATAGAACAATGGAACTTAACAGAACAATGGAACTTAACAGAGAACCCGGAAATAAATCTGCACAACTACAGCCATCTCATCTTCAACAAAGTCTACAAAAATAAGCAATGGAGAAAGGACTCTCTATTCAGTAAGTGATACTGGGATAGCTGGCTAGTCATTGGCAGAAGAAGAAAACTGGACTTCTACTTTTCACCATATACAAAAATTAACTCAAGATAGATTAAAAATGTAAATGTAAGATCTCAAACTATAAAAGTCCTAGAAGAAAACCTAGGCAATATCATTCTGGAAATTGGGCTTGCCAAAGAATTTACGACTAAGTCTTCAAAAGCAATTGCAAGAAAAGCAAAAATTGACAGGTGGGACCTAAATAAACTGAAGGGCTTCTGTACAGCGAAAGAAACTATTAACAGAGTAAACAGACAACCTACAGAATAGGAGAAAACATTCACAATCTATGCATCTGACAAAAGTCTAAGATACAGAATCTTTAAGGACTTAATTCAACAAGCAAAAAACAACAACAAAATCATTAAAAAGTAGGCAAAGAACATGAACCAGACACTTCTCGAAAGAAGACATACAAGCAGCCAACGTATGAAAAAATGCTCAACATCGCTAATCATCAAGGAAAGCAAAATCACATTGAGATACCATCTCACACAAGTCAAAGTGGCTGTTATTAAAAAGTCAAAAAATAACAGATGCTGGTGAGGCTGTGAAGAAAAGGAATGCCTATTCACTGTTGTTGGGAATGTTAATTAGTTTAGCCACTGTGGAAAGCAGTTCAGATATTTCTCAAAAAACTTAAAACAGAACTACCATTCGACCTAGCAATCCCATTACTGGGTATATATCCAAAAGAAAGTAAGTGGTTCTACCAAAAAGACACTTTCGTATGTTCATTGCAACACTATTCACAATAGCAAAGACATGGAATCAATCTAGAGGCCCGTCAAGAGGGGATTGGATAAAGTGTGATACATATACACCATAGAATATTATGCAGCCATAAAAAAGAATGAAATCATGTGCTTTGCCATAACATGGGTGCAGCTAGAGGCTATTTTCTGAAGCAAATTAACACAGGTACAGAAAACTAAATACTGAATGCTCTCACTTATAAGTGGGAGCTAAACACTGGGTACTCATGAACATAAAAATAGCAACAACAGACACTGGGGACTACTAGAGCAGGAGGGAGGGAAAGGGGGAAGGGTTGAAAAATTATTGGTTACTATATTACCTGTATGATGAAGTCATTGTACCCCAAATCTGAGCATCACTCAAAATACCCATGTAATCTATATCCCTTGAATCTAATAAAAGTTAAAAAATTTAGAAAATTAATATTTTAATGTTTTAATGTCATTAAAACATGTAGATAAGAAAATTATTTCTTTTATTATAAAACTAACCTATGTTAATTGCAGAAAATTTAGAAAATAAAGTTTTAAAAATAAAATTTTAAAAAGATAACTAATCACTGTTAATATAATTAGCTCTGAAGTATAGGCAAATGTCTTACCTCTAAAAGCTTCCTATTATTTACCTTTAAAATGGACATAATGATAGTAATTTCCTTATAAGACTGTTACATTTCATGTTAATGTAAAATGTTTTTCACAGTTCCTTGTATATCATAAGCACATATTTATAATTTTACCTTTCACTTTTCAGAATGACTATACCTTCCACCAAAGAATATAGTGAATCTTTCAAGTAACTAATATATATTTCTCTTGTTTGATCAATGCCCACCTACTTGGCACATTGTTATTGACTCATAGCAACACTGATTTTGCAGTAAACAGTTGCAATAGTTTCTAGGCAAAGAATGCTTTGTATGGTAGACATACACTACCCCCAAAAATGAGACAAGTCATTCAGTGGCTGATCACAGTTGAAAGCAGAATCAATAAATCTCTGTAACATTGGGCTTGCCAAACAGAGCCCTGTTGCACTACAAATATACTGACTAGTGAGAGAGAGAGCCTCCAGGTCACATCATTCACTCCACACCCCCGACTATCTTCTTCTCGTCCAACTTTTTTTTCCATGACCATATTGCAGTCTCTGCTGAAACTTAAGAAAGACTAAAAATCAGGGACAGCTGCTGTAGTTGGAAACAACCATGTTTTCTGTGTTATAGTGGCCATTGAGCCCGACAGCTGCACATATGCAAGGCCAGTCAGTGTTCACTTTAATAGAAGTGTCTTCTCTGTTTGGAAGAAAAAAATGCCATCAGAACCTCAGATTATAAGCTGATACTGGGGGATGGTTCATTTTTGCAGAACAAATATTTTATCATTTGTTTCTTTCACACATATAAACTTAGATGATGGCACTTGCAGTTAATTTAAAGTCAAAGTGGAGAATCACATAGATATATGTATATATGTTTAAATATTTTATTTTTTCTTAAACTATAGAAGTTTATTTATTTTCTAATGTCTAATGTAGAGCCAATGATGATTTTGGTGTGAACACGGTGTTTGGAATTCTCTTGTTGCCTCTTTTATGTGAATGTCACTTTGTATTTTGTACAATTTCTTAATGTATTATGCATTATAGATTTACTTAAAGTAGAATTAATACTCCAAGATAGTTATAAAACAATCTGAGAGTAGCTTCCATTTAGATTATTACAATCTTTCCCCAAAGAATTAACTCTTTCATACATAACTCCTCAGCAACACTTCTGGTAGTTTACTGATACTAATACTTCTTAGTATTCATAGAAAAAAATGTATTAGTTCATTTTCACACTGCTGATAATGACATACCTGAGACTGGGAAGAAAAAGAGGTTTAATTGAACTTACAGTTCCATATGGCTGGGGAGGCCTCAGAATCATGGTGGAAGGTGAAAGGTACTTCTTACATGGTGGCAGCAAGAAAAAAGGAGGAAGACGCAAAAGTATTTTGTTTTGTTTTGTTTTTGTTGTTTTTTACATAAACCAATCAAATCTTGTGAGACTTATTCACTATCATGAGAATACCATGGAAAAGACTGGCCCTCATGATTCAGTTGCCTTCCCCAGGTCCCTCCCACAACACGTGGAAATTCTGGGAGATACATTTCAAGTTGAGATTTGAGTGGGGACACAGTCAAACCATATTAAAAAAAAGTACTCTCTTTTCACTCGATTTCACTGGCTTATATAACATATAATTAAATCAATATAATTGAAATAACAAGTACAACTGGCATTTACTAGCTTGAAGACAAAGTCCAACTGATCCTTGGGCAGTAAGTGGCTCTCCTGGAGGGAGGAGGGGGGTAGGTATCTGTGGGAACAGCCCATAGGAGTGCCCCATCAGTCACCAAGTGCATCTATCAGCACATCTTACTTAACTCTGGGAGAAGGTGATGGACATGTTGGTTCAAGGAATATCTGCTGTTTATTAATTTCTTTTAGAGATTTTTAATGCGTTTTAAGCAACATGACCCTTTCTTCAGTTGAAATCTTACACAGAAAAACAGAATATCCATCAAGAGAGGAGCTGTTCTAGGGGAATTATATTCCTCATCTCTATTCCCCCATGGTGGTCCTTGAGAAACATCTAGAACTGTCCCAGGCTATATGAAGCACAGTATAACAACCTATGACAGAGTCCAGTCCTTTTGCATTAAAGTGATATGCTGGAATCTAAAGATCTTCTGACTGGAACTCAGTTTTTCTGCTTCCTGGGCTTATACTTTTTCTGTTACATTTTCCATCTTTTACTTCCCATGTGACTTGCAGCTGCCTCTCATGGGCTCTTTTTGACATCTGATTATCTCTGAGTGGCAGCCCAGAGTCACTTACAAGTGCCCAAGTACTCACCTCCTTGGTGTCAGCCCTGATATTTGGCCTAGAGGTTAGGAAGGAAAATAGCTTGGCTTAGCATGGCCTTACTCTATATAGTTAACTGAACTTACCACTAGCGACTGACCCCTATGAATCAGGTGTAGGGTGGACCAGGCATGAATTTCTTTCTTTCTCAACTTTTCTTCGAGACTGTTACTTTTCAGTAGTCTGTGGGTAAGAGGTATTTTTTTTTTTTTTCTGAGACAGAGTCTCACTCTGTCACCAGGCTGGAGTGCAGTGGCACAATCTATGCTCACTACAACCTCCACTTCCTGGGTTCAGGCGATTCCCCTGCCTCATCCTCTTGAGTAGCTGGGACTACAGGCATGCACCACCACCCCCAGATAATTTTTTGTATTTTAGTAGAGACAGGGTTTCACCATGTTGGCCAGGAGGGTCTTGGTCTCCTGACCTTGTGATCTGCCCCCCTCGGCCTCCCAAAGTGCTGGGATTACAGGTGTGAGCCACCATGCCCGGCCAGAAATATTTTTATTGCTTTCAGATTGCTCCCAGGCGAGGTTGTATACAAGCTGGGCTTGGTCTGTAAAAGGAGATGGAAGGGTAAAAGGAAATTCTAGGCAGAGGGAGTATCAAATGCAGAGGCCTTAACTTGACTTCACCAAGCATGGTATTGCAGAAGCAAAAGGTAAGAACAAAAGCCAGAATCATGAAGGGTTTTATAACTGTGCTAAGAGGGAGTGGAAAGTTATCAAAGTTAAAAGCAAGCAGGGGAATGGTATGATCAGACTGTGATTTAGGTGGGTCACCTGTCAACACTGGAAAATGAATGGGGACAAGGAGAGATTGAGGCAGGGAGACCAGATAGGAAGCTGTAACAGTAACTCAGGGGAAGATGATAGAGACCTGAACTAAGGCAATGATAATTCAAATAAAGAGGAGGAGATAGATTCCTAGATATTAAGCATGCCTATACTTAGGACACTTTCCAATGCTAACTGACTAGAACGCTGGATTAAAGTGCCAAAACAATCTTTGGGGACATGAAAGAGAGTGTAGATTTCACATGTAATCAAGCTTCAGTTTCAGTTTTAGGGAATATTGTAGAGCTTCTAGTTTTCCTATTGGGGTTGCCTTGTATGGCTAGATATGCTGTGCACTAACACAACTTTAGTTTTTAAATTTTTAAATTTTTTTGGAGATGGAGTTTCACTCTTGTTGCCCAGGCTGGAAGGCAATGGCACGATCTTGGCTCACCACAAACTCTGCCTCCAGAGTTCAAGTGATTCTTCTGCCTCAGTCTCCTGAGTAGCTGGGATTATAGGCATGCGCCACCATGCCTGGCTAAGTTTGTATTTTTAGTAGAGATAGGGTTTCTCCATGTTGGTCAGGCTGGTCTCTAACTCCCGACCTCAGGTGATCCACCCGCCTCGGCCTCCCAAAGTGCTGGGATTACAGATGTGAGCCACCATGCCCAGCCACAACTTTAAAATGTGCTATGATTATAAACCGGAATGTTTGAAGCCTCTTTGAGTTGTGCAGTGCTTCAACTCTTCTTCTTATGGTTGTGCAAACAAAATTTTCCAAAGATAGTCTACACAGCTTCTTGAGAAATGTCATGTGAGGTATATAAGCCCCAAGATCTAATGTAAGACTGAAACAGTTATTGCTCCACACAGGTGCTGAGAGAGGTAAGAGAGGAATGCCGATGGCAACAGGCTCTCAGGTAGCTGGAGAAGGACCCCACAAGAAGGTAATATAAAGCCCTTTGTATCAAAACAGACTGAGGGAAAACTTCCACTTCCATCAATGTGTCACAGCCTGGAAACCGGTTCCCATAGGGACACTCCACCATGGTGCCCAATTCAGGGGCTCAGGATATGGACTGCAGAAGAATGTGGAAGAATCTCTATATTGCTAAGCTCCTCCATAGGATCTGCTCCCAAAAACCAACAGTCCTTTTTCTTTCCATTCTCTTTCTGGGAAAGGCTAAGATATATGCACCTTCCTTTGCTTCACTGTAGCCAATAAAGTTTGTAAGTCTTCTAGAAGTAGGCCCTTTGTTCACAATCCATGGTGTATCTGAAATATGTGAAGAAGTAAATGAATGTCTGTACTTGCCCATTTCTGTACACAGTAGATGTATTTCTGATAAGTTGTAGATATACTTCATAGAAACCAAATTTTACTTTTAAATAGTTTTTATCATGATGACATTATAAAACTATCTAGCAATTATAGTTTATGTAAACATTTATTAAGCATTTTAACCCAGGGTGGACGTCTGTAAGAGAGGAAAATTGCAGATGAAAGTACACACACTGTGTTGATTATAATATCAGTGCTTAACACATATATGTACCTGACACATAGTAGATGCTTGATGAATGTTCACTGACCACAAATAAATGAGTCTGTTCAACCAAGAGCTTCTACACAAATTATCTCATCACTAACAAGTCTGTGAAGTAGGTGTTGTTATCTCTGTTTTGCATAAAAGAAAACAGAAGCTCAAAAATGTTAATTGACAAGTCCTAATTTCTATTCATTTTGAAGATGGAATAATTGAGTACATGAAGAATATACAAATAGTTGATAGGCACAAAAAGAGAAAAAGAAAAAGGGCAAAATACAAAAAAATCCAGGAAATTTTGACTTCTTAACTCTCCTATTTTGTTCTGCCTATTGTTATCACTTCCTTCATTTTTTAGCTAGCATTATATAACACTTATTTCTTTTTTTTCTATCCGCTTTCAGATTGAAAGATTTGTTTTCCAAAATTGTTATCCTAATTTGCTGGGTTGACTTGACAAACTGATAAAATAGATATTTTCTGGAGAAGAACAAACAAGCTTAAAAAAAAATAGCAGGTGTTGAAAACGATGGATGGAAGGGGCCATGATTCACTGGGACTCTGATGTTTCCTCTGCACAAAATCTAATGCAGTTGACCCTAATGTTGGGGAAAGCTGGTTTCATAGTGTCACCTCTCCAATATACCACAAAGTAGAGACTCTGCCTATTTGTGGTTATTCAGGTTCCCACATCTCTCCCACCTGCGTGGAGACCTCCTGGGCTAAAGTCAGCTCAAACCATCACATCCTCCCTTGGTGATCCCCATGGCTTCCACTGGAGATCATGTTACTTGGTTCCTGTCCTAAACCAGTGCTGAGCTTTGTACACTTGATGTGCTTTTTCTCTCCTATCTTTTTTTAGGTGAGGGTGAACAGAAGTCCAAGGATCAGGTGCTGGCTACAGAACAGAGAGATTTAGTTTCTGTCAGGATCAAAGGTGAACATAAACCAAAAATAAGGACAGCACCTCCACTGTTAGGGTCCTTTCAGACAATAAAACAGGATACATATTTACAATCTGCAGACACCACTCAGGAGAATTTGTAGCAAGCAATGCACTGTCTTAATTTGATTGACCCAATCCTTTTTTTGGGGCATTGGGTCTCTGCAACCTCAGATGACATTTTCCAAGAACTGCAGAAACCTCAATCTTATCTTTGGTTAAACTTCTTTCATTCAACCTGCTCTGATTCAGAGATCTTTTTATTCATACTTTTTCTAAATCATTGAGCAGGAATTGATTAAATATCAGACTTTAAAACAAAAAATAAATTTGCTGGGGGTTTTAGTTGATAAAAGAATGTCCAATAAGATAGAAATAAATACATGCATGCATGAAATTTTGGTGGAGGTGGCAATGTACTCCCCAGCAAGTAAACTGCAAATTCACAATGGTGTTTACTGAAGTGCACTATTTTTAGAAAAGGCAAGTCTAATAGAGGTTGGCTTTGAGAGCTGTTTGATCCAGCCTTTCATCGCTATGAGGTGGAGACAACTTTGGCAAGCCCTCAGCTGGGAGAAATCACCACCAGGGCTTCCACTGCACGAACCTCTGCTCTTGTGACCAAACATAGACTTGCTGCTTCAGGAAGGTTTGCATAAAAAGGGATTGATTTTCATTTGATTCTGCAAATGGACTCTCTGAGCTAGCCTGGAGGAAAGGAAGAGAATAAAAAGGGGAACAAAATTTCTTTGGCAGTTCTGGCCAGCTTCCAAACGCTTCAAGCTGCCAGCACAACTGGCTTAATCTGCTTCTTTAGAGCAGAAGACATGCTTAACTTTCAAGGCCAGAAACTCAAGACTTAATGAGGGATAATCTAAAATTCTGAATCTTTTTTCTGGTAAGAAACAAAAGCAAAAGAGAAAAAAAGCAAGTTACTATTCTTGGACTCTTCTGCACTTAAAAGTTTTTTAATTGCAGGAATGGTGGTCGTTCTCCTTTAAAAACATTTTTAAAATTGTAAAAATGTGCAACATCTATAAGAAAGAATCCTCCTGCATGTGTTGTTATTATATTATTGAGTTAAAACAGTTTAAGACAAGAAAATATCTCTCTGAAATAAAATTTATTGAACTTGATCTAAAATTGCTACTTTTTTGCAGACCATTTATCATGGGCAGGCATTAATTTTAGTTTAGTTACAAAGATGAAAGATCAATAAAACATATTCCCTATACTCAGGGACCTCACAATCTAGCAGGAGAAACACAAACTCATGAATATATAAAGATATGTCTCCTAATTTTCATGCAGTGTGAAGAGCATTATATGAAAGATATGGGCAAGATGTGAAACAAGGTAAGGTAGCAACAAATTCAGCCTAGGTGGACAGAAGTTGATTAAGGCTTCACAAGGATATTAATGTTTGAGCTGGACTTTAAGGAAATATTATCTAACAAGTGTTGGAAGTGAGACCAGGACTAAGTGAGGACTTAGAAAGCACTTGCTAATGGTGAGGTCAGCTCTGTTCAGACAAGGGGGCTGGGCCACACACAAGATTGCACAGCTCCTACCACCTGGTCAGAGCTCCAAGCGACTTCACCAGAACTGGAGCACTAAGCTTCTGACAGGGCTTCTTGCTTTACCCATTATCCTTCTGTAGAAGACTTTTCTCCCCAGAGTGTTAAGACTCAATCCTTTAATATATAAATCATTTATTTCTTAAACACATATTTATAGAGTGCCTACTATATGTCAGGCTCTCTACTAGACACTTGGAATATACCAGTAAACAAAACAGAAAAAAAGCCTTGCTGAACTCATTCCTTAGTAGTGGGAGATAGTCTCACCATGAAAAAACATAATAGATAAGTATAAACTAAAATTTATAGTATGTTAGAAAGTAGTATTATTTTTTAAAACTATGAAAGCAGATCAGAAAGACTGGAGCTGGGAGGAGGTTAAAGTTTTAAAAAGAGTGGTCATGCTAGACTGCACTGAGGCATTGGTCTTTAAGCATAGACCTGAAGGGGTTAGCCATGTGAATGATTGGGGAAGAGTGTTATAGGCAGAGGGAATAGTCGATACAAATGACAAAAGTGTTTTCAAAAACTGCAAAGAGGTCATTGTGGCTGGAACAGGGATTGAGGGAGAAAGAAATAAAGTCATCTCATGAAGGGTCAGGGTATTACAAGATATCTGGCTTTGCTTGGTGGGAAATGGGTTTTGAGCAGAGGAATGACATGCTCTGATTTATACTTCAAAATGAAACAACCTGGCTGACTTGAGAATAGACTACAGGAGAAAATGTTGAAATGGAGCATGCTTGAGAGACTACATCAGCAACCAGGAGAGAGGAGGAGGAGGCTGAAAACAGGGAAATAAGCAGAGGAAGTTGGGTGAAGCAGTGAGAGTCTGGATATACTGTGAAAGCAGAGCCAATAGGATTTGCTGATGAATTGACTGTGAGGTGCGAATGGAAGGAGTTGGTGATGACACCAAGGTTTTTGGCCTGAGCATCTGGAAGAATGGAATTGCCATCCACTGAAATGGAAAAGACTATAGGTAAAACAGGCTTGGGGATAAGGCAAGGAGATTAATTTGGGGCATAGCATATTAAGTTTAGACACCCCAACAGAGACAGAAACCTGAGTTTATGGGAGAGGTGAGAATGGAGATATTCATCTGGAAATCATTGATGTATAAATTGTATTGAGTCATGAGCCTGGGTGAGATCACAAAGTGAGTATGTATACGGGGAGAAGAAAAGAAGATCATGTGCTGGGAAAGGAACAAGCTCAAAAGACTGAGAAGGAGCAATGATCAAGGTAGGAGGAATACCCAGGCAGTGTAGTTGCCTGGAAACCAAATAATGAAAGTTATCATCAAAGAGTAGAAAATGGACAACCCTGTCAAATGCTGATGAAAAAAAGCAGAGAACTGCCCTTTGTATTGATCAACATACAACTTATTGTTAAATCCAGGGAGTCATTGGTAAATTTTACAAGAGCAATTTTAGTAGAGTGGTCAAGGTAAATCTTGATTGGAGTAAATTATTCACAATTTCTGCTTTGGAGCCATATTCCCAACCTTTTCTTATTTTTGCCCTGCATCTGATCCTCCTAATCACCTTGCTGTTTTCTTTTTTCTCTTCTTCAACTTATATTTTAAGTTCAGGGGTACATTTGCAGGATGTGCAGATTTGTCACATAGGTAAAGGTGTGTCATGGTTTGCTATACAGATTATCCCATCACTCAGGTATTAAGCCCAGCATCCATTAGCTATTCTTCCTGATGCTCTCCCTCTCCCCACTCCCTCAACAGACTCCAGTATGTGGTGTTCCTCACCATGTGTCCATGTATTCTCACCATTCGGTTCCCACTTATAAGTGAGAAAATGCATTGTTTGCTTTTCTGTTCCTGTGTTAGTTTTCCGAGGATAGTGGCTTCCAGTTCCATCCATGTCCCTGAAAAAGGCATGATCTCATTCCTTTTCATGGCTGCATAGCGTTCCATGGTGTTATGTACATTTTCTTTATCCAGTCTGTCATTGATTTATATTTAAGTTGATTCCATGCTTTTATTACTGTGAATAGTGCCGCAGTGAACATACATGTGCATATATCTTTATAATAGAATGATTTATAATCCTTTGGATATATACCCAGTAATGGGATGGGGGTCAAATGGTATTTATGCCATTGGTAGATCTTTTAGAAATTGTCACACTGTCTTCTACAATAGTTGAACAAATTTACACTCCCACCAACAGTGAATAAGCATTCCTTTTTCTCCACAACCTCACCAGCATCTGTTGTTTTCGACTTTTTGATAATAGCCATTCTGACTGTAGTGAAAAGGTATCTTATTGTGGTTTTGATTTGCATTTCTGTAATGAACAATGATGTTGAGCTTTTTTCATATGTTTGTTGGTCTCATGTATGTCTTCTTTTGAGAAGTGTCTGTTCATGTCCTTTGCCCGCTTTTTAATGAGTTGGTTTTTTTCTTGTACATTTTCTTAAGTTCCTTGTAGTCTCTGAATATTAGACCTTTGTCAGATGGATAGATTGCAAAATTTTTCTCCCATTCTGTATGTTGTCTGTTCACTCTAATGGTAGTTTATTTGGCTGTGCAGAATCATTAGATCCCATTTTTCAGTTTTTGCTTTTGTTGCAGTTGCTTTTGGTGTTTTCATCATGAAATCTTTTCCTGTTCCTATGTACTGAATGGTATTACCTAGATTTTCTTCTAGAGTTTCCAGAGTTTTGGGTTTTACATTTAAGTCTTTAATCCTTCTTGAGTTGATTTTTGTAGATGGTGTAAGGAAAGGGTATAGTTTCAATATTCTGCATATGGCTAGCCAGTTATCCTAGCAGCACAATTTATTAAATAGGAAATCATTTTCCCATTGCTGGTTTTTATCAGGTTTGTTGAATATCAGATGGTTGTAAGTGTCAGGTCTTATTTCTGAGTTCTCGATTCTGTTCCATTGGTTTATGTGTCTGTTCTTGTACCAGCACCATGCTGTTTTGGTTACTGTAGCCTTGTAGTATAGTTTGAAGTTGGATAGCATAATGCCTCCAGCTTTGTTCTTATTTCATAGAATTTTCTTGGCTATTTGGGCTCTTTTTTGGTTCCATTTAATTTAAAATAGATTTTTCTAATTCTGTGAAGAATGTCAATGGTGGTTTAACAGGAATAATACTGAATCTATAAATTACTTTGGGCAGTATGGTCATTTTCATGATATTGATTCTTCTTATCCATGAGCATGGAATGTTTTTCTATTTCTTTGTGTCCTCTGATTTCTTTGGGCAGTGGTTTGTAGTCCTCCTTGGAGAGGTTTTTCACTTCCCCTGTTAGTTGTATCCCTGGGTATTTTATTCTCTTTGTAGCAATTGTGAATGGGAGTTCATACCTGATTTGGCTCTTTGCTTATATATTGTTGGTGTATAGGGATGCTAGTGATTTTTGCAAATTGATTTTGTATCTGAGACTTTGCTGAAGTTGCTTATCAACTTAAGAGGCTTTCGGGCCACGATGATGGAGTTTTCTAGATATAGGATTATGCCATCTGCAAATGGAGATAATTTGACTTCTTCTCTTCCTATTTGAATATGCTTTATTTCTTTCTCTTACCTGATTTCCCTGGCCAGAACTTCCAATGCTATGTTGAATAGAAGTAGTGAGAGAGGGTATCCTTGCCTTGCACTGGTTTTTGAAGGGAATGCTTCCAGCTTTTGCCCATTAGTATGATATTGGCTGTGGGTTTGTCAAATATGGCTCTTATTATTTTGAAGTATGTTTTTTCTTTTTTTTTTTTTTTTTTTTTTTTGAGACAGAGTCTCGCTCTGTCGCCCAGGCTGGAGTGCAGTGGCGCGATCTCGGCTCACTGCAAGCTCCGCCTCCCGGGTTCACGCCATTCTCCTGCCTCAGCCTCCCGAGTAGCTGGGACTACAGGCGCCCACAACCGCGCCCGGCTAATTTTTTGTATTTTTAGTAGAGACGGGGTTTCACCGTGGTCTCGATCTCCTGACCTTGTGATCCGCCCGCCTCGGCCTCCCAAAGTGCTGGGATTACAGGCGTGAGCCACCGCGCCCGCAATAGCTAGTTTATTGAGAGTTTTTAACATGAAGGAATGTTGAATTTTATTGAAGGCCTTTCCTGCATCTATTGAGATAATCATGTGGTTTTTGTCTTTGGTTCTGTTTGTGTGATGAATCACATTTATTGATTTGTGCATGTTGAACCAACTTTGCACCCCAAAGAAGAAGCCAACTTGATGGTGTTGGATGAGCTTTTTGATGTGCTGTTGGATTTGGTCTGTCAGTATTTTGTTGAGTATTTTGCATCAATGTTCATTAAGGATATCAGCCTGAATATTTTGTTTGTTGTTGTATCTCTGCCAGGTTTTGGTGTCAGGATGAAGCTGGCCTCATAGAACAAGTTAGGGAGGAGTCTCTCCTTTCTAATTGTCTGGAGTAGCTTCAGTAGAAATTGTGCCAGCACTTCTTTGTACCTCTGTAGAATTCAGCTGTGAATCCATCTGATTCTGGGCTTTTTTTGGTTGGTAGGATATTCATTAATGTATAAATTTCAGAACTCATTATTGATCTGTTCAGGGATTCAATTTCCTCTTGGTTCAGTCTTGGGAGGGTGTATGTGTCCAGGAATTTATCCATTTTATCTAGGTTTTCTAGTTTATCTGCATAAAGGTATTTACAGTATTCTCTGATGGTTGTTTGTATTTCTGTGGGGTCAGTGGTGATATCCCCCTTATCATTTGATTGTGTTTATTTGATTCTTCTCTCTTTTCTTCTTTGTTAGTCTAGCTAGTGGTCTACCTTATTACTATTTTTTTCAAAAAACTAACTTCTAGATTCATTGATTTTTTTGAAGGTTTTCTTTCTGTCTCCATCTCTGTTAGCTCAGCTCTGATTTAGATTATTTCTTGTCTTCTGCTAGTTTTGGGGTTTGTTTTCTCTTGGTTCTCTAGTTCTTTTAGTTGTGACATTAAAGTGTTAACTTGAGATCTTTCTAGATTTTTGATGTGGAAATTTAGTGCTATAAATTTCCCTCTTAACACTGCTTTAGCTGCATCCCAGAGATTGTGGTATGTTATCTCTTTGTTCTCATTAGTTTCAAAGAACTTCTTGATCTCTGCCTTAATTTCATTATTTACCCAGTAGTCATTTAAAAGCAAGTTGTTCAATTTCCAGGCAGTTGTGTGGTTTTGAGGTTTTGAGTGAATTTCTTAATCTTGAGTTCTAATTTGATTGTTCTGTGATCTGAGAGACTGTTATGACTCCAGTTATTTTGTATTTGCTGAGGAGTGTTTTACTTCTGATTATGTGGTTAATTTTACAGTAATTCCCATGTTGCAAAGAGAAGAATGTATATTCTGTTGATTTTGGGTGGAGAATTCTTTGATATCTGTCAGGTCCACTTGATCCAGAGCTGAGTTCAGGTCCTGAATATCTTTGTCAATTTTCAGTCTCCATGATCTGTCTAATGTTGTCAGTGGAATTTTAAAATCTCCCACTATTATTGTGTGGGAGTTTAAGTCTCTATGTAAGTCTCTAAGAATTTGCTTTATGAATTTAAGTGCTCCTGTATTGGGTGGTTATACATTTAGGATAGTTAGCTCTTCTTGTTGAAAGGTATTACGTAATGCCTTTCTTTGTCTTGTTTGATCTTTGTTGGTTTACAGTCTGTTTTGTCAGAAACTAGAATTGCAACCCCTGCTTTATTCTGTTTTCCATTTGCTTGGTAAATTTTCCTCCATCCTTTTATTTTGAACCTATGTGTGTCTTTGCATGTGAGATGGGTCTCTTGACCACAGCATACCTATGGATCTTGGCTCATTATCCAGCTTGCCAGTCTGTGTCTTTTAATTGGGGCATTTAGCCCATTTACATTTAAGGTTAGTATTATTACGTGTGAATTTGATCCTATCATCATGATGCTAGCTGGTTATTTTTTAGACTTATTTATGGGGTTGCTTCATAGTGACACTGGTCTGTGTACTTCAGTGTGTTTTTGTAGTGGCTGGTAACAGTTTTTCCTTTCCATATTTAGTGCTTCCTTCAGGAGCTCTTGCAAGGCAGGCCTGATGGTAATGAATTTCCTCAGCCTTTGCTTGTCTGAGAAGGATCTTATTTCTCCTTCACGTATGAGGCTTAGTTTAGCTGGATATGAAATTCTGGGTTGGAAATTATTTTCTTTAAGAATGTTGAATATTGCACCCCAATCTCTTCTGGCTTGTAGGGTTTCCACTGAGAAGTCTGCTGTTAGTCTGATGGGTTTTCTTTTATAGGTGACCTGGCTTTTCTCTCTGGCTTCCCTTAACATATATTTTTCATTTTGACCTTGCAAAATCTGATGATTATGTGTCTTGGGATTGATCTCCTCATGGAGTATCTTACTAGGGTTCTCTGGATTTTCTAAATTTGAATATTGGCCTGTCTTGCTAGGTTGGAAAAGTTCTCCTGGATGATATACTGGAGTATATTTTCCAACTTGGTTCCATTGTCTCCCTCTCTTTCAGGTACCCCAGTCAGTCATAGGTTTCATCTTTTTATGTAATCTCATATTTATCAGATGTTTTATTCTTCCTTTTCATTATTTTTTCTCTATTCTTGTCTGCTTTATTTCAGCAAGATAGTCTTCAGGCTCTGGAATTCTTTCTTCCACCTAATCTATTCTGCTATTGATATTTGTGATTGCATTGTGAAGTTCTTGCATTCTATTTTTCAGCTTCATAAAGTCGGTCATGTTCCTCTCTAAACTGGGTATTCCAGCTATCACCTCCTGTATTGTATTATCATGATTCTTAGCTTCTTTGCATTGGGTGACAAGATACTCCTTTAGCTCAGTGAAATTCCTTATTGCCCACTTTCTGAAGTCTACTTCTGCCATTTCGGCCATTTCAGCCTCAGCCCAGTTCTGTCTTTGTGGGAGAGGTATTGCAATCATTTGGAGGACACAAGGCACTCTGACTTTTTGAATTTTCATCATTTTTGCATTGATTCTTTTTCATCTTTGTGGGCTTTCTACCTTCGATCTTTGAGGTTGCTGACCTTTAAATGGGGATTTTTGGAGTTTCTTTTTGCTGATGATGTTATTGTTTTCTGTTTGTTTTTCTTTTAACAGTCAGGCTACTCTTTAATAGAACTTCTGTGGTTTGCTGGGGGTCCACTCCAGATCCTAGTTTCCTCAGTTTTTCCCATACCTGGAGGTATCACCAGTGAAGTGTGCAAAACAGCAAAGATGACAGCCTGCTCCTTCCTCTGGAAGGTTCATCCTAGGTGGGTACTGACCTGTTGCCAGCCTGAACTACACCTGTAGGAGGTGTCAGGAGGTCTTACCCAGTCAGGAGGAATGGGAATAGGGACCCACTTAAAGAAGCAGTCTGGCTGCTTTTTGGTAGTGCAGCTGTGTTGTATTGTGGGTGACCCTTCTTCATCTGCACCATCTGAACTCTTCAGAACTGGCAGACTGGAACAGCTGAGTCAATGGAACCACAGAGATTGTAGCTTTCCCTCCCCCTTAGAACACAGTCTTTCTCAGGCAGACTCTAGCCTGTTGCTGGTGGCTGGCTGGCATTCCAAGCCAGTGGCTTTTACCTTATGAGGTGCTGTGGAAGGGATTTAAGACAGAAACCAGTGGCTCTTAACTTATGGGGCCTAAGAAACAATGCTGCTTGGCTCCCTGGATTCAGCCCCTCTCCTGGGGGTATGCATGGATGGATCTCCCACCTTGCTGGAAATTCTGAGGCAGAATATGCAAAACTCCTTGGTCTCTGTGCATGCCTGAGTGGCTGCTCTGCTGGGACTCCACACTGCTCTGTGTGTTGGAACCAAGGCCCTGGTGGCATGGGCTTACAAAGGGTGGGATCACACAATCACTCACTGCTTCTCTTGGCTGGGATGTGGGTTCCTTTGGCTCTGTGCTGCTCCCGGGTGGGCTGTTGCCCCACCCTGCTTTTCTTCATTCTCTGTGGGCAGAGCTGTTTGCCTAGTCAGTCCCAGCGTGAGAATCTTGATATTTCAGTTGAAAATGCTAAATTTACTTGCCACTTTCATTCCCTTCTGTGAGTTCTGCAGACTACTGCTGCTTCTAATCGGCTATCCTGCCTTACTGGTTTTTTTGTTTGTTTGTTTCTGTCTTCCTGTCAGGTTTGTACTTGGTGCTTGTCCCCATCTCCATGGTTACAACTTTGCTTCCTTTAAATAATGACTATCTGTCCCAGTCACATTGCCTTCAGATGTGTCAAATACAAACCTCTTCTAGCTCTCGCTGACCCTTATCTCCATGGCTTGTTGCTACTGGATTTTTTGTGGCTTTAGAAGGGACCAGAGACAAGTGTCAAAGAGCTTACTGTAAATTGGATTGTTGGCAAGACTTCCTGGTACACAGATCCTAAACCAAGTTTCGTTTTTCCCTTCAACCCAGTCTGTTTCATTTTCCCTAAGGCAGATTCACCAACCTGGCTGTAACGATTTGTCTACCTTTCCATGAAACTAGGATATTTCATGTCTTTATCTGGCCACAAGACCTAGTTTTTTTAATGGAGAGTTCTATCTCCTGGAAAACTATCTTCTTCTGAATTACTTTGAAGATACTTTGGCATTTTCTACTTCTAAGATCATCCCATATTAGAACTTCCACTAAGTTTTTTTTATCAAGAACAGGTCTAATATTCATCATATTTGCAACACTATATGCTAGGGTCTGCTGAAAGCTAGAGACACACAGATGAAAAGAAGGTCAGGAAGGTTCCTAATACTTTTCATCAAAAGAAATATGATATAGGGTATTCTTCAGGAGCTTATGCTGATCCTTATGTTTCTTGTGGCTCCATTCAATACCAAGATGTGGCTATAACACCAGCATGACGGTAGATCTAGTATTTAGATTTCCATGAAAATTAAGGGGATGAGGGGATAAGAATAAACAGTTGTTGAATAATGACTGCTAAAAGACACTCTCCAGGGAGAAAACTAATTTCTCTTTGTCCATATTCTTTAGTCCAAATATTTTATGATGGCTTCCTAAAAATAAACACAGTAGTGGCACCTTAGAATGGCCATAGTGCTTATGTAAGGCATCCTAATAGCAACTGTGTAAAATTCACCATTTACTTAATTTAACAATAATGGAAAATGTTGATGGTAAGCTCTTTGACACTTTGATAAAATGATGATAGCCAGCCTCCAAGATGGTCCCAGTGGTCTCTTCCTTCCAGTATTCCCACTCTTATGTAGTCCTCTTCCATAATATAATCAACAGAAGGGGGCAGAAGCGATGGATGCGACTTTCAAAACTAGGTTATAAAAGGTGCTGTGGATTCTGTCTTGCTCCCTCTCTTTCTTGGATCACTTGCTCTGGGAAAGCCAGCTGCCATGTTAGGAAGCCATTCAAAACTGCCCTGTGGAGAGGCCCACGTGGTGAGGAACTGAGGTCTACCAACAGCCAACAAGGAACTAAAATTTCTTGCCAGTGTATGAGTGAACCTGGAAGTGGATTCTCCAGCCCCAGTTAAGCCTTCGTACATCTTCAGCCCTGTCCTACATCTTGACTGCAACCTCATGAGAGGTTTCAAACCAGAACCCACTAGCTAAGCTACTTCCAAGTTTCTGACTCACAGAAACTATGCGAGATAGTAAAAATTTGTTGTTTTAAGCCACTAAATTGTGGCATAATGTGTTATGCAGCAATAGATTACAAATACAGTGTTTTATGGAAACTTTTGAAGGTACTATCTCCTCTCAAATTCTAGAGCGCTAATAAAATAATTGACTTTGTTTAGTGTCTCTGTGTACAATTTAATTTCCCTTTGAAAATGTTTTCAGAATTCTGGAAATTTTATTTCTTTACCTTGATATTTACCAAATTTTAACAATAGCACCAAATGATTCAAAAGTTGGGCCTTGGAATCAACAAACTTTAGTTTAAATCACAGTCCTGCTATTTGTTACCAGTATGACCTAAAGAAAGAAGTGCCTCTGTTTTCTTGTCTGAATCATGATTGTAATAAACACCTAACCTAAAAGACTAACATAAGGATTAATTTGATAATTGCAAGATCCCCCAGTTCCTCTTGCTTTCTTCCTGTGTCCTTACTGAAAATCACAGAGTGCCTTGACCATTTTGTGAGCCAACCAGCCGCAGGTTTATCCCAGCAGGCCTGAACCCAAACTGGGGCCTTGAACATTCATAGACACTAATAAAGGTCTCTAGGTTGTTGCCCAAAACACTGAGAGGAACTGGCTCCAGCCTTGAGCAAAAAGTTTTAAACCCTCATATAAACTCTGTACCCTGACCCCCTCTCTGCAGACATACCTAAGTAAAATATCATTTTTTTCTCATTGTCTGTCACAAGGATTAGTGCAGCACTCTGTAATTAGGTTCACCTCATAAATGCCTTGGGCCGATTACCCTGGCATTTATTGCTTCTTTCTTTGGAATCCCAACTAGCTCCATCTCAGCTTGGTGTGTGGGCACTCCTCTGTAGGAATTCCCCTGACACTGCTTTTGGGGTGATTCCAGCCTCAGCGTCAAAGGACCAAAACAAAAATATATGTAAAACAGTGTATTGCTAGCTTATAACAACTACTCATTAAATTGTACTGAGGATGATGATACGATGACGATGATGATGATGATAATGTTGACATGATGATGAGGATGATGGGAAAGGAAAAAAAATCTCCTTGTTTTTAACCTGTAGGTAAATTCTTTATAAAGTAAAAGATAGAACATTTGCATTTCTGTATTATGATGTTCTCAGTTTATTGCCCTGTATTTTCTTCTTGAACATGTATAATTACATCTTTAATAATCATTATTTAACTTGGCAACATAACTCCCTAGCTTCTTCACAGTTTTCCATAGCCCATGGTAAAGAAGGCATGTTGCAGGTATTCTCATGATAAAAGCACATACTATTGAGTCAATTAAAGGACAATTTTAGCAATAAGTTTAATTTTGGTCATTATTTAGATTCCTATTGATTGCTTTTTCTGTGGTTAGTTTACTTGATAGTAAAGAGATAATGAAATGCATAAATTGTTCAACTATTCAACTCTTTGTAGAGATGTACAACCATATCCTTTGGCCAAGTGTCTGAAAACCTTGTGAGGTTAGTTAAATCTCAATAGTAGGATTAATTTTAAAAGCTACATAGAGTTCACTTTCTTTAACAACATTTTACTGTGTTTCAATCTCATAGTTAAATGTGAGTTTGGATTTCCTTTCCCCATGGAGTTTAACAAATGAGCAAAGAAGACCTACTTATTATCACTGATATGACAAGAATTTAGTGCTTCTCTTAGTCGCAATTTTATTATCTTTAAAATAAGTGGATTGAGCTAAATGACTTACAGAGTAATTCTTCTTACAGATTTCTACTCATGCTCCAAGTGGTGAACCACAAATCTACTTCCCAACAAAGGCTACAAAATAAATGCTTCGCTGAATCGTCTTTGTTTCTAAATGAATATCTAGCATTAGAGGAGAACTCCACCCAGCCTTTTATATGTCTTTGGAGTACCTGGGGTCAGTAAGTTATGAAAACTTTGCTAGATGTTCCCCAAAAGATCAAAACTCATTGCTAGGATGTCCTTTGTGATGAGACTGCAATAGAAGTGATAGCAACAGACAACAATGATGGGCTCACTGTAAGCTGGGCACTGTTTTAAGCAATTCACATGTATTATCTTGTTCAATCCTAAATCTGACTCTATCAGCTATTGCTATATTTTACAGGGTCACCTGGTGTCTCACTAAGAATATTCTACATTCTCTACTTCCAGACACAGGAGAGATCATTCTTATTCTCTCTACAGTGTTCTGGCCTAAGCAATTGAGTCATCAGCATTGTCCTCTTCATGCCAGTAGCCATGGAAGCTGAACTTTTAAAAAGTGTAGTTCTGCAAACCTAGAACTAAGTAAGAAAATGTCCATTCACAGCAAAAGGATAAATGTGTGGTTTAGAAGTCCATTTTGAGAGATATAAACACTTTACTCAGAAGCTGTGAAGCCCAGTACTCCCCTACCCTTTCACTCCATTATAAACACAAAAACTGAATACACATACAGGAGGTGTTCACTTGTGCCATTTTACATAACCTAAATTTGATTGCATACCAGAAGAAATGGAAAATACATTTAATGGCTTTTTAAAAAAATGCAAGTAAACCAGGTGAATGAATCATTTTATACAAGAAAGGCAACAAATAACAGGAATTTGAAAAGATCAGGGCTATGGCTAGGAAATAAAAAATTCTGCCTCTCTAGCTAATAATATGGATCAGTGGTTCCTAGATATGTGTTTCTTGTGTTTATTTGATTTGTCTAATTAAGATCACTGGCATTTATGAAAGCGTTTTCATGGAAACAATGTCTAAGGTGAACAGCTGGTTCCAAATGACCTTGTTTCGGACACAGAACAGGAAGCAAGACTTCAGAATAGAACTCAGAGGCCAAAAGGTATATCCAATCTCTGAAATAGAGAACTTTCTTGACTCAAGTGCATTTGATTTATATAAATTCAACCACTCTGTGTGTGGGGGTGGGGAACTCAGAAATAAAATGTTGTAAAGTGTTATTTTGCATATATGTTCTTTATTATATACTGAATAAATATGTGCACTTATATATTGCATACAAGTACGTGCATTCACATATTATGTTATGCAGGTTTTTACTCAAAATCCTGAAATCAGAACTTATGAGTGATTTAAAGGATTTCTAAGGATAATTTTGACCTTTCCTGCTTTTTATCTTAACCTGCCTTAGAAGCCCAACCAGATAGCAACATGAGACTCCACTGTGAATTAAAATGGTCCTGTGAGTGAGTGACAAGGCTGATAGGATGGATATCTCCTGCTTCCAAGTATTAATTCAGATCTGTTTGCTAATAAAGTAGGATCTCTCCCTTTCACATACTGCAATTCACCTGGAATAGAGAAGGAGGAAAAGTCAACGTGGCTCAGGATTGTATTTGATCAGTCTGTTAGATTTGATCCAGAATTGTGCAGAAGTTGCTTTCGTTACACTAGGACAATTGGGAGAAAACCCAGGTAAGAATTATCTTTCAACTAGGAGAACATATTCCAAAATCACTGAGAGAGGGTTTTGTATGGTATCATATTAGAACTGTGTTGTGTTGAGTTAGAAATGGTTTTCTTGCTCACAATTTTTCTTCCTCAGCTGCTGAAGGCATGCAGAGAGGATGACTTACCAGAGTTAGTCAGAAAAGCCCCCTGCACCTATTTCTATTCTTAGAGGCTGTGTGCATGATAAAGGTACAGAGATCAACTCAAGTCTTGTGGAAGGGGGTATATGTTTCAGGGACTAAAATAATATCACATATAAGTCAGGCAGGTACTTGCCTAGGAATGAAAAAACATCCTCTCAAAAGAGTCTCTGGAGGTTTTTATTTAAATGTTTTCAGCAAAATAAACTGTTACTAGGAAAATATGTTCTCATAAATATAAGAAGGGTCTGCAGGCCTGAAATGTATCTGGCTGATGTATCTTTCTTTGTAATCCCACTAAGCCCAGATACTCAGCCATGAAAGTCAGAACTCCCTGCACCCTTCATCACCCATTACTGCTGGCAGAAAGCAGCCAGTGTTCTGAGCTTAAAGTAAACAGTCTTTCTTGATTAATGACCCCTGACCTTTTAAAGACTATGTCTTCAGTGAGCTATTTTGAACACAGAGGCTCTTACGTGATATATGGGCTGATCAACAGACTTGGAAGAATTCTGTTGTCCCGGTTTAATGAAGTGCTATAGCATACTCCAAAGAGACCTACTCTTGATTTGCCTCATCAATTTTTGAGCTGAATTATAAACTAAAATCATTACTTCAGAATTTGTTAATTCTGAATTTGCATCATTTAATAACAGCGTATTAAGTATTTTATCGTTGCTTTAATTTAAAAAGCATTTTACTAAGCAAATTCATAATGTAAACAAGATAAGGAAATTTTTGCTAACTTTTGAAAATTAAGTGTTTCTAAGGAGTTTGTATAAAACTATTTGTAAACAACTTGTTAATAACACCTATAGATCATAATGCTTTGATGCATTAATTATAAACTTTTTAGCCTATTCAATAAAGGAGGATTTTTTCCTAAATATTCTTGCTACTTTCTCTCCAGTTATCCAAAAGTAATAATTAGACAGTTTAATTATTCATTCAATAATGTAGGTAAAATAGCATTTGCTGAGTTTCTATTGTTCAGTCATTACAGAGTTAATAAAGATGTATTACATACTCACTGTGCTAGGCCCTTTTTTGGGCACTGAAGACAATATAATGAATGAAAGAAAAAATAAAAAGAACAAAAAGAAAAAAGAAAATCTTTGTCCTTGTGAAGCTTGTATTGTCCTAGATGTTACAATTAAAACAATAAATATGTTAGACATGATTCCTGCCTGTATACAGTTTTGATTCTGGTGTAAAAGATGGGCAACAAACTAGGAAAATAATTTTATAAAGAGAATTCAATAATAAGGTAATGTACAGGGTGATGGGATAGGACATGGCCATTCTAACTCCCACTTTGGATACAGTGGTCAGAGAAGATCCCATGAAGAAATGATTAAGCTAAAGCATGAGGGATAAGAAGGAGCCAGACATTTAGAGCCAAGGGAAAGGGAAGAGTTTTCCAGGCCGGTTGACAGCCCTAGGCAGAGAAGAGTTTGCTGGGGGAGGAACCTATGACTAGAGCTTAGTGTGAGCAGCCCTGGAGGTTCAGGTGGGAACCAGCTCATATGTGTTCTTGTAGCCTGAAGTAAGGGGATTGGGCTTTACCTAAATGAAATGGAAAGGAGTTTAAGACAGGGAGTAGCAACCAATTTCTATTTGTAAAAAAATATTTCTGTCTGCTGGAGAATGGATTGTGGAGGGGCACGGAAGGAGCAGGAGGGCAGCTTGGAGCCATGTAAGAATGGTGACGGCTTGGACCACGGTAGTGACTCTGAAGATGCAGAGTAGGGAATGTGTTTGGGATGGACTTTGGAGGTTTATTTGAGAGCCTTATTTAAAAATGGGATGGGGATGAGCACAGCAAAAGGGAAGAACCAGGTCTAAATTGATGAAGTGCCACATATTAAAATGGAAAAGACCAGGGTAGAAATAAGATTTGCTGAAGGGAAAGTTGACATGAACAATGACGAGTTCAATTTTTGATGTGTTAACCTCTGTGATGCCAGTCAGGCATCCACATGAAAACATCAAGTAGCCCATGGGATATGTGAGTTAGAATTGAGGGCACTGTTTAGGCAAAGGCATAAAAATTAGCAAGCAACCATCAGCAAACAAAAAATGTTTAAAACAAAGGGCCAGGATGAGATCAATGAAGAAAATAATATAGATGAGCAGGGGCCAATTAGTCAGCAATTCTTTATTGTGTGCTCCTTATGTGAGAGGCACCCTGCCTCGTCATTTTTGACAAAGATGTATAGGACAATATCTTTATCCTCAAGAGACTTACATTAAAGGTGAAAGGAAAAATACATACAAATGAAAGCAAATGTCAATAAAACAATCAAAATGTATTAGTCCAGAGAGTAATTACTTTGGGTATCGAGAATAAGAGTCATTTTGTGATGGTGATGGTAGTCTGGGGAACCCTAGATGGGGGGCTGGTCTAGGATTCAGGGGGATTGTAAAACTTCCAAAACTAGATGGTTTGTATACATGTGCTTTTTTTTTTTTTTTTTTTTTTTAAAGAGTGAATTGTGAAATTCTCAAAGGGTTTTCTGAATCAAAAAAAGGATTAGAGGCATTGCCGTCGGAGATAAATTTAGTCTCAATCTTAAAAGGATGGGTTAAATTATAGAAGGTACAGAGAAGAAGGAAGGATATTTCAGGAAATGGGGAGAGCACAAAGAAACTTCCTGAGATAAAAAGACATTCAAGGCATCTGTGGGAATAGTTTTAGACACTGTGTTTGGGACAGGGGATTTATATAAAGCAGTGAATAAAATAAAACTAGAAAAATAGTTGGGAACTGAAATGGGGGACAACCTTAAAGGAGAACTAAGGAGATTTAATTTTCTTCTACAGACCATGGGGAATTATTGCATTCAATTCAGCTAAAAAATATTGAGCATCTGATAAATGTAAAACAATGTGTTTTATCCTGGTGTGTGTGTGGTAGCGGGTAGAGACTCACATGTAGTAGGAGAAGGGTTAAAATTTCCCCATAGCATAACAATAGTTAGCAATTATTAGCATTTATTCAGTGCTTACTATGGGCCAGGTTCTGTACTAAGTGCATTAAATGTATTCTGTAACTTAATCCTCACAACATTATTGAAGTGGACCCCATTAGGATACAGGGAAGCTAAATTTCATGTCCTTGGTTACATGACTAGGAATGGTGGAGTCACTATTCAAATTCAGTCACTATTCAACATTCAGTGCCCATGCCCTGAATGTTGTCTCTGACTCCCTGCTTCTCACACCAGGGGCATTGACACCTCTAGAGGCACTCTGCAGTGTACAAACTGGCATGTGAGGGGCAAAATAAATATTGCATATTTTAATAAACCATAAACTTCTTCTGAAGATTTGAAATATATACATATGAAAACAGACATGATTGTAAAAATCACATGAATTCTTAATGACCATATTGTATAACATTTATTCAGAAAAGTGCACAATCATAAGGATACAGCTCAGTATACTTTCACAAAGTGAATGCAACCATGCAATTGCCACCCAGATGAAGAAATAGAACATTATCAGCACTCTAGAGCCCCAGAGTGCTCTCTGACACTGAAACTAAAATTAACCACTATCCTGATTTCTTTTTTTTCTTTTCTTTTTTTTTTTGAGACGGAGTCTCGCTCTGTCGCCCAGGCTGGAGTGCAGTGGCCGGATCTCAGCTCACTGCAAGCTCCGCCTCCCGGGTTCCCGCCATTCTCCTGCCTCAGCCTCCTGAGTAGCTGGGACTACAGGCGCCCGCCACCTCACCCGGCTAGTTTTTTGCATTTTTTAGTAGAGACGGGCTTTCACCATGTTAGCCAGGATGGTCTTGATCTCCTGACCTCGTGATCCGCCCGTCTCGGCCTCCCAAAGTGCTGGGATTACAGGCTTGAGCCACCACGCCCGGCCCTGATTTCTTACTAATCACTGATTACTTTGTCTTGTTTTAGATTTCTATATAAATAGAATCATATAGTATGTTCTATTTGCCACTGACTTCTTTTCCTTAAAATTATGTTTGTGAGATTCATTCTTGTTGTTACATGTGACAGTAGTTTGTTGATTAAATTCACATAATTTTTAAGATAAAATATGATGTCACAATGAAATTTTTTGCCTTTTAAGGGAATATACAATAATTTTTTGAGAATGCAATTAAGTCTCCTCTTCCTTCTGGTCACTCTAATGACAAAGTTTGAACAACACAAGAGCAAGCCCTGATTTGAGGTCAGGAGAAATGGATTTTAGTCTTCCTCCACTATTCATAGCTCTGTGACTTGGGCAAGTCTCTTCTCTAAACTTCTGTTCCAGTACTGATAAAATAAGGAAGTTAAGCTAAAATGTCTGTCTTTAGTCTACTCCATTGTGAATGTTCCTTGCTCTAACTCCAAACTTCAGCTTAGTTTGGGTTTAACTTTAGGAAAGTTATAGAGAAAATACATTTTTCCAAAACAAAATTATTTTTTCTATTATAAAAGAAAAGCACGTTTGTTTTAACAATTCAAACAACACAGAGCTACCTAAAGGAAAATGTAATAATGTACTCATCCCTTTGTTGAATTCTACCTTCCCAGACATACAAAAATAACATTAGTTTTGTATTTATACTCCCATAATATTTTCTATGCTGATAGAACTATATGCTTACTTAAATGGATGTTACTGTTTGTTTGTTTGTTTGTTTATTTATTTATTTATTTATTTATTTTGAGACGGAGTCTCACACTGTTGCCCAGGCTGGCATGCAGTGGCACGATCTTGGCTCACTGCAGGCTATGCCTCCCGGGTTCACGCCATTCTCTTGCCTCAGTTGCCTGAGTAGCTGGGACTACAGGCACTTGCCACTATGCCCAGCTGATTTTTTTTTCTTATTTTTAGTAGAGATGGGGTTTCACCGTGTTAGCCAGGATGGTCCCGATCTCCTGACCTCATGGTCCCCCCGCCTTGGCCTCTCAAAGTGCTGGGATTACAGGCATAAGTCACCACGCCTAGTCTGTTATTTTTGAAATGGAATGGTACTAACACATTTTATTCTTCAATTTTCTTTTCATGGAAATCCTTTCAAGGTCAAAACTGTTCATTTTAATTAATGTCTGCACAATGTTCCATAGCATGCATTCACTGTAATCAGTCAATCATTTCTCTATTGATTGATATTTAAGTGGTTTCCGTTTTTTTCTATCATAATGCACTGCAATAAGCATCCTCATGCATATAATATTAAGCCCTCATAGTTTTTCTCATTTTGTATGATAGATAAAAATGGTCAGATTGTTTTCTAAAAAGTTGCTCTAAATTGCATCTCAGTACTTGAAGTTTCTGAAGTTTTGAATGTGAGATTTAAAGAAAGGTAAGACATGATGTCTTAAATAATTTTCAAAAATATTCATAGAAATAGAAAGCTAAAAAATAAAATATTGAGTGTATCTTTACAGGCTCGTGTTTGAAATTGCTGAAGTCTGAAATCAGATGTATAGGGAGAAGAAACATTTTCCAAACTAAACAGAAACAGAAACATGGTTTTAGCCCGCAAAATGCAATATCAAGAATTAAAAGGCAAAAAACAATTATTTTTTTAAAAGTCACAGAAATAAGTCATTCATGTGATTCTGTACACAGGCAGCTGAGCTGGCTGCTTAATTAAACTCTGCTTCAACGTCAACCTGAAAAAACTTACAGCAACTTCTGAAAGCCTAATGAGGCAGCTCTTCTGTCCTGCTCTCCACATTGGGGAGAGTATCCTTGGCCACTCACTTCTCTGGGCCTTATATCATTCATGCTGGGATAACAGACAGAGGTCTTGGATAAGATGGACCAAGATTTAGGATTAGGCTACTTGAAGTTGCCAGTATTATATAGAGAAAGAAAGATTTGTTTGTCCTGTTGATGTTTCATTCTGAGGCTGGTCTGGAAGCAATAATTTTCCATTATCCAGCAAAATCTGAAACACCAAAACTTCCACAACTCCCTTAAGAGAAAACCAGATGAAAACTATTATCTGGGACAACAAGTCAGGTGCTAAGAGGAAAAAGAGGGGCAATGGGAGTGAGGAAAGGGAGGGCAAATGCCTAAGAGACCATTCAGAGAGGAGAAGGAGCAGGAGGGAGATCAGAGAGGAGTGACTCCTTAATATACAACCTGACTCAAGGGGGAAGGTAGCAAACATTTTTGCATCACCTCTGGCCTCTGTGTGCAGGTTTGAGTGGCTGTTAGTAAGGTTTTATTTCTGGCGGTGAATTGTTTCTTCCTGTCCTTCCAAGTTTTAATGGCATAGCTAAGGGGTTACATCTACAATGTGTATGGCATGATTCTACAATAACGTGCTCTTCTTTGCACAAGAAGATAGTGCTACTTATTTATCCTCGTAGTACATGCTGTTTTTCTATTCACAGGGATAGTTTATACTAATCGTGCCACTCCATTTCCTTGGACTCCATGGTGACCAGCTGTTCCTGTGTGCAGGCAGCTGGTTGAGGCTGTGAAACAGCTAACTGGCCAGCAGTGGGCACGACCCTGTGACCTCCACCAAATAGGCTAAATGCTCAATCATCAACTTAGCCTGAGCTCCAGTCACTCAGAGCTGGGTTCTAATCAAGGCTCTAGCACTTACTGATTACGAAAAGTCATTCAGGGCACGTGTCTTCACTCAGCCTCCAATTCTTACCTATACCTGGGAATAATAGTTGTTCTTTCACAGTATGTTTGAGAGGACTAATGAGCAAAAATATGTAAAGCATTTACCCCAATAGACAAATAAATAATAGTCTTTGGCACCCTCAGGAAAAAGATAATACAGTACCTTTCCTTCAGATATAATTCTTTTGCATGCCTCCCTTGGCCAGGAAGAGAAACAGCTGGCCACCCTCTGAGTATTAAGCTGTGGCCCACGGAAGAGACTCCTTTCCGTCAGTGTGTGTGAATAGCTGCGCAAGAGTCTATGGAAAGCCTGACATAAAATTTAAGATAGTCAGAGAATATCCCTTGCCCATCACAGCCCAGAAAATCCTGAGAATGTCTGTGTTTGGTAAGTCCTTTTTCTGACCCCTTATTTGAGTCTGAGTTTGACTCTGTCTTCATTTCTGGTCTAGCGCTCTACCTTTGATAAACTGTTCTTCCTTTTGAATAACATATTTATTTGTCCTATTATGCCACTGTCAGAGACCCTAAATATAACCGTGTCCTTTTACCAACTGGTGGATAGTCTGGCCTTCATTCTTTTACATACCATCATCTCCAACACTTTCAGGGAATGCTAAGAAACTTTCTCTGCAGAGATAAAAATAATGATACTGAGTCATTGCCTTTGTTACTCTTTGAATTCCCATATAAAGTTATCAACTAAGTGTACCTACCCTGGTCTAGCAAGTATGCCTGCTTAATATGGTTTAATGCTGGTGACATTAGTCACTGTTAATTGCTCAAGAGTTGAGATCAGGTAGGCAATCACTGAGTTCATCTGTAAAAAAAATGACTGTAGTCATATTAAGGAATAAAAGGCTCAATGGCTACCTAATAACTGCAAGTTATTTCAACAGAACTGACAGCATCCATTTTCATAGTAACATATACTACAGCAGAACTCTGAAAATGCCAGAGGGCAAGCAGTTTGGAGTTCTTAATTGTTTTACTTTAGCCTTTATCGTTTTTCTATTTATCAGTTGTTTTTGCTTTTAATAGAGTCTGTTCTATTAAAATTTTTCAGCTCATATGGTTTTTAAAGAGAATTTGTGGTTTGAATTAAACCCGACTGGAAATTGACTTCATTTAAAAAGATTTCTCTGTAAATTTTTTCCTACACTGGCATTCATTTAGATAGAAAGCAGTAAAGGAGCCACACAGATACTTTGGAGGTAAGTACTACTGTCAGAACGATGTTCTCTCTTTGCCTCTTGGGGAGTTTTAACTAGGGCTGTGCTCTGTGGAGGAAGCAAGATGCTGGAGGTAGATTTTCAGAACTTTGGGTGTTAAGCAATTATGTTTTAACCTACACTTACGGCATATGACCTTCCAATTTTGCAGTGTGCCAACTGCAGAGAGAAACTCTGCTGAAATCTGTTGTCATGACAGACAAGGCCATATGAAAAGTGCTGGAAAAATTCCTCCTTAGACTATAATTGCCTTGATGGGCAGAAACTCTGCCTTCTATTCCACTATGGAGTATGTATGCGCCACAGTGCTCACGGCTGTGTTCAGGGTTTATCGTCCAAGACACGGTTAGCCTCAAAGCAAAATTAAAATGGGACATTGAAAATATTTGGCTTGCCTGAAAGAGCCAACTATATTTTATTTCATTTTATTTCTAGGATTATGATCCTTAATCCCTGAGTAGATAAAGTGTACACAGTTTTGTTATATGAAAAACCACAAAAAACAAACAAGTTATGTGGTATATTTGTAGTCATGCAGATGAAATGAAATTGCCTAGTGGATAAGTGGCTTCCTTCTAATTGTGGATCTGGGTGCCCTGTAGAGTATTTGAGCATGGAAGTCAGTAACACTGTGTAGCATAATGGTTAAGGTCCAAGCTCTGAAGCCAGACTACCTGGGTTTGAAGTCTGTCACATCATTTCTTAGTATCATTCTGCCTCAGTTTTTCCAACTATAAAATTAGAACAATGATTACACCTAACTCATCAAGTTGTTAGGGGGATCAAATAAATTAATACACACATTTAAAAATGTTTCAAGTAGTTCTTGGCACATAGTAAATGCTCTGGAAGTCTTAGCTGTGAATATTGTAATTACTATCATTAAGAATCTAAGGGCTGGGCACCGTGGCTCATGCCTGTAATCCCAGCACTTTGGGAAGCCAAGGCAGGTGGATCACCTGAGGTCAAAAGTTTGAGACCAGCCTGGCCAACATGGCGAAACTCCATCTCTACTAAAAATACAAAAATTAGCTAGGCATGGTGAGGTGCCCCTGTGGTCTCAGCTACTAAGGACTTGGCTGAGGCATGAGAATTGCTTGAACCTGAAAGGCAGAGGTTGCCTTGAGCCAAGATCGTGCCACTGAACACCAGCCTAGGCAACAGAGCAAGGCTCCCTCTCAAAAGAAAAAAAAAAAAACCCTAAGATTTTGTGGTATTAAACATGGTTCTCTATAATCAAAAAGTTGATTGCACATTTAGCAAGTTCTCTCTCTTTATTCTTTCATTCTCTTCCTTTCTTTGTTTCTTTCCTTTTCCTTTCCTCTTTTACTCTCTTCACCTAGATCTCTGGCTTTATGTCTGCATTCTGATTCTTGGTATTTTTAGTCTTGCCTTAAGTCATACTTTTAATGGCAGTGGTGTGGGCAGAAAGGAGTTGGGAGGATAATGGCAGGCCTGTGCTGTCCACAGCCCAAGTATGAGAAGGTAGATACTTCAGTTGTTAGGGGCTCCCACTCCATACCTACCCACATGCCTATTCGGAGGAAAGAACATTTTTCTGTGTGGAGGTGGCATTCATGTTGAAAGGGGATGGTTGATGGTGTTATTTTTGTTCCCCACAAATGTGGATGTTTAAAATAGTGCTTTATTCAATCGGCATAAGTGACACATAGACTATGTATAGTGGTGGAACTGGGCCTGGCAGGTGACAAGGGTCAGATCTCACCAAAATCAAGCATCATGGTTCTCCACCGATAGTACCCAAGGAATCAGCTCTGAGGATGGCCAGCACAGACCCCCATCTTAAGTGGACTGGCAAATTTCCTTGCACAACTACCGAATTGTCTGAAATGGAGGTAGCTCAGAGTCAGTGAACTGGGATTTTGGCTTCATTTCCATGGGTCATGCCAGTGTGTCACATTTCCTCTCTGAGTCTCCCTCCAAGCTGCACTGTACTCTTGAAGGGTAAGTGTATTGGTTATTCTTTTGCTTTTTGACTCAGTGCCCTGCAGGCCTGGAATTCAGCCAGTGTAACTGAATCATGAGGCTGCAGCTCAGGCTATATTTAATTGGAGGTTTATTGTCTTGCCATGGTTCTACAAGTTTAGGGATCTTTTTTCAGATTGATTAAGGTACTGTAGGGATTTGAAGTAGTGTCAATTTTGGCTCCACATGCCCTTTTTAGTGACTATAATGAAAAGTTTACTTAAAGTGTTAAGTTTAGTTCTTTGAAAATTGCCCTTTTATAATTTGAGTCACCACAGTAAGGATTTCAGGAGAGATCCTTTTGAACCAAACAGGTCATGTTTCATAGAGTGTAACTTTGGGGGAAAAGGGATGGAATATTCTATTCCTATGAAAAGTTTTACTACCAAAACTCATCTGATTTGGCTCTCCAAAGAAAAAGAAATGCATAGATTTTGAGGCGAATATAAAGCTACCATATGTACCAGGGAGACTTTGAAATATTTCCAGAGTGTCCTTAATTCATTTGAAATGCGTGAAAATTTTGAATTTTATTTAAGAACAAGTGGGGGGAACCATTTAATCAAAAACTTGAGAGTGAAAGATGGCTGTGAGGAAAGAATAATTTCATACTTGCTAGACATCGCTATAATAGATTACATAGAACATTTGGCTGATTTGAATTAGAACCCACATGCCTCCTCCACCCCCAACCTTCTCTTTTCATCTCATTAGAGCCTCTTCTTTTTACCCTCAAGTGTGGTTTCGATATGACTAGGGAATGGACACTAAAAATATTTCTGGAATGACGTGACCCTCTCTCGCCCCATCCAGGAAAGGGACAAGGCTTCACAAGAAACAGCACATGCTTTCCTTTCATTTCTGGGAGTCCCGGGGTCAACCTACAGATGCTGCTTCTTCCGTGGCCGATGGCATTCAGACTCCTCGCTGCTGCCGACGGGGCCAGGCAAACAACTGGACAGGACAGCTCAGCTACAGAACACTGGCCACAGTCTCGGCCAGAGCAGCAGCCCCCCAGCCACAGACCACCTCCACCGCCCCATCCAGGAGCCTTCCCACCTCCCTCAGGCTTGCTGCCGCCCCGCCACAGGGGCTGAAGAACTGGGAGGTGGTGGCAGCAGTGGCAGCGGTGCCTACAGCCTTGGGGCCAGTCCAGACACGTGGGACCCTGCTTCGGGCAACTCTGCAGCCCCTCCGGGGCCGGAGACGGACCCAAGACTTCCCCAGTGCTCACCATTGTCTTTTCCTGTCGCTGAAACCTGGGCAAGGGCTCATAATGGAAGCTGCCCCTCCTGAGCTGAATTCGAAAGCAAGACAGGCGGAGGTGGGGGACGGGGTGAGCAGTGCTCAAGACAGCCAGGAGCTCAGGCAGCAGCTGTGGCCACTTCCCAAGCCTTCAGCCTCCTCCCAGCGAGAAGCGAAATACGTGGAGATGTGCGCTTCAGCTGAAGTCCAGAGGGAGAGTCCCCGGACCATGAAACTTACCCTGGGGCACTGCCCTGGGGATCAGAGGGCCTCTAGGAGCCCAAAGGAGAAAGCCCAAGATGAACCCAGCAGTCAAAAGTGCAAGACTCCAAGCCCCCAGAACAATCCTGCCTCCTCCGAACTCTCTAGATCCCAGCATTCTGCCTCTGAAGAGGGTGGCAACTTCTCATCTTCCTCATCCTCCTCCTCGATGAACAAAGTAGAAGAGGATGGCCTTTCCAAAATGGAGGACTCCACCACATCCACAGGGGCTCTGGCCACCTCTTCTTCATCCTTAGGCTTTGAGAGTGAGAGTGGTGAAAGTGAAGGTTGCCAGCCCATGGGAGGAGAAGGAGAGAAAATATCAAGAGGAGGGGGAGGAGGAGGAAAAGGAGGAGGGGGAGGAGGGGCAGGAGATGGAACAGAGTGCAGGGACATTATTGCCAAGTCCCAGGGCAGCAGGGACCCCCCCAAAGTCGAAGAGGCTCACTACATCACCACCCATGAGATCCAGCTGAGTGAGGTGGAACAGGACATGGATTTCGACGTGGGACTGGCCTCCCGCTGGGATTTCGAGGACAACAACGTGATCTACTCATTCGTGGATTATGCTTCCTTTGGTGGCAGCGACGAGACCCCAGGGGACACCACCAGTCTGACCGAAGAGGACGACGACAACAGCTGCTACCTCAGCACCACTCCCAGCACCAACACCACCCGGACGCCCAGCCCTACCAGCAGCGACCTGGCCCGCCCCAATGCAGGCCACAGTGGCCGCGACACCAGCAGCACGGAAGTGGGCAGCGGCCCCTCTGACAGTGGCCCCACTCCCCCACCCACTGGGCCTGGCACTGCCCCCCTGACTGAGGCCTTGCCCGAGACCCCGGAGGCAGCTTCAGGGGCAGCAGCCGCCGCCGCAAGCAGCTGTGGGAGTGCAGCAAGCCAGATCCTCCTATCAATCAAACCGGCTTCCCGGGCTATAAATGAGCCTAGCAACGTGCGTGCAAAGCAAAACATTATTTATGCTGCCAAGCATGAAGGCGACATGAGCCTCCGCGTCTCTACAGCTGCTGAACACAATTCAAGTTCTCTGAAGCAAAACCCGGCTGCAGCAGTGGCTCAGGACCATGCAAAGAAATTCATTGCTGTCCCTGCTCGCCTGCAAACCAGGTGCGGGGCCATCCGGGCAAAGGAGCTGGTGGACTACTCCAGCGGAGCCTCCAGTGCCGTGAGCGAACTGGACGATGCAGACAAAGAGGTGCGTAACCTGACCTCCCGGGCCTTCCGGAGCCTGGCTTACCCTTACTTTGAGGCTCTGAACATCAGCTCCCGGGAGTCCTCCGCCACGCTCTCCGAAGTGGGCTTTGGGCGCTGGTCCACTTTCCTGGACTTAAAATGTGGGGGTGTTGGGGCCAGGGTGGAGCAGAGCCTCCTCAGGAGCAGCGCGGCCTCTGTGGCTGCAGGTCTGAGGAAGGGCAGTGGGGCCCGGGCCACTGCCGACCACCTCTACATCCAGTCCAAGAAGTCTCAGACCAAGGCCTTGGAGTTCGTGGTTAGCAAAGTCGAGGGGGAAATCAAACATGTGGAGACGCCCCTGTGTTTCCAGAAACAGGTCCAGACGGGCTCGCGCGTCGTCACCCTTTTGGAGCCCCTGAATGTACGCAGTGAGAGCAAAGCCAGCTCAGCCCCTGGGCCTGGCAGGACCACCAAAGGCCCCGGCAAGGGTTCCGGGTCGGCATACACGGACGATGGCTCCGAGACCTCCGAGGGCAGCAAGCCCGCCTCCCGCGCTGATGGCCCCCAGAAGTCCAAGTTCGCCTCTAGTCTGCTAAAAAATGTCATTTCCAAGAAGATGCAGCGGGAACACGAATTCAAAATGGAGAGGGGAGAAGTCAGGGATACCTCCCACCACCTCACAGGCACCTCCAAGGAGACGGAGGGCGCCCCCGGGAGCGAGAGGCAGCGAGAGAGGGGCCTGCAGAGGCAGAGCTCTCGTCACTCCGAGGCCGGCTCCGAGTACACCGTGGTCAGCGTGTCCGACGCGGGCGGGGAGGGGTCCGTGGCGGGCTCCAAATCCCCCGTCTTCAAAGCCAGTACTCCTCGCGAGCGCAGCGCAGGCCCTGGCCGGAATTTCACCGATGGACACACAGAAGTGTGTGAAATTAAAAAGAGTGCCTCAGAGACCGTCAAGGGCATCTTCCTCCGTAGTCAGAACAGTGCGTTCCGGTCATGGAAGGAGAAAGAGGCCGAGAAGCGAGAGGAGCAAGCCCCTATCGGGAAGCTGAAGCTGCCCAAAGGAGGCGACTGGCGGGCCGATCTCGGGGAGATTTCTGCCAGCAAGAACACCATCATGTCACGCCTCTTTGTCCCCAACATCCAGCAGACACCCAAGGACAAGCAGCCGGGGAAGCAGGCCACCAAGTATCCTGCTGCTCAGGCCACTTCCACAGCGGTGATCAGACCCAAGGCTCCCGAAATCAAGATCCGGCTGGGGAGTGTGCAGCAGCCGAGCTCAGACTTCAACATTGCCAAGTTGCTCACACCCAAGCTGGCTGGTGGCAGCGCGTCTAACCTGTTCAAGACCATCGAGGACAATAGCAGGGCACAGCAGAAACTCTTCCGCGGGGACAACCTAGAAAAAGTGCCTCATTTCCAGGTGAGAGACATCAGAGACAAGTCCAAGGCTCAAGGCCCCCTCCACCAGGTGAGAGATGTCAGGAAACTAATTAAAGGGTCAGGGGATAGCAGTGACAAGGGCAGTGTTACCCCAGAGCAGGGGCTGACTGGACCCAAATCCAGGCAGCTGTCTGCAGCAGCTGGCGGATCTGGATCCCTGTCTCCCATGGTGATTACATGCCAGGCTGTAGTGAACCAGAGGGAAGATAGCATGCACCGAGAGCCCAGGGAGAGCATGGGCAAAGGGGGCGGCAGCAGAGTCTTGAATTCCTCCTCCCCAGAAGGGACAGTCTTGGTTCACAGGGCATCTGGCAGGCTGCCTGTGGCTACCATTGCCCCCAATAAGCCCGAGCAGGGCTCATACCTACCTGTGCTCAAGATTGTCTCCAAGGCTTCCACCCAGAAGACCCCAGAGAAGCTCAAGGAGGAGGAGGTCAAGGAGGAAGGGAAAGCCACAAAGCCAGCCCGGAATGCCCTGGAGAAGCTGACTGCAGCCGTGAGGTCCATGGAAGAGCTGTACAGCTTCAACAGGAATGAGTGGAAGCGCAAAAGCGATCCCTTGCCTATGATGATGGACAGCCACGTGCTGTCGCTCATTGCCAGTGAGGAGAGGGAAGGGGTGGTGGGTGCTGAGGGAGACCACGACAAGCTGTCCAAACGGCTTGGTGAGGTGGAAGAACGGGGCACAGGAAACAAAGCTAGTGTGGTCCTGCGAGGGGCCCCCATAGAACGTCTGCAGCGGAGAAACTCCAACCCCAGCGCTGAGAGTGTGTCTGCCAGGGCAGCGGCCTTTGAGAACCTGGCCAGAGAAAGACCCCGATCTCTCTATATTCCCCAAGTCCACAAGGATGTGGAGAGAACACAACCCCTGCAGCCCCTCCCACCACTCCCCAGCAACCGGAACGTGTTCACTGTAAGTGCCAGCAGCATCCAGAAAACTGGGGGTGTCGCTGGCAAGTTCCCACAAGGGCCTTCTCCAGAGAGTCCTTCAGCAGCTAAGGGCATCAAATCGCAGGGACTCCGGTCCCTCAAGATCCCTCCAGCCACCCGGACACCTCCTGATGAGGTGACCAACAGGAAAAGTGGCTGCAATTTGGAGAAGAGCAACAGTGACTGTGAGAATTACCTGACCATCCCTCTTAAAGGAAGCTCTGCTGCAGGGGAATTTCTTAGCAGGCCTGGGGTTTCCAGGGAGGGGCCCCCCAACTCCTCAGCTGCCACTCTCTGTAGTTTACCCCCACTGAGTGCCCGCAGTCAGGTCCCCAGTAGCTCCAAAGGCTCTCAGGTTAGTGGAACCAGCCGACCAGCCTGGCGTACCAAACCTGAAAACCCCCGGGAGACAGTAGCTGCCCCCCAAGGGCCCCAGAGCCCTGAGCATCCCCCCACCACCATCTACCACCAGCCTCCGCTGCCCTTCACTCTACAGGGGGCCCAGCCCCAGGTCCTCTGCTTCTCCCCACCCAGCATGCCTGCTCCTGCACCTGCAGGCTCAGCTCCAGTTCCCACAGACCCCTTCCAGCAGCCACAGCCTCAACAGACCCAGCGTAAGATGCTCCTGGATGTGACAACTGGCCAGTACTATCTGGTGGACACACCGGTACAGCCCATGACCCGGAGACTGTTTGACCCTGAGACAGGGCAGTATGTGGATGTGCCCATGACCTCCCAGCAGCAGGCTGTGGCTCCCATGTCCATCCCTGTGCCTCCCTTGGCCCTGAGTCCTGGGGCTTATGGACCTACCTACATGATTTACCCTGGGTTTCTGCCCACTGTGCTGCCCACAAATGCCCTGCAGCCCACACCAATTGCTCGTACTCCAGGAGGCAGTGAGCTCTCCCCAATGGCGGCTGAGCCTTCCAGCAAAGAGGCAGCTGCAGCGTTCACGGAGGCCCCATACTTCATAGCTTCTGGTCAGTCTCCAGCCGCCTCATCCTCCTCAGCCCCAGCAGCCACATCTCAACTTGTAGGGGCCAAGGGCTTTGCCCAGCTGCATGGCAAGCCTGTCATCAGCATTACTTCACAGCCCCTGGGGCCACGGATCATTGCTCCCCCTTCCTTTGATGGCACCACCATGAGCTTTGTGGTAGAACACAGATGATGGGCAGCCACCAGGAAGTGGAATGAAACACTCCTGGTAAGTGAATTTCACTTTGATAATCAGGTTTAAGAGAGTGAGAACAATAATTTTTTTGTTTGTGTTTGAAGTAAGAGATTTACAACAAAGGAGGCTGTCTCTAAAAATGGATGTTTTGAGAGAATAGAACAAAACCACATCCAATTTACAAAGGGGATAATTTTGCCAGGATTCCCCCCTCTCTCCAGGCTTCAGTCCCCAAGGTCAGCCTTTGCCCTTTGACCTTTTCAGATTGCCTGAGTGTTTTTTCCCACCTGAGAGTAGAAGGGGAGTGAACCTCGGGTCTGTCCCTTCAGTCTGTTGTAAACATTGTCAGGGCAAAGAAATGAAAATCCAGCTTGGATTCTGTGGAGTGAGCCTCACTCTGCTTGTGACAGCCCCAGGGACAGGAGGCACTGAACATCCTAGGAGGTCATTGCAAAACCCTTCAATCTGTTTGCTCCCCAGAAGTATGGAGAAGCAAAGACAGATGTTTCTTGTAGAAACATTTTCTAAAATCTGCAGAAAAGCTTCTTTCTCCTCTTGTATCTTCCTTTTGAAATTGCTTATAAAAGCGGCTGTATTTTTTAAGCTCTTGTTTTTCAGTTTTCAGATAATCAGAACACATTCTTAGGATGAGTTCAAGGTCTTTAATGTGTCTTACACACACACACACACACACACACGCACACACTTTGATTTCTATGGAGGATTCTGGAGCTGCAGTTACTCCTTGCTTGAATGGAGTTGCTGTGTTTAATCCAGTCCTGTTCAGACTGAACACATTATGCTTTGCTGCTAATCCTCACAAGACTGTTATCTTCATGTCTGCATTCTTTCTTCAGAAAATAATCAACTTCTACACCTACCCCCAGGTAAAGGAAATCAGAGTAAATAGATTCCTGACACCTAAGTTAATCCAAATGTCCAAACAGGAATCCCTGGAAATACAGTACATGGAACTTGATAGGAAGAGGGAGCTTTACTTGTTCAAACCGGGACACTTCAGGTCAAACACATGACAGGGCAAAGACACCTTCAGATATGAGCGTAAAGGTGTCAGAACTGTGTGGGGACAAACTTGCCCCTTACACTCCTGTTCTCTTCAGATAGGGAAAGGGTGATATTATAAATGCTTCTAGGACTTTCAGTCTTTGGTAAGATCATATTCTGAACCAAAAAAAAAAAAAGAAGAAGAAGAAGAAGAGAAATCCTATTTATGCTTCTATAATAAAAATAAGTTATTTCTCTCTTCTCTGTTATAATTGAAAAGGAACGGGAATATTGTTGCTTTGTGCAATGAAAGAACCTTCATTCTGGAGTTAGGATCATTGGATTTTGGAGTCACACAGCTTCTCACCAGCTGTGTGATGTTGGGCATTACAAGCTTTTTAGCATTCATGTGTCATCTCTAGTGGGGACAATAATATCTAACCCTAAACATGTATCTAAATATCAGATGATATAACAGTGTATTGCAAGCTAAAAATTTTGTTCAAATTAAGGGATTGTTACTGAATATTATTACACTTATTGGACTGTAAGACAACATTAGGCATTGTTTAAAAAACCCTTAAACCTTTCTCTAAGAATTCAGTTGAAAGCACAAGCCTCATTTTAGCTGCAATCTAGAAATACATTATTTAAATTATTCTTCTGGGAGAGTCTGCAAGAGGCACTGTGTGATGATAACATATAAAGAGGGGAGGGAGAAAATTAAAGCCAAATAAGTCTTATTTTGTTTAGTGTAGAAAATTAAAAAAATATTCAATATGCATGGGTAGGAAACTCAGAATTAGAGAATTAGTTTCGCAGAAGGAAAAGAGTAGCCTATAGGCAAAAGTGTTTTAATCGCTTAGACAGGTGGTGTGTTTACCTAGGGCTGTTTGGGACCAGCTAATGCTATGAGACCTTTGTGCAAGCTATGGAGGTACGGAAGCAAGGGGAAGGGAGGACAAGGAAGAGAGGAGGGAGGATCGGGCACACACTTGCACAGTATCCTCTTAAGCAGCTGCCTTTGGCCTTTCTCCTGTCTGTTGAGTCTAGAGAGATTAGACTTGAGGTTGTTTCCAATAGACACAGATATGCATTAGAGTTTTTAGCATTTGGGACTTGAACGGTGATATTTGAAAATTTTTCCCTTTTTGAAAGCACGACCTTTATTTTAGTAAATAAAGCCCTAAAGATAGACAGAAAGGCCAAATCTGGTTGGCAACTAAAGATTAGCTTTTTGTATGTAGGCAAAAGTTGACTTAGCCAAATTGAAATAATGAATTAAAAATTTTTCAAAATTCACGTTTTTGAACATTCAATACCACCCTCCAAAGAAAAGCCAGATGGATTTTTTTTTAAGTGTGTAATTCTTCTCCTTGTGTAAAAAGTTGTAAGTACTGTTCAGATATTTCAAGATACTCATATAGATGGTCAGTGTGAGAAATCTTGAAAGGTGATTTCAGGTCAAAATTTCCTTTAAAAACCAGACTTATTGCAGATATTTTTTTTGAGGTAGGGTAGATTTATGTGCTCTTTTCAAATGAGAATTTATGTAAATGATTTTTATCTGACCACAATATTTCACAGAGAAGAAAACTGGGACTTAGAAAGAAATGGTTTGCTGAGGTCCCCAGAGAATGAGACAACCAGGATGTTTAGAACCAGCTCTTAACTCCTGGGCGACACCATGCTCCCTGCAGACCACTCTATGTTCCTTGGTGTGACGCATGGAGCAAAAAAGGGACAGTAAAGAAGGTGTAATGAGCTCTGAACTGGCAGCAAGGACACCTGGGATCTGCTCTGTGGTGGCATTTGGCCATTAACCATCTGTGTTTCCATTTGCCTCTCTGGACATTTGTAAAATGAATGTTTCAACAAAATGCGCTAATTCAACAAGCATGAATTACATGCCTACATTCCACCAGCCACTGTGTACTCCCTGTTGGGGCCATAAACCCACATACAGATAACACAAATTAGGGGCTTACGCTCCAGCAGGAGACAAACTTGTACACACAAAACTACAAAACAAGTGTTCAAGAACTGTCATAACCTTTAAGATTCCTTCCAGTTCAAATAATAAGTATTTCATCATCTATTTTTAGCACCACATTGCAACAGGGAGCTTCACTTTTTTTCCTTCCCGTATATATTTGGACATAAACAGCTGCTGTTATCTTTTTCTGATTATTCTCTTATAAATGTTCCCTTATTAAAAAAATTTTTATAGGTGAGTTTTTCTCACTTCTCTTCATCCTGTGGTCAATATTCCGGTATTTCTCAGATTTTGCCATGCCACACCACATCTAAAAAGTAATATTATTATTCATTTTATTATTATTTAGGACTCCCATCTCACACTGTGATTAATGGACAAGGCTGTGTACCACCTGGGACCCAACTGCTCAGGTGGCTACAGCAGTAACCCAATTGCAACACACCAGTGCACTAGGCACACCAGCTGCAAAACTTCACCACTTTCTTTTTCACTGTTGTTAGGCCTTTTTGTCTATTTTGGTTTTTAATGTTCCCTCTTCACATGATCTTTGAAAACTTTTTAATGAGTTTTTTTTTTTTTTTTTTAAGATTTCTGTTATTTGAGGCACATGGCTATATTTTTCTCTTCCTGACATACTTTCCTGCCCATCCACTTAGATGCTATATTTTTGTTTTAAGATTTTAATTGAGACTTGATACTAAATACAATTTACAAGGGCATAAAGATAAAATAAATATGTAATATTAATAAAAGAAAACTTTCATTGGCACAAATAGTTGATATCAGCCTAAGGGAACTGCAATTATTTTGTTTCATTTTTATGTCCTTTTTCTCTTTTTACTGTAAGCCTTTGTTTCTTCATTTCTCCCTGTGTTTCATGTTGCTCCTGCATTGTTGGTCTTTCTTTTCTATTTACTTCCTCAGAGTGATTTCTACCCCCTGTATAGGGCCCCATGCATCAGCAACAGAAGTAGGAAGAGCAAGGGCTGGATTCAGGGAGAGCTGTTTTATTATTCTAAGGGGTCCCTAGACTGGTCCTTAGATTATCAAACCCAGTCTCTTTGTACTAAAATTCCAAGAGGAAATTGGCACATAGAGAGATTAAGTGACCCTTCCTTAGTCACAGAACTGGGACTCAAAACCTAAATATTCCATGCCAAAGTCTTTTCCTTTTTTAGAGGTGGAGTCACTACATTGCCCAGGCTGGAGTGCAGTGGTGCACAGGCGCTTTCTTCTTGCTGTCCATTTCTCCTTTTCCTTTTCTCCCTAAGGCCACTTTTCTTTGGAGTTACTTCCTGGTGTCTGTCCCACTAGTCTGTCTTTTTCCCGTTGCCATTTACTTGAGAATTTGTTTTCTGTCCTTTGCTTTTTTTTTTTTTTGCAACTTGTTCCTTACTGTGGTTTCTCATTTTCCATTCACTGCAACTTGATTTAGTTCAATGTGCCGCCACCTTACTTCTTCCCTCTTCCTTACTTTTTTTGTAGTTTGTTTTTATCACAGATTAGACCGCTTAAAGGGTAGGACCGGGTGGGTTCTCCAGCTCCCTCACCTGAATGTTCTTAAAGCATTGTACTTGCAGCCCAGGCAAGTCATCTGAGGGACAGGGGCTTTGCTGACTCAGCGCATGCAGGCCAGGTAGCTAATCCGCAGGCTATAACCTAGACATTTTATTTTCACTTCATTCCATAATTACCTTCACGAATTGATTAGTTTATTTCTATTTTCCCCACTAACTTGGTAGTGACTTCCTCTCCCAATTATTGTATATAGCTGCTGTTTTGTTTTATCTTCTTAATGTATTTTTTTGTTTTTGCCTTTTCTTCTCTCCCTTTCCCTTTAATTGCATTGTGGCTTTCCTCTAGCTTACTATTTCATACCTTTCTTCACAATTCCACTGCCTTTATATTTTCTTTTTTAACTTACCTAAAATTAATAAAAAATGAAAAGTAATAGCTAGTGTGTATTAATCACTTAGTATATACCAAGACTTAACATCATTGAATTTCTAACACAGGTAGGTACTATGTTTAATCTCTGTTTGACAAATTAAACATTAACTTGTCCCACATCAACAGCTATTGAAATCCAGGCACTTGGAGCTCCATGCCCGTTCTTTTATAGATCACCCCCTTGTTCATCTATTTGTCTTATTCTCTGCTTTCTGGTCTCAGTTCTTTGTTGTAAATTGTACCTCTTCCCTTATCTGTTCTTTTTGTCAGGACTCTCCCACTACCTAACTTCTCCAAAATTTTTCAGCCCTTGCATTTTTCCTCTCAGCCACATCAGTCCGCTAAAGGGTTAATTATATGAAACATTAAAGTCCTTGTGGATGGGAGAAGAGAACACAGTTGGCATTTGACTGGCTGCCCTGCTGCTAATTTTCCGAACTTCTGTTTCATTCAGAGGAAATAGAATCTTCTGGCCATTTTACTGCCGTGGAGTGAGTGTGTGTGTGTGTGTGTGTGTGTGTGTGTGTGTATGTGTGTTGTGGTTTGGGGCAAAGGGCAGGGAAAAGGAATAAGGTAAGAAACTGACCCTGAATCTGTCAGTGTTCAGCATATACTAAAACTCTGTGCGTGCTTTTCATTTATTAAAAAACTAGCTGTCCTTAGAACACTGTATGCCCCAAAAAGAAACCTGAGCCAGCTTAAGGACTCCTAGGAGCTGTGGCTCCCAGCGGTGGGAGAATTTTTGTTTATGTAAAGCAGAAGAATGTGGGCTATAAAGGTAAGGGTGAAATCTTCTTGGATGCCAGTGAATTAAAGCATTTTAGTTGAAGGGGAGCTGTGTGGCTTTTACTAAAGCACAACTACGTGTGCCTTGATGTCAGGCAACCCCAACTCAGATTGTAATACTGTTACTTACTAGTCTAAGTAACTAATCTTACTGACTAGTCACAGTGTAGTCCAGGCAAGTGACTTGCTGTCACTGAGCCTCATTTTCCTCATCTGTAAAATGGGGTACATTTCAGGAGAGTAGTGAAGACTGAATTACAGAACCATGACAGAAGACAGCATATATACATGGCATGTAGTAAGTGTTCAAGCTCCCTCATAAATGCCTCAGAATCCCCTTATCTTCTCAGGGCCCCTCACCAGAGCAGAAAATCAGCTCTTATCAATGCAGACTCCCAGGGTAAGCATCATGGACCTGTGCCCAGGATTGCTCTGTATTTCCCCAAACCGGAGGCAGTGCCCACAGCTCTGCAGTCCTCTTTGAGCTAGCTGGCTGATCTCTCAGGGCAGGCCAGTTGGCTGTGTGTCAGGGTACTCTAGTATCCCCCAAGGCCTTCCAGAATGTTATACAACTCTGAGCATAGCTTGCCAGCTGTGTGTGGTGATTTTCCCCTCTGTCTGGGCACAGGCCAGCGTGGAGAAAGGGAAAATCTGACCCAGGATCCCTGTTGAACTCTGTCATGTGTTCTGGTCCTAAAACCATGGGAAGTCATCCAGTTAAATTCCCTGGTGACACAGTGTAGTCATCCTTCATCTTTACTGACTTCTTCATGATCCATTCTACTGCAGCAAATGTTTGTGAGGCCTCTGACAGGTTAGCTATATTGGTGATTTTTATTACTTTGTCTTTAATAGGAATTGGGAGCAACTTTACTAATTCTCAATTTCAAATCAAATTCCTCTGAAATTAGTGTAAGCAGAAGCGATCTTCTGTGAATATCCAAAAAGGCAGTATCTATACTATCAATCCCTAAATATGATCCTAGTAGATTGTATAACCAGATTTCTCCTTCATTTCTCAGACTATTACTGTCCTATAGTGCAATGTCTCTCTTGACTGTTTCTTTCTTTTCTGTCTCTCTGTCTCCCTTCAATGTCTTCTCACTGCTCAAGGAGTCTTTGCAAACCTTGCCTTGTGATAGGACTCAGTCAGAGTTGTTGTCAAATCCTTGGATCCATGTTGAAATTATTCTTCTGAGTCCCATATTTTCTTTTCTCCCTCTTGTAATCAAATTTTATTTTTCTATTGCTGCTTTTGATGTCCTAAGGTAGAAAAACTTACATTTAGCAAATGAGGGGTCTCCAAATTCACAACGGTCCCTTTCATCTTGCAGGTCATTCCTCAATATAAAATACAACACAATAAAATAAACATGGAGTATATACATATGAGCTTAAAAATTATTCTTATGGACTTCTTTTTTAAAACACATATTTAAACAGGTTTGTTTCTAGATGACAGAATTAAAATGTCTCTTGCCTTGCTACTCTGAGTGCATATAATTGGCTAGACAGCTGTTATTTGATACTTTTGGGAGGTTATTTTTCACATGAGTCTTCTTAATCCCTAACAAATATTACCTGTAGGCCACTCTATTTCTATTTTCATAATATTGTGTTCAAATATCAACTCCCAAATGTTTTAAAAAAAAAAAAAGCTTACTTAGGCAAAGTTCTGGTAGATATGCTAGAACTTATGTGGAGATAGAAAAGACTAACCTTCAGTAAGCTTTTAAACATGTCAATGCTATTCTAGAATTGATTTAACTAAGTTAGGTTCTAATCAGTACATCTTATTTTAAACAAAATGTACTATGTGAACTTCGACATAATTTAAGTACTGGTCATTTGCTTTACAAGAATTCTCAGTATGGAGTTTACTCATTTAATAAGATTGATAACTAAATTTCAAATATTTCCATTTAGCTTAAATATTTCTGCATGCTAATATTAGAAATACATCTATTATTTTATCTTTGCTATGAATGATTTCAATGAAACTGAGCATTTAACTTTAAAGTCATTTTTGAAGAGTTGATTAGATTTGATTCAAGTTCCAGTTGGGGCAATTTCTCGAAGTTGGCATAATGTTCAGTAAGTTCATAAACACATTTGCCAAGCACATTTTAAAATGTTAACTTCATTGTTGACATTGAAATTAGCCAAACAGTTAAATAAAATGTATTTTAATATTTTTCTTGTTTCGTAAAAATGAAATTTGCTTTTAGAACTAAAAATGTTTCCCCTGACTATGTTTTTTTTTTTTTTTAATTTTTTTATTTTATAGGAGCAAGACAAAAAGATGGACTATTCTTCTTTAATCTGGAATTTGCATTGTAATAGCACTAAGAATTAATTCATCTGGAAAACTTCTTCCACATGTGTTGTTCTTAATTTTTGCTTCTTATAAGCCAAGTGTGTAAGTTTCTGTATTTTTCTGAACAATCCTCTTAAGGCAGTTTTTATTTTAATTTTATTAAGTTGATTGAATGGTTGCATTTTTTCCCTTTATGACTATTTCTTTTTATACTTCAACACAAGATATAAACTTTCTATTCACCTCCTTTCCCCCTGTACTTGTGACTAGACAAACAATTCCTTTGTTCCCATTGTTCAGTCAAAACATGCAACAGAACGGGATTGATTCTGTTGTGAACCAAGCTAGCAAATCAGTAATTTGGATCACGAATCTCCTTATAGGTTCTTGGAATATATCAAGACTAGCTGGCTGAGTTGTAGTACATATTTAAGTTTGCAATATGGTGGTCTGCTCTTTGAATAATATATCAGCCAAACCTACCCATGCTCTTGGTTATGCTCTATGTGTTATTTTATTAGGTTTGGCATGATTTCAAATGTGATTGTGAAAAATGGTGGTTTTAATGTTTGTGCTTTATTTTATTTTTCCCATTTGTACAATGCCACAACACTATTTGTTGTCTTAAAATAGAATAGCTTGAAATACTGGAAAGCCAATGATTGCATCTAAAATTAAGTACTTAGTCTCAGAAAGGTATAAAATATCTATTTTCCTTTAAGAATCCAACTATTTTTGTGGGTGTATAGCATTTTTCTTTTCTTCAATAATTCCCTCCATAGTTGCATACTCACGTCTCTCATGGATTGTTTGGAGTTTAAAGAGTGACCCTTTGGGGCAGTAGAGTAGAATACGGCACTAATTCAGTGGCTCTGATTCACTCCAGCCCTAGCTTTGCTATCCCAATAACAGTAACCTAGAGTTACAACACTTGCTCCTTATGAGGCAGGTTTGAAGAGATGTCAAGAATCCAAATCACGGAATCTTTTATCGACATTCAGTACTGTCTCAGTTGTAACCCAATTCTGAAGGCTATTTGAGTGAGTGAGTGCAGTGAGTCTTGAAGACTGGAAGACTTGATTGAACAGATAAATATTTAGCTTGCCATAATAAGTGTATCGATAGATACTTGGCAAATGTTACGTTGAAATATTACTTAATTACTTTTTAAAGGAATAATTTGAAGTTTTTCTCAGGCTTTTTTTTTTTTTTTTTTTTTTTTTTTTTTAGAATCTCCCTTTATTTACCAATTTGTTGAAAGATAAAGCATTCTGGTAATTTTTTAATGCTCTATTATTATTTTAATCATCAGCAACATTTTATTTCTGCTTAAAATTTCTTCATAAGCCACAGAGTTTTATGCTACTCATGACAAAAAGTGTGAGTAAAAAACTATGAGACTGAGTTTTGTATGATTTATATAATCTTGTTACTTTGTAGTTATGCTTCCCATCTCGGACTCTTAAAAAAAACTTAATTTAACTTTCAGGGTCTTCCTTTAAGGGATCTTACTCTGAAAAAAGCTTCTCTTGGGTATAGGGAAAGGTTTGAGGCAGGAATAGTCAACTCTGATCATGATTCAATTGCTTGTTGTGCTGATGAGCTATGAAATGAAGCTATAGACTTTATGAGATAAGAAATACGAAACATAGTCTCTATGCATAAAAAAGACGCCCTTGTGCCAAATTCAAGAAAAAGATATTTCTTTATCCTAGAGGTCTTCTTACCCAGGCATATCAATCAATTCCCCCCATAACTTACTGAGGTTTTCTCCACTGGGGAACAAATCTTACAGCATCAGAGCTTCCTCGTTTTCAGAAGAGATTGGCTGGGTATAAGGTAACTTAATATTGACCCAAGAAAGTAGAATCCCTTTCAGAAATCTTTACACTTATTTTACTGAAAGCAGCACCAAGAAACCTCCAGTATTTGAATACACCTGGTGAAACCTATATAGGATTTGGGTGGATAGTACCAAACTTCTTAAGACTGGTTTAAAGCCAAATGTGACTTTCAGGAAAAACCAGTGGCCATGTTGAGTAGTGACCGCTCACTCGCCAACTCTTCAAAAAGAGAAACAACTCCTTCCCTAGAAAATGTGGTAGAGTTGAGAGTTTGGGGCCCATAATCTATGTATCAGTGTTTCTCGCCAGCAGATTTGAGCTTTAAATTCTCACATTGAGGTAAATTAGGACACAAACTAAGGAAAGAAGGAAAAAGCTTTTCATTTGTTTGTTCTATACAAGAGACTTCACCTTTTAGGAAGTTGCCAAGGACACAGTGATGTCCAAGTGGTTAAAAACGCAACTTTTAAATAATGTTCTATTAATATCATGTCATCTATTGATAATTTTATGGTTCTCTATTTCACCAAATCATACAAAGCTGCTAGGCCATTCACTACCTCCAGTGATAGGAAAAAATATTTTCACAGGCATGAGGTAAATCTCAATCTTTATTTTTATTGTTTTGTCATTTCTTGAGGTTGCATGAATATTTGAATGAAGTAATATACCCTTCCTTTTATAACTCAGGTGGAATCAAACAAGAGTCTATGAAGCCTTCTGACCTATAAAACTATTACTCTAATAATGTCCCTTTAGCTACTGAACTTCCCCTTTATTTTTTATTACTATAATACCATTAGTAAAACATTTCCTAAATAGTGCCTTGAACTTGAATTTAATCAGATTTGCAGAGTCTGGCTTTTATAATATCCTCTTAGGGTTATATGTGTGGCTCAGTTTTCCAGAAGGGCCACTTTTTACTTCTTGATAAAATGGTCATATTTGAAATCTGTTCCATTTCAATCGTTTCTGGAAAACTGAACGCATTCGTAACCATATAAAAATTTAATTCACCAGAATGTATTTTTTTAAAAAGTACTCACTGAAATTGCCCTCAGGATTAAGTGAAGGCCCAGATATGTAGGTAATGACATAGCAGATAGGCTCTCTATATGTCCATTTATCATGGAGTAAATAAGCTAAAGCAAATTACACTTTATATCTTTATAACAAATCTCAACTATTGACATGCATTTCTAATACATCCTTATGTCACTGGAAATATCTGGTGATATAAATTCCTTTTTCTTATTTTCAAATTTGACATTATCATCTTTACCTCTTAAAAAGATACATCTTAATTGTTTTCATACTTCATAGAAATCAAAGTCTGTGTTTGCTACAAATTGAATGCTCACATTACCTGAAATAATACTTTGGACTGCAGGACAGGACAGTATTGATTCTTAAGTAGATTGACTATAATCTCATGATAAGTATGTATATGTGCATGGGAAAACAACATTCAACAATAGTCTTTGTGTTTAAAAACTATCATGGTATACATTTACTTATGTGGTGCTTGAGGAGTTTCATTCTACAGTTTACAAGGTGTAGGTTTGCACCCCAAATTCTCAGGGTATGCTATTTCACCCAAATACTTGAAAGAAAAAGGTGCCCTGTATTTTATCAGTACTGTTGAGGGGGAAACTTTTTGTGTAAGTTTGTTTGAGAAAACTGCTTATAAAAATCAAATTCACAAAATTTGTTAGGCTTTCACATAATTTCTAAGGAGATATATGTAGAAATAAGACATATATTATCAAGAGACCGCTTATATATTCTTAACTAACTTCTGGGTCCTAAGTAGACCTCACAGGTGCATAAAATCATTAATAAAGCATGTAGCACTTGCTAATTGGTGCCTTAAGCTTGAATCTAATCAGAATTGCAGACTCTGGTCCTCTGGGGTAAAAAACATGTCCATCTGTGGCACGTGTGAGTACTAGGCCCAGGGGAAGAGTCTGAAAATTGAACTCCTTTGTATGTCCTGTGTCTCAGAAGAGAACTGAATGTTCAGAGCAGCGTTTGTAAGTTGTTAACATTCAGTATTTCATGTTGCAACTAGAACACATTAGATTTATTCTTGTTTAATTCATCATGGTGCAGAATAAAACACACATACACATCTGATTTGATTTCTTTTTCTTTTTTTAAGTTTCATAATTGCTTTTTATGGCTAGTGTTAATGGCAAGAAGTCCTTCCCAGGGCTCCCTGAATAACCTACCATACCTGTATCCACAGCAGGTGATGCTTTCTTTTTATCCCCACTTTGAAGACATGTGTTTCTGTATTTACACATAAATTATACTATTGTATAGTAAAGACAGCAGTGGTTGAAAAGAATGTGAACACTGTAGAAGTTATGTTGGAAAAGAGGAGAGTAAATTGTGTGATTAATGGGGAAGGATGTTGGATAATGTTATACCCCGGACTATGAAAAAAGCTGGTGGTAAATGGGAAGAATGTGAAATTTTAAACTGCTCTCAACATAGGAATCTTGGTGGAAAAGGTTCCTACCAGAGGTCTGATATGATTCAATTGTAGAATGCAATGAAACTTGGCCAAGGGAACTTTGAATCCAGCCAAGGGGACTTTGAATCTCAACAGCTCTGAGAATCACATTTTCAGTGCATTGAATATGGAGTAAACTATTTAGACAAGGATTCTGTGAGACTAGCCTACTTACCTTTAATTGCCAGCATTTGTAAATGATTGTGCAATCTTGTGTAATGGTCTTTTATTTTGACTGTTTTGGAAAAAAAAAGTTTTATTGTTTTTTTTTTTTTTTCCCAGTAAAAATTACTTCAAAGAAAACACGCATTGTCTGTCTTTATTTTAACTCAAAAAGCAAGCTTTGGATAGTTTTATTTTCTTCTACTTTAAATCCTTCATTTAATTAAAATACTCTATTAGTATTTCACATCCAGGTACTATTCATTTTCTATTGCTGTGGTAACAAATGACCACAAATTTAGTGGCTTAAGACAACATAAATTTATGATCTTACAGCTCTGGCTGTCAGAAGTCTGGTACTGATTTTTGCCTGTACCCAGAGTATTTTACTTCCTGTACCCAGAGTATTTTGGCCAACCTAAGGAGTCTGATCTCAGCTCATTAAGTAGCATTGTGAGGAACACCTACCAAGGTGCTGACACTCCACTGACACCAAAGAGCAACACAGACAACCTGTGTGCCTGAGAGTCCACACTGGGGCCCCAGAAAGTAATGTGACCATCCCTCTCAGAAACTACATATCAGAGACATACATTTTGGAAATCTACTGCACAATGAAGATTAATGCTGTAATATGTCCCTTAAATAATCCACTAGTCAGGTAAGATCACTATAAACCTTAAGATTAAGGCCCCAAAACGCTTGAACCCGTATTCCACAAAGACAGACATCCAGGATTCCTCACATCTGTCTAGTGGTTGGGGAATATAAAGCAAGAAAGGAAATTAAGGGCAGTTTCAGATCTTATATGTCACTTCTGAGTCACCTCAGGCTTCCGGGTCTTGTTTCTAATGAATTCTCAAACTACAGTCTCCACTTTGCATCAAGTATGCGCCATTTTTCTCTGCATTGCATTGCCCTGCCAGCCTTCATTGCAGCATGCTCACCCAATCCTGAGTATTTCAGAAACAGGGACTGTATGTGTGCCAAGATTTGGCTGAAGGTTTACTGTAACTCGATGGAGATTAGCAAGTAGTTCATCATATGGCAGGCAGCTGCATTAGCATACACCTTAAACCTGAACCACTGGCATTCCTATTCTTAAATAGCCTCATGCCATCTCTGGCAAAATGTCATTTTCACTGGTCGTTGAGTTTATTTGTGCTCCAGATACTCTCCTAATTGCTAGAGCCCTCTCTTTCCTCCATCCTCCACTTCCCCTGCTCCCTAGGTTTCTGACTTCCAATCCTCCACGTTTCTGTAATTTCTTGTATAAAGCAATTTACCTATCTAATGATCCCTACTGATGCAGACCCACTACACTATATCCAGAAGATCTTACTTTCATAAACAAGCATGCCCATTGTTCTAGTAATGTATTGCTGAGAAACAATCTACCTCAAAACTTAGTGGCTAAAAACAACAAAAATTCTTCGTTTAGCTCATGAATCTGCAATTCAGGCAGGGCTCAGCATGGCAGGTTTGGCTGTGATTCACATAGTATCAGTCTAGGAATAGGAGAATCCACTTCCAAGATGGCATACTCACATGACTGGCAAGTTGATGCTAGCTGTCAGCTGGAAGCTTAGCTAGGCCCAAAAGAAAAGGGTCTTGATTCCTCTTCATTTGGGCGTCTTTCTGCTTGGGCTTCCTCAAAATGTGGTGACTGGGTTTCAACAGTAAGTATCCCCAGAGACAGGAGGTAGACAGTGCCAGTTTCTTAAGACCTATTTCAGAAACTGACAGCAGCACTTTCATCATCTATTTGACAAGAAATCACAGAACCCAGATTCAATGGACAAGAACATAAATTCTACCTCTCAATGAGTAGAGTGCTGAAGAACTGGGGGACATGTTTTAAAAGCACCATACTCATTAAGGGGTGTTTTTAAACAGCTATTTTTTTAAAAGGAATTCTAAAGTCAGTTCTTAGATCAGTATCATCTGTGTGAAATAAGTTTAGTAATAGCACTATTATTAACAGTATATAAAATACTATCATTTGTGTTTGTATGTATATAATATACACAAACACAATATATTTAACAGTATTGCAATATAACATATTATATTTATGACATATGTATTATTATAATGAGAAAATTATGAAATAATATGTATCACTCCCAGCTTATAGTTAGCATTCAAGAAACATTAACTGCTATGATATACCTCTCTATTATAGCACTTCTTCTGAAAACTTCCAATTCACTGTTATACAGCATACTTAAAAATACTCAATCATTTTTTGGGATTCCTTGTATGCATTGTATTTATAAATATAATGCATATTCATTAAAAAATTTAATTACAATATTTTTAAAAATTAGAAAGCAGGGGGAAAAATTTTTGCTTGGAGACCCACTGCACAAATTGTCTCTAGAAAATAACTCTTTATAAGTGTATTTGATACTTTACATGCTATTTTGTTGTCTACTTTTTTTCACTTCATAATATTGTACCTCTTCATTTACCAATTGTCAGGTTCTAACTGAGATCCAAGGGGAGTCGGTGGGCGAGTGCGGGTAGCTGGAAAAACACTCAAGGCAACATAGACAGTTTCAATATGGCTTTACTCTCTCTGGGCACGGGTGAGTCCAGGCATGAGCCATATGTACAGTGTTAGCAGGATAATTATATCTTTTACAAACAATAGTGGCTCCAAGCCAAGCAGGAACTCAAGTGAGTGATCACCTAATGTGCCTCATGTGGCACGGTTACACAATGAGCAGAGATGTGCACCTCTGCTCCAAACTCGCCGAGTCATGCTGGACTGGACGTCCGCCTCAGCCTATTCTTGACCACAGCACATCCATTTTCCTTACACCAATATTCTACCTCTTTATCTTCCAATATTCTTGGAGGAATGATTTTTAACTGCTGTATCTTTTTTCTCATATGGCTGTATTATAATATGTTTAATCAATCTCATATTTTAAAGTATTTATAGTTTGGAGCTATGAAAATGATGCTACAATAAATATTTTTGAACCTAAATCTTTGTAAGCATCTCTGATTATTTTCATGAGGTAAAGTCCTTTAATTAGAATTACTAAACAAAAGGGCATGAGCATTCTTAGAAATTTTGACACATGAGATTTTGAGACATCTTCCTCCCTCCATCTCCCAATTCCACCATCCCCACACACACCTGAGTCACCAGTTCCTTCAAAGTATTCTATTCTAACGAGAGCTGCCTTGCAAACGCTCCATTTAGAAACCTCATATTTTAGCACTTCACTTATTTCAAATTATCTTGAAGGTGGAAGAATGAGCAGCTCCTTGTGATTTGCAGAAATACATATTTCATTGCATATTTCATTGCAGAAAGTATTATATAAACTTTTACTTTGACATCTCTCTCACTTGCTACTTTACAGACATCAGGAAAGAGTAATGGACTAATGATCTTATGTGGTCTTATGATTGTCATTGTCTTTCTTCATTCCTGGCTCAAGTTTCTCTAGAACAGGGCTCTCAAAGTGTGGTCTCCATATCAACAGCATGGGAAACTTCACCTGTTTTCAATGCAAATCCTTAGACCATCTTACACCTGTTAAATCAGAAATGGACAGGGAGTGGTGAGAAGCTGCAATCTATATTTTAACAAGCCCTCCAGGTCGTTCTCATGCAAATTTGGGAACCGCTGCTCTGGAACACCGTGCCCTGGCAACACAGTTTGGTCACCTTCCTGGACGGCAGCAAGACGGATATTCCTGAGTAGAAAACTCTGCTCTTGACCCATTATATTAGTGTACTAGTCCCCAGTGAGATATTTTCTCTCCAATCCTCATTTTCTTCAGTGACTTTTAACAATGGGGACAATAAATGCCTGTCTCAAGGTTTTTGTGAACATTTCATAAAAAAATCTTAAGAAATATTGTTTTCCTTCCATATTGGTACAATTAATCTAGCCTTTATTTTTTGACCCTTTATCTTTTTTTTTTTTCTTTTGAGGGAAGTGTCAGAGTACCAGGGCATGAGGGGAGAGTAAATTGATTTGCTACGGAGGCTCTAACAAATCTGCCCACTTCAAATGGCACCTTGGCCATCTTGAAGAAGAGTTTAAGTTATGGATGCCCTTAGCATCCATAGGGAATAGCTCAGTGGTCATTGAACACAGACTATACACTGCATGGAGGATACTAGGATATATACATGGCGCTGAGTTTGAGAAGCTCACACTTCATTTAGAAAGATATTTACATAAGTAATCTTAAAGTAAAACTTCTAAAAAATAATGACATAAGGCAACAGAGAAAGGCAGTCACCCAGGTTGGTTTGGTCAATTTCCAGTTGGGTTGTATATTTAATAAGCATACATGGGAAGCAGGTGTCTCCATAGCTGGCAGATTCTATGTGCAGGAAATGTAATAGGAGCTGGGCTAGGTAAGATTTGTTTGGGCAGAAGGGAAGGGGGAAGGCAAGAGCAGAGAAACAAACAGCTAAGGGTAAGGTCTGTTTGGGACAGTGCATATTTCAAGGGCAGGAAAGGTGATATTCATGAAGAGTCATGCATAGGAGATGGGAATGAAGTGTGGAACCTGAGTGTGAGGAGAGAATCGAATTCTAGTCTTAGGAGCTCAGACTGGATCTTGCCATAGGTAGCAGACTCCTCTAGAGTTAAATCTTTCAGAGTTAAATCCAGACTCTGCCTTTCACCAGCCGTGAGACATTGGACAAGTCACTGAATCTCTCTGTGTTTTGATTCTTCCTAAACAAATCAAGTGTATAATAATAGTTCCTACTTGGTAGGGTTGTTATGAGAAGGAATTGATTTAATGCCTGTAAAGGGCCTAGAGCAGTACATGACACTTAACAAGTGTAATATAAAATGTTTGCTAAATAATAAAGGTAGAGAAAACTTTGTTTAGGCATGTTAAGTAATGTTAATTATTGGGAATTGTCTGCTCATCTACCAAGTGCTTTGTATGTACCATAACTCTTTCAGATCTCATTAAAGAGCGAACGTCTGCTTCTTCTTTTTTTTTTTTTTTTTTTTTTTTTTTTTTGACAGTCTCACTCAGGCTGGAGTGTGGTGGAGTGCAGTGGCATGATCTTGGCTCACGGCAACCTCCAACTCCTGGGTTCAAGTGATTCTCTTGTCTCAGCCTCCCAAGTAGCTGGGATTACAGGCACCCACCACCCTGCAAGTTTTTGTATTTTGAGAAGAGACAAGGTTTCACCATTTGAGGAATATATGAGAGTGTCTCTACCTTTAAGCATCTCTGTGTATCTTGGCAATTTGAAAGATTCATTGCACCCTGAAATTTTACTCCATGACTGTTTACATGGTTAATCTTCAGGCAAATTGAGTGGGAGAAGTGTTTTAAAAAGATAGGTACCCCTAAACCAAATAGCATTGACTCATTTTCACTAACAAAGGAAATCAGTTAGTTTATAACTAAAGCCTATTCTGGAAACAGAATGTCCACACTTTTACATGTAATCCTAGAAGATTATGGCAGGGATCTTTCTATTAAAAATAGAAGGGTGAAAATAGTTTACAGATTTACATCATGTTCCAGTTAACTATGAATAAATTAAGCTTTTATGAATAGGAAGGTAGCAAAGGATTACTAACATCATGCTAGACTAACTATAATCCCAAGATAGGAGGCAAATGATTAGCTAATATAACTCCATCAGTGGAATTTTTATCAATCTAAATATTCATCTTCTTTTCTACTCTCATCAAATATAATTGCAATTTTTACAGCAGGCTCTGTGAGACTGCAGACTATTTCTCTGCACACTCAAGCTGAAGACCAACAGACCTGACTCTATGCTGGGGTCTTAGATATCATGGACGGTAATGGAAGCTGATAAACAGTTAAAGTAAAATAGCAGTTGGTTAAGTAGCAGCTGGGGTTGAGGTAAAGGAACCATGTAGCCTAATTCAAATATCACCTCCTCAGTGATGTTTTCTTTATCTTTTTTCTCTTTATGCTCCATTAGGATTTTGACTATGTTTCTTCTACACTTGTTTTATTGAACTAAATTATTTTTAGTTGTATTGCTTCCCTTACTTCACTGAGTTTCTTGAGATAAAAGCAGCATATCTTGCTTTTTTTAAAAAAAAATCTAGCACGTTTCTTGATTCTAACAGATGTTCCATATTGCATAAGACAAATGATTAAATAAATTAACAAGTTGTAGAGAAGGACTCATCATATAAGCTTGGCTGGATTTATTTCATTTTTCCCTCCACCCTGCTCTTGACTATTTCTACCTGCTTTGTATATAGTTTGGATTAATAGGGCACTATTGCCCTCTGGCTCCTGGCTGGTTCAGCAAAGGTGTACCATCAACAGAAGACAGAGAGATGAAAGTGAAAACAGAGTTTCCCCAGTTTCCACCCAGTGGAGATAGTGAGGGTAGATGCATTCCTCTATCCAAGGCCACAGCTCCACACAGTTTATATCCCATGGGTGCCAATAACCACTCCCTCTGTTGACTTTTCGGGATCCCTGTTGTTAGGAGCCTCAAGGAGCTACATCATCCCTGTGGCTTTTCTATATCCTGCCCACATCTTTATGGAGTTTATTGAGCTCTCCTCAAATTACTCAGTTTCAGTTTCATGCAATAACTTTATTTCTTACAGGGGCCTTGACATGGAAGGAGAAACTGATGTTAAGGAAGATGAAGACTGAGAATAGGTTGAACTTTAAACATAGATATGACATTCGGCTCAAGTCTTAAAGAAGAATGACTGAGCTGGAGTGATGTCTTCTGGTATTTTCTTTCCTCTCAAAAATCCTATACATTTTACTTATGATGTAGAGTTCTTTTAAGATTTTCTCCAAAAACTTTATACTAGAACTTTCTTACTTGGTGGATGAATTTTAGATTCATTCCATGCCCCCTAGTGAAAAGACTTATTCTTTCCTCTTGGTAATTATCATATTTACAAAGGACAAAAGCAAAAAAAAAAAAAAAAAAAAAAAAAAGGTAAAGAAAGGATCAGTGAAATCTGAGGTCAATTTAGGTATGCAGAGAAGTAGGTGAAAGTCATGTTTTTAGAAAATGGAAGAATAATTTTTTTATAATGTGAAAGTAGTGTTTTCATGATAAGGAAACAAACAAAACTGGTTGCCATTCCAAAACTCATGATGTTCATGGATGAAAGTCCAGCAAATAGATTCACTCCATTGAGTCAGAACATAAAATGTTGCTTTGCTTAGAAATTGTATAAGACTGCACATGAAAAGTTAATATTAATGAGTACTTATTAAATGCTTGTTATGTACCAGGAACTTGCTTATTACCTTACTTCATCCTCACAACAGCCTATGAGGTACTGCTCATATTCCCAGTGTGGAAGCTGAGAGGTTTGAAGGTTTATCTAGCAGCAGTAAGAACAAGAGGTGAGATTTCATGTATGCAGGAGTATCTTACTCCAAATCTCCTCACTGCTGCAATCCCCTGCCTCCCACCTTCCTGGAAGCTGCATGGGAAAGATTTTCATGCCATTCTGCACCGATTCTGGAGAGTTAGAGAGAAATGACTACTATGCTCTCCAACTACCTGTAAGGAGGAGGTAGAAATAAAGTGCAAACAAACTCCTTTTTATTAAAACTAATCAGTTATAAGATATTGCTCACTACATCTCCAAAATTAAAAATGTTAACCAAATGCTACCAAGTATGTGCTGGGCAGTATGCTTCACATGCATAATCTCCATGAATCCTTAAAACAACACAGTGAAATAGAGATTATAATACCTATTTGGAAATGGCAGATAGGTTGAGTCACATGCCCAAGATCCAGCAGGTAGTGGAACTGGATTTCTAAGCCAGGCCTCCCTGTCCTATTCCCTTTGTCTCCACACTTCCTTCTGGGGGAGGACTAAGTTGACAAGGAACACTGAAGCTTCGACCAATCTGAGTCTCAAACACATTCTTAGTGCTGGGACAGGCGCCTCAAGTTGTGTATCTCTTCTCTGTGCAGTCGGGCATCTAGACTATCTTGAAAGTGTTTTAAATGTTCAAATGAGCTTTTATTAATTTTCAAGCACAGTAGAACTTACAATACTTCATATTCATAAATTCTCCATCTATGGATAGATTCAACTAACTGAAAATCAAACATATACGGAAAAAAAAAATTCATGAAGTTTCAAAAAGCAAAACTTGAATTTGCCCCACATTGACTACTAAGTTGAAGCCATGTGAATGAAGTGATGTTTAGACATTGTATTACGTATTATAAGTAATCTAGAGATGCTTTAAAGCATAAGCAAGCACAGGTGTAGGTTATATGCAAATACTATGCCATTTTATGTAAGGGATTGAGCATCTACAGATTTTAGTATCCCCAGGGGTCCTGGAACCAATCCCCCACAGACATCAAGGAACAACTGTATATTACTTAGTGAAAATAGAACCAGAGCTACTGCCAAATGATTTGGGCCTTCCTTTCACATCCCATGGTTATTAGTGTCTGTCACTGTTGTCAACACCACCACTTTTTTACCAGCATTATCATCTTTGGTATGTCTACTCTCACCACTTCTATTCAAGATTGTGCTGAAGGTTCTTGCCAGGGCAATTAGCCAAGAAAATAAAAAAATAAAAACATTCAGATGGGAAAGAAAGAAGTAAAACTATGTCCATTCAAAAATGACATTATTCTTTACGTAGAAAATTCTAAAGAATATATTACCAAAAGATATAGAATGGATAAATGAGGTCAGCAGTGTTGCAACATAATTTACTTTTTACGTGAGCAATATATTATGCACAAATAAACTATATTTTTATATACTTGCAATGAGCAATCAAAAAATGAAACAAAACAAATATATTCAGAATAGCATCAAAAAGAATAAAACATTTGAAATAAATTTAACAAAAAAAGTGTAAAGCTTATACTCTGAAAATTACAGAACACTGTTGAAAGAAATTCAAGATGTGCATAAATGAAAAGATGTTTCATGTTCATGGACCTGGAGACAATATAATTAATTTTTGATGCACAGGTTCAACACAATCTCCATTTGAATCCAAGCTGGCTTTGTGGAAATTGACAGGCTAATCCTAAAATTCATATGAAAACTTAAAGCACTCAGAATTGCCAAAACAATCTTTAAAAAGAACAAAATATGTGATTCACACTTCACAAGTACAAAACTTACTACAAAGCACCAGTAATCAAGGCAGTGTGGTACTGGCATAAAGATCAACATAGAGATTAATGGAATAAAACTAACAATCCAGAAATGAACCTTCATGTTTGTGGATGCGAAAATAATTCAATGAGGACAGAGTTGTTTTTCAACAGTCAATGATGGGACAACTGGAAATCCATACACAAAGGAATAAATTTTAACCCTCTACTTCATATTATATAAAAAATTAACCATAATGGACTAATTTAAGAGCTAAAATATGAAGTCCTTACAAGAAAACATAGGGTTAAATCTTTGTGACTTTGGATTTGGCAATGGTTTCTTAGATATTACACCAAAAGAACAAACAAACAAAAAAGAAAAAGTATAGATAAATTGTATCTCACCAAAATTACAAACTCTTGCACTTCTAAGGCCATTATCAAGGAAGTGAAGACACCAACAGAACAAGAGAAGATTTTTGCAAATTATGTATGTGATAAGGGACTTATACTGAAAATATATAAATAATTCTTACAATTCAATAATAAAAGGTAAAATATTCAATTTTAAAAAGGGCAAGGACTTGAATCTTTTTTTTTTTTTTTTTTTTTTTTTTTTTTTTTTTTTTTGAGACAGAGTCTTGCTCTGTCATTCAGGCTAGAGTGCATTGGCACCATCATGACTCACTGCAGCCTCAACATCCTGTGCTCACGTAATCCTCCCACCTCAGCCTTCAAGTAGCTGGGGCTACAGGCATGTGCCACCAAGCCCAGCTAATTTTTTTATTTTTATTTTTTTGTAGAGATGAGGTTCTTCCTATGTTGCTCAGGCTGGTCTCAAACTCCTGGCCTCAAGCCATCATCCCACCTTGGCCTCCCAAAGTGCTGGGATTACAGGTGTGGGCCACCAAATAATTTTTTTTGTTTATTCAAGCCAAATACTTTTTTTTATTTATTCAAAATATAGTGATAACTTCACACCCACTAAGATGACTATAATCAAAAAGAAGAATATTAATAAGTGTTGATGAGAATGTGGAAATATCAGAACCCTTAAACACTGCTGGTGGGAATGTAAAATGGTTCAGTCACATTGGAGAAAATTCTGGCAGTTCTCAAAAAGTTAAATATAGTATTACCATTTGACTCACCAATTCTACTGCTAAGTTCACGGAAATGTAAATATACGCCCACCAAAACGTTTGTACACAAATGTTCATAGCAGAATTATTGGTAATATCCAGAAGCTGGAAACAAACTGAATGTCCATTAACTAATGAATGGATAAACACATGGCATGACTGTATAGTGAAATATTATTTGACCATAAAAAAGAATAAAGTGCTAATACATGCTACAATGTGTAAGAAACTTGAAACACAATGCTAAGTGAAAGAAGTCAGTCACAAAAGGCTACATAGTATATATGATTGCATTTATATGAATTGTCCAGAATGAATCTACAGACACAGAAAGCAGGCTAGTGATTTTCTAGGGCTGGGAGATGGGTACATTGGAGGTGGTAGCTAAAGGGTACAGGTTTCTTTTTGGAATGATGGAAACATTCTACAGTTGATTATGGTGGACTTCTGATTCCATCAGAGGAGGAGACTGAACAACCACAGAGAAAGGGCAACAACTCTGTCAAGCACGGTGACTCACACCTATAATCCCAGCACTTCGGGAGGCTGAGGCAGGTGGATCACAAGGTCAGGAGATTGAGACTATCCTGGCTAACGTGATGAGACCCCGTCTCTACTAAAAATACAAAAAATTAGTCGGGCGTGGTGGCGGGTACCTGTAGTCCCAGCTACTCGGGAGGCTGAGGCAGGAGAATGGCTTGAACCTGGGAGGAAGAGATTGCAGTGAGCCAAGATCACGCCACTGTACTCCAGCCTGGGTGACAGAGCGTGACTCCGTCTCAAAAAAGAAAAGGGAGGGGGCAACAACTCTTAGCTTTATAGCTGCTGTCACATGTTTGTCATTTTCATAAACTATTGTCTGTATTCGTTTAGCAGCAAATCTTTAAAACCGAAAGCATGTGGGAAACATCCTATAGTGGGTTCAGAGAGCAGGTTCTGAGGTGAAACTACTTATATTTGAGTCCTGGTTCTTTCACTTTCTAAGTCAGAAAGTGTCTTCTGTGGGGCAAATTAAATGTCTTGTGTGCCCAATATTGTACTATTCAACACAGCAGCTTCTAGCCACATGCATCCACTGAACACTTGAAATGTGTCTCATCCAAATTGAGATGTGCTTTGTATACAAGATATATACCACATTTTGAAGATCTAATCTTCCCCCGAAAAGTAAAGCTTCCCATTAATAATTTTTATATTACTTACATATTGATACAATAATACTTTGGATATTTTGGGTTAAATAAAATATATTATTACAGTTTATTTCACCTATTTTGGTTTACATTTTTAAAGTGGCTACTAGAAATTCCAAATTACTTATGTGACTCATATTATATTTCTCTTAGTGCTAATCTATAATGCGGAAATAATGCTACCTGTTAAATATAGCTTTTGTGAAGATTAAATTAATATATGGAAAATGCTTTAAAATACCTTGCATATAATAGGCACTCAGGAAGTGTTAGCTTTAACACTTACTTGAAGGTGGTCAGTTCAGAGAAGCAGGGAGTGACTTGTCACAGGCAGGACTGCAACATGAGCCAGGGAATGACAGCAACACTTCACAGAAGAAAAGAAGCCAGGCTAACTTTAAGGCTTGCAGGAAAGACCTGACTGGACAGAGGCCTGGAGATTCGCATTAGGGGGCTATACAATTCCCAAATAAGTGTCTTTTCAGAAGACAAATGTGTCTGTACGCTGACATTTGTACTGGAGAAGTAGTCAGAACTAGAGGACTGCAAATGAGGTTTAAAGTTATTTTTCTGGCTCCGATACTATCTTATTTTCAAATGTGGACTGTCACTCTACCCCTCTTCATTTTCTATCTTGTTTATCTAGAAAGGAGTTACTGTTTGTCCTATGCTGCTGCTTTCTTGTTTCTTTGGAGCATGTTAGAGTTGCTCGAGATTGTCCATTCTCCACTGGGTGGGCAGATACTTGGCTCAGCAGCCCAGTAAACAGTTGGGAAATGGCCAAACACTAACATTCAGGGCACCACAGTCGTCACTGTTAGATAAATGATTACATTTCGCAGAGCTGGCTGTGTTTTGTTAAACCTCACAGGGCTGAAGCGCCTGAGTCCACAGCATATTCAGCTTAGTACCCTAGACCAACTCACTTTCCCTGCGATGTCAGCATCTTTACAGAGTGGTTTCCCCAAGGCTGATGCTACCACCTACCATGTTCCACCCACCACCTTAGTTTCTGATTCCTTTCTTCCTTTATAGTAACATGAGAGTAAAGGGGTCGGTCCAGAGCTTTATGAAAATTGGGGTTATGGCATGTTTTCAAGCTCACAGGTCCTTAAGAGGTTTTGACCGCTGATATTTTCAGTGGCTCATTTTTCAAATGGGTCTGGTCTCCCATCTAGAGAACCTGGCCTGACCTATATTGCTGCAGAGGCTTAGCTGTGTATGTGTCTAGGCTCAGAAAGTGGCAGGAATGAGAAATATGGTGTTGGAAGTAATGAAAGACAAAAGGAATTCAATATTATTTCTATATATTTATTTTATCACACTTCGTTTTCAATTTACAACAAATAGTGGGCTAGCTAAACTTTCATTTCACGTGTGTGTGTTTAGTGGAAAATAAGCACCTGTCATTTGTTTTGGGTTTATCACCACATCTGTTTATTAATAAATATTTGCGAATGTTCAACATGGCTCTTTTAATTCATGCAAATAAAGACATTGTTTTCTTGATTTCATATTTTGGAAATCCATTTCTTGAAGCAATGTTCTCTTAGTCATCCTAGCTATTGTGCAGATTACAGTTAAGTGAACTAGAGCTCTCACCCCCAAAAAGTTGAGATAAAACGATTAATATATGAGGATGTCCCTTAGAGGACAGTGTACCACAATACAGTCTCAAAAAGACACAGCAAAAGAAAAATCAAAGGGAGTTTCTGAAATTAATTTTTCTGATTCCTCTGTCCTAAGTCCAATATTTTTGCAGGACTGGAGGTAGAGATCTGAATGCCTTTGGAGCAACCTCACTACATGGTCAGCAGAAAGATGAGATATTATTTCTATGTGCCTTCTACCTTAAGGCTTAATAAAACTAACAATAACAGAGACATAAATATTAATTCTTGAAGTTGGTGAATAAAAGTCTTTTAAAAGTCTTGTCCCTTCTCCCCGAGCCCCCAACTCCAAAAAAGAGAAAAAAAAAAAAAAGAAAAAAAAAAACTTTTTTTTTTTTCTGATTAGGGAACATGCTTGGTTTTCCTGACATGCTTAAGGAAGTCTTATCAAGGGCTTCATATACATTGATCAAAAATTGTTGAAACAAAATTAGGTTCTCCTTGTGTGGTTTTGTTTTTGTTTTTGTTTTTAACGAACACTAGTTTCCTCTTAGAGAATAACTGTTCTCACTGTACCAAATGGGATTTGAGAGACGTACAAGAAAACTAAGAATGTTGTTGAAAGTGTCACATGATGATTCAAAATGACACTGTGGGTAGCATACTGCATATACCCAAATTTGATCAAACTGCAGTTTTTTGTAGCTTTTTACAAAAATCTTAAATACAGGTAAATATGTAAACGCTGTGCTCTCAGAGAGCAAGTACTTAGTCATGTCACATCGTGTCCCTTTCGGGGAGACAAATTCAAGTAAAATATCACACGTCAGTTTCAAAACCATCCGCTGGAAGTACTATCCGGCTGAGGGGCAAACACCACTTTGCACATCTCGGAGTTCTCTTGATGGAGCGGGAATTCACATCCTGCTAACACGCTTTCTTTTCTTTTCTGAGAGACATAACCTCTGCCTGTGGACAGCCTTTCGTACTTTTTCTCGAATTGCCTGTACAACAACAGCAACAATAACAGAATTACACACACAGTTAAGTCACCCTACACCTCTCCAGCCAAGTTACTGAATGTATACTTGAAGTTACTGTTCCAAAGCAATTTGAGAAAGGATATGAGTGTCAAAGGCTACTCCATGAATGGGTGATTTTCTTCTCTCTCTCTCTTTTTTTTAAAATTTATTTATTTATTTATTTTTTTGAGACAGAGTCTCACTCTGTCGCCCAGGCTGGAGTGCAGTGGCGCCATCTCGGCTCACTGCAAGCTCCGCCTCTCGGGTTCACGCCATTCTCCTGCCTCAGCCTCCCGAGTAGCTGGGACTACAGGCGCCCGCCACCATGCCCAGGTATTTTTTTTTTTTTGGTATTTTTAGTAGAGACGGGGTTTCACCGTGTTAGCCAGGATGGTCTGGATCTCCTGACCTCGTGATCCGCCTGTCTCGGCCTCCCAAAGTGCTGGGATTACAGGCGTGAGCCACCGCGCCCGGCCTCATTTCTTTTTATACCAACAGAAACACTTCAAATGCCTGGGATATGGGAGTCCTGCCATACAGTTTTCTAGAATGAAAGACTAAATTCCTTTCAGCTTTTTGGTGATGCTGTTACGCTTTGCATGCTGTGCTGTGTCTCACCCTTCATTCCAGAAGCCCCACCTTGGGAGCACTCTCCTTTTGAGTAACAGGCAAGCCCCGCTGGATTTAAGCAGAGAATGCGGACAGAGAAACATTCCAAGAGCTCTGGCCCAAGGGAAATGTAGAACCAAACCAATTAACCATGTGGGTGGGTTGGTGGTCACTGCATTTCAACCATTAGAAGGTTGGCTTTTTTAAATGCATTTGTGGAGGTTTATTCTAGATGTAAGTTAATGTAAGTTAGTGACAGCTTAATAGTTTAACTATAATGCACAATCTTTTATTCGGTGAAAATACAGCCTATTCATGTTTACATTTATATAATTGATGCATTTTTTAATATGAATCATGAAATGTCAGTAAAATAATGAAGGTGCTCAATTTTGGCCTGCTTATCAAAGGAGATGATGTAAGATGTGGCTTGCTGTTTGAAGTCTACAAATGATCCTTATGGTTAGTGTAGGTCAACTACTATGAAAGGGTCAGTGCTACCTACACCCAAAGCATTCTAGCTCTATGTGATAGTACTGGTACAAATAATGGTTACAAAATTCAAATGACACAGCATAAAGTTACATGGAAATTATATCTTTGTATTTTAAAACACTAACAAATCTACCAAAAGCAATATTTAAGAAAATTCAGAATCCCAAACTCTGAAACTTGAGCCAAAACTTAAACAGGGTCAAGTTGCTGTTATATGGAATACTTAATAGCTGCAAATTCATTTTTGCCCTTAAAGACAGTAAATGGATTGCCAGGTGTTTTATTTGAAATCTTCTGTCCAGCAGTTTATTGTGAAGATACCAGAAAGTAAATGTGTATCTGATTTTTTTTATGAAACTATGTGGCAACTCCTATGGTAAATCGTAGGCCTTTCTTTCCTTGATAAATTGTTTCTAGATTAGAATATGATACTATCTCCAGAATCAAATGAACTAGTCATTAGATTTTTTTGGTACCCCAGAAATTGACTTTTTTTGGCCTTATCAATTATTCTTCTACTTATTTAAAGAAAATTCATCTTTCACTGGGTTTCTACTGTTTCCTTTTAATTCTGAAACTGAATGTTCTAGACTGAATGCAAGTTCCTGGTGCACTGGTGATGGTCCTGGAACATTACCTGAATGCTGCATCTTACCTGAATGGAGCTTCATCCTTGTCCATCTGCATGCAAACTAAGAATGGGTACTGAGAAAACTGCACTGTGGAGATGAACTCCAGGCCTGCTTCTGTTTCTGTACTGGTTTCCAGGCCAGCTTTCACAAAAGAGGAGTCCACTGTGATGTCAGTGGTTATTACCACAGTCACCCTAAATATTTGAGAAAAAAAGAAAAAACCTGTTCATATTATATTTAATGGAATTGGACTAACAGCTATAATTTTACAGGATCTGAACTTATGATGCCAGTGACTGGAAGAAGACACTTAAGGGATTCAGAAGTGACCTGGATGTGCTCAGAGTTCTGCTGGTAACCAGGGCCTGGTGAGTCTCAGATATTGGGCAGGGAAGATTTGCCCTTCCCCTGAGCTCTCCCCTGCCTTCGGTTGCAGGTGTGGGGAGTGCCTATAAGATATTACATTGTTTTGTATTGGCATAACAAAGACCAAAATGAAAACATTCTTGGAACCCAGTCCTCTTAGGAGGTCAGAAATACTCAAGTTATATTAAAAGGGAGTCTAAACTTACCAAGAAGACAATTGATATTTATAGTTTTTGTTAACTATCTCTCTGTTGGCTTCTAGGCAGCTTTTTAATTCCATTTCATTACCTTCACCAAAGAATCTCTAGAGGTGTAAGCCCTTGGTTGCCAAGATATTTGAAAAAAAAAATATTGTGTTACAAAAAAATCATTCTTACAGTGGGGCATGTACAGTGAGTAGGTACCAGGAGGAACGAATATGGTGGGTCCTTTAAGAACTGGATAAACAGATTGCACTGGCTGGGAGTGTGCCTTGGATAACAATGAAAAGGATAAATAATTTCAACAGAAGTTTTACCTCTACTTTAATTGAATTGTGGACTTTAAATCAAACTGCGATAAATTATTTTCACAATTAAATCAGAGTTCTATGCCCATATTTTTTGACAGGGGTATTAATTTTTGCTGTGCAAATTAAAACCCCTGCTGCTGTTATGATCAGTGTAAAAGTAGGTCACAGGTTGTTTTAATCCCTGAATCACTTAGAGTACCTTCTGATGTCCTATATTCAGCAAAGGCTTAAAATATATTTTTTAAAATGAACAAGTGGAAATGGAAGACAGATTGGTTACACTATGGCTAATGGTAGATTCTTAAGGATACTGTGTACTTTAGAAAAAAATCCAAATTACTTTTTGTTGTTGTTGCTGTTGTTGATTTCTCTTTGCAAAGAATTCAATTCCATTTCATTTGGAAAAACTTCTGTCTAGAAAGTACTTTGGAAAGAGGTGAAAGATGACTGATTATGTGGGAAGCCCTAAGTTATATTGCTGAACCCTTTGATGACCAGTGTCATTTTTCATTCTGTGGTTCCTTTTAGTAACACTGTGGGTCACACTTCACATTAAATGTGCTACTGTTTGATAGCTCTCAGTTCCTTCATCTGTAGTTCAAAATGAATCAAAAATTTGATTTTATCACGTATCTCACTTTTGCCCGAGTGTGTTTTTAAATATTAAAAAAGTAAAAATAAGTTGCATTTCAATTTCCTTTTTAAAAATTCTGTAACAAATAGAATACTAATAATTTTCATCTTCACACTAGTTCAAAGACATTGTTTCATGTTCAAAGTAAAACACTTTCATTAAATCTCACAGGTAGATTAGAAAAATTAAAGGAGCTTAGAGTATTTTATTTAGAAAAAGGAATGCTGATGAAAAGACTTAAGGACTCCTAACGTTTAATACTTAGTTTCTGCACAGATGAAATTATCTTCTTTATTTTTCCCCATTGAAGACAACAAAAGAGGAAAGTTCGCCTTAAAGTAAAATTTCTTCTTTTGGTGAAACACCAAAAGAAGATGAACCATCTGATTCACAGGGCATCCTGTCTATGTATGTCTTTAAAAGCAGGAAAATTCTTGGCTGAGTAGTGTTAGGTTCTGACCTGCGCATAAGAAGCTATGGACAGAATAACTTCCTGTGATCAGTTCCAACTCTATCATTTTATGATTACAAATAGAAAGCATAGATTTTGAAAAGTCAGAAGGTTAATTCCCAAAACATATTTCTGAAGTTCTCTGCATATAGTATTATATGTAATTCATAAATGTATAATGCATAAACACTGACCTATTTTTCACTCGGGTTTTAGACTCACGATACCACAAGCTAAACTCCATTGCACCTGAAATATCAATAGCTAGACCACCCTGGACCTCTATATTGGCTTTTAGTCCAGATTGTAACTGAAGTTCCTAGAAGAAAAAAAATAATAATAATAGTTATAAAAATAATAATTACAATTTAGTTAACCCCCTTTCCAATGGCACATTTGACCTCCTGCTGTAGATAATTCCATATGAATTGCGTTGATGTTGGAGTCTTTCTCTAGGCTTGGAAACATGCTGTCCTAATCCTGATCACCAGAAGTAGACTCTGTTGATTTGCTGAATTAATTAGTAAATTAAAACAGCAGAGTAATGAAGTGCCAATTAAGAAGGATGTTTTCCTTCAATCATTGCTACACTTTGAAAGGAACAATGGTTCTCAAAGTGTGTTTCTGTGAGGAACAGCATTAGCATTGCCTGGGAACTGGTTTGAAGTACAGATTATCAGCTCCCCTTCATACTTATTAAATTAGAAAATCTGAGGATGGGGTTTAGCAGTCTATGTTTTAACAAGTCCTTGTATGATTCTGATCCACCTAAATTTGGAAACTTTTGAACTAAGGAAAATGACGTCATCTCCATCAGAAATCTAGCTGTGGCTTTTTGTCCAGGGAAGTAAGGGGAGGAGGTTTGGATCAGGTGATCTCTCGAGGTCCCTCAGCACTTCTCTAGTTATGTGCTGTGTCAAATACAGTCAACTGCATCCTGCTAGAAAGTAACAGACAAGTTTTAAAACTCCCGGTGGAGTGTGTTTGTCCGTTAGTTTCCAAGAGGAACTTGTTACAGGGCTACCTTTGCCCAGACTGAGTATAATAAAATCCAAGGGTGCTCAAGTCCCTTATATAAAAAGGCATAATATTTGCATGTAACCTACACCCATTCTCCCACACACTTTAAATCTTCTCTAGATTACTTGTAATAACTAATACAATGTAAATGCTATGTTGCTGTTATGCTGTATTTTAAAAATTGTATTAATATTTACTGTCGTTTTGCTATATTTTATTGTTCGGGTTTTTTTTTTTTCCAAATATTTTTGATCTGGGGTTGGTTGAATTTGATGAGGAACCAGCGGTTACAGAGAGGCCAACTGTATACAAGTTCCAGGAACTGCTTACATCCAACTAGAAAAAGAAGGTGAAGCAATTTAACTAAGCCTTAATATGCTGCTGTTTGACATTTGAAATGACATTGAGTTAATGGTCAAGTTCAACAAGAACTCAGTAGCATTTTTCAGAGGGACAGTAATTATTTACAAACATGGTCCATCCTGAGCAATTTTGTGGTTGTCTGAAACCCATTGTTTTGTGATGTTTGCCTGCATTTAGCCTTTAAGTCTTGCATTTTTTTTTTTTTCATGTATGTTAGTTGAGGTGATGTTGGCACAAAACTTTTTAGCTGGATTGGAATCAGATTGCCTGGGGACAGTGTTGAAAGTGATAATGATTTTGAGAAAAAGACTCAGTATTCTTAATTTTGATATTCCTCCAAAGATCTTAAATTCCTGGCAACCGGCAGGATGACTAACTTCTTTATGTAACTGCCCTACTCAGACCAAACAAGTCATGCATTTGCCAACTATAACTGCCATGATTTTACTTTCTAGAAAGGATTGTGTTGATCTCCTTGAGTTCTCTCCACTTTCCAAAAAAAGGTGACAGGAAATCCCAGGCAAAGGACTTGGTTTACAACCAGGTGTACTAAAAAAGTACGGTTGTGGCATGAAGCTCTTTTCAGTCTGAAGGACACTCTTTGATGGAAGTATGAGATTCTCAGTGCCATGCTCAGGACACATTAGGAGATAGCCCTAAGGATACTTAAAGAGACATTTGGTATAGAACAAAATATGGCTGAATGGGATGAAGGGGTTGTTTCCGGCATTATAACTAATGTGATGGATGCAAACTATCCTGAGGAAACCACAATAGTCATGTCCACATTTTCACCTATGCCTGTGAACTACAGTACCAAAACATGAGAGTTCTGTATGTGTATGCAAACATGATTGTTCCCAAATGAAAGCTATGGTGTGCCTCACCTCAGAAGTATTCCTTTCTTTGCATCTTTTCCTCTCTTCCTAATTTGAAATTATAATCTCGGTCATCCACCCAGTCCAGCAGAGGCCTGTGATGTGGACCTTGGCCTTCCCACCAACCATATATTAAACGGAAGGTAAAATACACCAAGTGCCATCGAAAAGGCCATTTCATGGCTGTTAGACAATGCACCTTTTGTGGGGTGAGAGCATTTCCATTGCAAGGTGGGTTATGAGGAGTGCCTTGGATTTCTGGGAAAAGTCCACTTGTTTACACAAAGGGTCAATAGAAGAGTGTGTATGTGCAAAGAGGAATTTTCTTGAACCCTCTTATAAAGATAAACCACTGACTCCTGTAGAAAAACAAAGTACTCTTTCCTTTTTGAAAGGGACTAAGCCACATGGTGCTAATTTTTAAGCAGTATAAAGTAAGTGGAACTAACAGGTTTTGAGTACCTACTGTGTGCCCAAAGCTCTATAAAGCTTTGATGTCTCAATTAATCCTCATACCAATCTTCCATGGTAGGCATTATATCTTAAGATTGAAAGGAAAAATCAGTCTCAGCAGCTACACATCAAGCCAGAATAAACGATCCAGCTGTCTGTAGGGTGAAGACATTTCTTTCTTTCTTTGAGATGGGGTCTTGTTCTATTACACAGGCTGGAGTGTAGTGGTGTGATCATGGGCCACACCAGCCTCAGCTCACCCCTACTTCAGCCTCCTGAGTAGCTGGGACCACAGGCATACCCCACTATGCCCAGCTAATTTTTTTTAATTTTATTTTTTGTAGATCTAGGGTTTCACCATGTTGCCCAGCCTGGTCTCAAACTTCTGAGTTCAAGGAATCCACCTGCCTTGGCCACCCAAAGTGCTGGGATTACAGGTGTGAGCCACTGCACCTGGCCTGTGTGAAGACTTTTCTACTAATATTCATAGCTATCACAAGCTCATAACTCTCTTTTGTCTTCTGGTGTACAAGAAAGCCTGTTCTAAGAAATATTTTAAAAAAGAGAGAGAGAGAGAGCATAGGTTTATATCCTTATTTGGCCCAGAGTGCATATCTATTTAGATTCTTTCCTATGAACTAGAGGAAAAAGATATTAGAACTTTGTATTTGTAGCTAATGTGACCGCTTTGATTCTCTTGGTCCCGTAAGTGTTTCTTATAGCTCAGATGCTGACATTTTGACAACTCATCCCATTGCTTCCATTTAGGGAAATATGTTCTTTACTGGCTAAAGAGGATCCCCCTTATTAAACTGACTTTATCAGACATCTTTCTCTGAAGAGTAATCCAATTAGCTGAAGAGAGAAAGTGTGAGCAAGCACACAGTAATTCCATCTGCCCTAGTGGCTGTGATGGGCTACCCACTGCCAACATTTCCTTCAGTGTCAGCACTTGACCTAGAGTGGTATGTGCCTCTGAAGCTAGGATGGCATTACTGGAGTGCTCTGCAGAGCCAGGGGGCCTCAGACAGCTTAATTTGTATAATAACCTCAGATCTGCCAAATACTCCAACCTGACACACAGACACTGGGTTATGTTTAATAGCTAGGGGACAATCTTTGTCATAGAATATGCCTTGCCTTAGCTGCCCTAGCTTAGTGAATAGAAAAACTGTACAACATAATCTAGATCAGGGATTGGCAAACTACAACCAGCAGGCAAGTCTGGTCCACTGGCTATTTTTGTACATAAAATTTTACTGGAACACAGCCATACTCATTTGTTAATGTATTGCTGATGGCTGTCTTCACTCTACAGTAACAAAACTGAGTGGCTGCAACAGAGACCATGTGGCCTGCAAAGCCTAAAATATTTACCTTCTACTCTTTACAGAACAAGTTTGCTGACCCAGGTCTAGATTACTCCTCGTGGTTTTACACCCCAATTCAAATTCTCAGGCATTGTTTATGGATGGCTAAGCACATACAGGAGGTGTTGAGCTGTCCTCTGTGTCTTAAAACGTGGACTACTTTTTCAGTACTTGTACTGCCTTTAAACGACTCTTTCATTAAAACTGGAATTGTGCAATGTAAAATTCTGATATAATTTGAGGACTGCTTTTTTTTTTTTTTATGTGTGACTTGAGGATTAAGGGATACAAGAGGCACTGCCATTTGTCCTTTCTACATTTGTATTGACAGAAACAATTTTGTTCAGACACCCATTGAAAAACTATGTTCACAAGCTTCCCTCTCAGCTAGAGGTAGCCATGTAACACCGTTTTGGTCCAAATCCTAGACAGGGATTCCAAACAATTCTTGAAAAAGAGTCAGACTCTGTGACCTCTTATCCTTCCCTTCTTCCGTCTTGGAATGAGGAAGTGGTTCTGGAAGTGGAACAGTCATCTGATAATCACAAGGTGACAAGCATGAGGTCAAAAGTCACAAGTAAGAACGGCTGAGCTGAAGGAAGGCAGCTTGAATTCGGATGATACCTTAAGTTTTCCGTATTAACTCTGGACCACCTACTTTCAAATGTTTGTTACACTATAAAAGTCAAATTATTTAGTTAAGCCACTCTAAATTGCTTTTTGTTTTTGTTCTATACAGCTATCCTGAGCTGATATGAGGAACAAGAAAGATAGAAAATTAACACTGTTTAATCCCAAATAATGAGGTTTTGGAGGAGTTTTAATACAATCTAATATCTAAGATGTCTCCCAGCCCTTAAAATCTATGATTTCTTAACCAGAATCTAACATTTCAGAATCCTCAAATTATCTGGCAAACAACAAAGCTGATAAAATCTTCAGACCACCTGCTCCAGGTGCCTCACTTTACTAGTATGAAACTGTGTTTTAAGGCTATTAAGTAACTGCCCAAGAGCACATAGCAAGAAGGTAACAGAGGCAAAATTCAAATGTAGGCTATTATCCATTAATGTATTAAAACAATAAAGCAAACTTTACAAGTCAATCCAATCATCTGTAAATTATTATTTCAATCTCCTTATATATTCTCAATATAATAAGTATGAATCAGAGTACACAGTGATCGCTTTGATTCCCTGTAAGATCTTATTTAGCAAATATTTCATTGTTTATGTTGCTATGCTTAATGAAGCAGGAAATAAATCAAACTATTGAAGAAAAATTTTAAGCACCAAACATTCAAACTCAAAGATTATTCAGATTAACCCTCTTCTGTTTTTCAGAAAATCTAATTAGGCAGACCATCTCCATCGCACAGTATCTTGGCCACTTAAATCTTACTGCACCAAAGATCGTATTGTCATTTTTTGGTACAGTATCATAAGAGTTTGGGCCACAAAACATTGAAAACCAGTTTGAAGAATGTGACTCAAGAGAATGAAAGTACTCCTATACTCTAAGAATGAACATATTTTTCTAAGATTTTATATACATGAGACTTTTGGGCAAAGAGCCGTCATGATTTCTTGCCTGTGGCTCATGGCCGTGGTTGCTTGTGCCTCTACTAATTTGGCAGGGTCAAAATGATGCACTGTACGCATCTTCATCATCACTGTCATTACAAATGTCATCAGTGACTTATAAGGCCACATAGTTCAGCCTCTGCCTTCAGGATAAATATCACCTAAGCCCTCATGCCTGAGAAAGCCAAGTGAGAAGACAATGGTAGCTCTATTCTCTTGTGTCCTAACCTTTCTTGTTTCTGTTAGCATCAACATTTTCTCTTTGCCTCAAATTAAAGGCACTTATTAATCATCTAATAAATGAAATTATAACATATCTATAGTAAAGGAGAAAGGGCAACAATACCAAGGGCCAAGTGCTTGGAATATGAGCTCCAAGATAGGCACAATTTTGTCTTGTATCCTCCAAGAACCAAGCATATTTAAAACATGCCTGGTATATTTTAGGGACTCAATAATACTCACAGACTGAATGAATTACCTGAGAATGATCTATTAGCAGAATAAGTCCTTTCACCACACTGATAGGGTCGCCAGATGCTGACAGCATTTTGGACATCAAATCACTGTATCCATTGAAAAAGGTGACAGGTCTGAGCTGAACATCAAAGAGGATGGCTGACATGCCAGCATAGGAGTCAAGGTTTTCCTCCCCCTCGTCAGGGGTGGCTGCGATTAAGGCTTCCAGTCCTTGGGCTTCAATAACTACCTGGAGAAAATCAATATAATGTTCATGATGCAAGCTCCCTGCCTGCTCTGTAAATAATGGTGAAGCTTCTGAGCTGCAGCTAGAACTTCTCAAGGGGCCAAAAACTTAAATATTTGCAACAGCTAAAAACAGAAAATAAAACAGACAAAAACCTCTATGCCTGAATATAAGGTGGGTTAGTTTTTTATTTAATCCTCACAACCACTCCTTGAGGTACATATGATATTACCCATTTTGTAGATGAGGCAAAAAAAAAAAAAAAAAATCTCAAGTTTACTCAGCTAATATATGTTTACTCAGCTAATATATGTCAGAGGCAGGACCCATACCCCTTCTGTCTGACTATGAAGACCATGAGCTTTCTATTTTATGATGTCATCCTAGAAACTCTTAGTCTTTCCAGGACTGTCATATACCATGCATCAGCTATCTTGCAGAGCATCTAAAAGGAGATGGAAAGGTGTTGGCAGAGTCATTCTAAGGCTGCTGCTATGTGAGGACATGGTATTCTCTAAACCATGACTCACCCCATTCCATGTCAAACTTTTCTCCCTAGCCAAAAAAAAAAAAGTCGATAAACACCATGAGGGGACTAACACCCTTATTTCCACCAAAAATAGGAATCCTACATATTTTCTGTCCTCCATACCCAGCCCTTTAACTACTGAGTGTTTTGCATTTCAAAGTACATATCAGAAAACAGATGGTGATTCCTCAGGACAGAAGGGCATAGTATTCTGACTACAGTACTACCAAAAGGTATAGTAATATAAGATTGATAAAAACTCAAGTTTTTATAGCATTGGATTATTTAAAAAACTTAAATGGCTGTATTTATGAGGTTATAATTTGATGTACATAAAAACTAAAAAGAAAGTACATGTCATTATTAGGAAGTCTTTACAGACCATCACCTCAATTTGGTTAACACTAAAGGGATGGAAGTCAGCCAACTGTTGAATGCCTACATTTTATTCTTTTCTCTCCTAGCACTGTTGGAGAAATATAGATTGACCCTTTAGAGCGTCATATTCTATTATGAAAGGTTTTATTATGGGGAATCAATCTCTTCATAGAAACACCCAGAAAAGGAAAATATATTCTAGAATTAAATACTTGGGGGTGAGAGTGGACTAAGAAATGTATCTGTGAATAAAAATAAAATATTATTTTTAAATGTTTATGTGAGAAATATTGGTACAATTTCAGTTTTTTGAATATGTGCACCTTTGAAAAGACAAATGGACATCTGGCAAGTTCAATGGATCAAATTACTTAGGTTTCAAGTTCATATTTGAAACGTTCTCTGAGTGACTATAAACCATACAGCCTCTTACAGATAAGGGAATCTTGGGCAAAATAAGACAGAGGCCACCATTAACTTATACATTCTATAGCATTACCCACAGTATATATGTTTTATTTTACCTCAGCCTGATTTCTTGCATACTTTATTAAGCAAAATCCATGAGAAGTGAGTTACCTGGCTACCATGAAGACCAGCCTTCCCAATGTACTGAAAGATGTTCAGGTTACTTCTCCTTAGAATGCCAGAACCCGAGTAAAGAATGTCTAGGCTGTAAGTAGACGCCGAATGGGGACTACCTGATGACACACAATAACTGTAATTTAATAGCAGTTCCAGCAATGCTAAGTTGTGGGGTACAGAAGGAGAACCTCTTTTTGGTGTACATACGTTCTATGTAGCCAGTGTAGGCCGAAGAAGATCCACTCCTGGAGAAACGGTCATAATTGTGAGCAACCATTTCCTTCAGAACTCGACGGACAATTTTGCTGCAACATATGAGGGGGAAAAAAAAGCTGCACATTCATTGTAATGACTGTTTCCCAAGTCAAATTTGGAAAAAAGAAATCCTCAGTGGAAAAAAGAGGAAGCCAAATTTTCCTCATGCCTTTCCAAGAGCCGGGGCGGTGCCAGCTGGCGTGGTAGCATCAGGATTAGGGCTAGCCCCTTCATTACTCAGATATTTGAAATTTAGTTTGGTATCAAAATGACAGCAAGGCAAGGGTGTCCAGCTTTGAGGTGGCTTAAGTTGACTAGTAGACACATTTCAGGCATGGCAAAATTCGTCATGGCTTTATTGTTAAATAGTCCATACACTTAAAGGAAAATTGTGCCAAACTGGAGAGGTTGTACAATATTTCTTTAAATGTTTTTCTTCATTCTCTAATAGTCTCTTTCACTAATGACATATAACAGTACATTTTCAGTATTTCTTCTATATCTGTGAAGTTTCCAATTACACAAACAGCTCAGTAATACCCATATAGAAACGACTGTCTCCTCTGGAGCAAGTCTTAATCCTTACCCCATGCCTCCATCTTGTTGTCTAAGTAATTAGTGTTAAGATGTTCATTTCTGATTACATAACATTAATTATATCAGTAATAGCAACATTACGACAACACAGCAAAACATCAAAATAATCAACTATAGAAATCTGGTCCTAGGTCTGAGGTAGAAAATAATTGAGGGGAAGCGATGGCATCCTGAGAGGTTTCCCCTCCAGTATCACTAGATTATAAGATTTTAGCCTAGAGAAGCAAAGATGAGGAGGGTCATGACAGCTGTTCTCAGATATTCAAAGGGTCTTCTTGTGGATGAATGACTAGATGTATTTTGCTTTGCTCCTGGGATAAAACCAGAGCCAATAGGAAGATTTCACGTTATACAAAGACATCATGTTGAGAGTCTCTGACCAACACTGGCACAAGTTCCCTCAAAGATGGTGAGCTTCCTGTCACCGGGAGAGGGAAGCAAAGTCTGAATACCACCTGCTGGGAGACTACAGCCCTACAGTGGAGAGATGCCAAGCAAGGGAGCCTTTAGTGTTCCTCCCCACTCTAATGTTTTTGGTTCTGAGACTCTGACCCATAATGTTGGTGATACTTTCCTCACAATTTCTAGTCTGTTCTCTACCCCCACTGTCTCCTCTTTCCAGGTCCCTGAAATGCTAGGGCCACAAGACAAAGGCAGCAAGTACACCCAGGATCTCCTCCACAGGGTCGCATAAAAGCAAACAAAGAAATAGAGGGAGAAGCTAAATGCATTCTACTAGAAATACATGGCTGCAGAGAGGCTTGGCTTCTTTTCTCACCTGCTCCCTTCCTCTTTCCTGAACGTCCTGCTTTTATCTCTGCTCTACTCACATCCATTTCTTATGTCTTCCTTCAGTCTTAGTCCTTGTTTCTCTTTCTTTCAAACTCTTAATGCCGTCTTTTTTCATTTTTTTTCTCTTTATTTTCCACCCTTCCAATCTCTGTGGTGAATGCTTAAATCTGATCTTTCCTGGGGGTAGTGTTCTGCATGTAACTCAGAAAAAATGAAACTTCCTTCTCTGACCCTCTAATTCCAGGGAGGAGGCACCTTGGCGGAGCCACTTTGCATTTGGGAGGAGTGACTTGGGAACTGGAAGGAAATTAATTCAGCAAGAGTTATAGAGTGATGAACTCTACTGAATGCACTCTTTAAATTTTGAATCATCTTAAAATGTAGGCAGTGCCTAAGATTTTAAACTTAAATGGGAAATTTATTTGATCTGTGATAAATGAGGTTTCAAAAATTCCTAACACTCGAAATGTTACAATAAAAAACCATTTGGTAAGAATTTACATTGTTTTGTTGTACGTATTTTAAAAATCCTGTTGAAAATGCAGTTAGCTTTTAAAACATTTGGCAATATACACTTTCCAGACTGAACAAGACAACCCTAGTAAAAATTATACCCAGAGTTCCCACTCATGGACTCATAGTGCCAAACTGAAGTTGTTTCATCTGGTTCCCTAAATTGCCCTATTGTGGGAAATCTGGCACTCTTTGGTTTTATGCAATGTAACCCTGCATAATGGCCACATCATTATTACTAGCTACATGGGTACCACATGAACACACAAATAAGCTTGACTACACAGAGAGACATGTGCAATATATTATACCTTGCAGGCATTTCAAAACGTAGGATGTCTTGAACAATGGCGAGCATGTATTTATTCATTTCTTGGGGAAGCTCCCCAATAGACAGCAGGATGTTCTTGACTTCCATGTAGGATGGATTGTTATTTAAAATGATAGCAGCTGCAGTAGTGCGCACAGTCTTTTCGTGAACTTTACGGTTTTGGTGGTATATTCTGTTCAAGGTCTTTTTCACCTGTTCATGAGATGTTCAAACTCAGTGCACATCTAGATATTTTTTAAATGGACATTTCAGCAGGAATAGTGAGTGTTCATAAAAATATATATGTGTTACTACATTTCTCAGATTCCTTTGTGATTTGGTGGGGGCCACGTGACTAGTTCTGGCTAATGGGCCATTGACAGAATCTATGAGGATCACTTCTAGGCTGAAGCCATTAAGAATGCCAAAATAATTGCATTCCATTGCAACAAGTAACTTCCTAGATTATTAGAACTGCCTAACGATATGCAATATGTAAGGATCTATACTAAGCATCTATATTTATTTAATTCCATTTCCCCTTACCTTTTACTAACTCCCTCAAATCCTGGCTTTGCCCTCAGATATACAGACGTTAAATAAGTCACCCAAGAACAAACAACCAGGGAAGGACAGAGCCAGAGTTTATATGTAGGTCTGTCTTTCTCAAAAGCGTGTGCCCCTGACCGTCATGATTTGCAGCCACCAACTTCAACACAAAACTGGTGGGCAGGTGCTTAGCTACAAACTGGAAACACCATTCTTGGCAGATGGTTTAACTTGAGATTTGTAGACATTGTCTGCCCTAACAAAGGTTTAATTTAGTTGGCTTCCTGAAACATGTAGTTGTAGTAACAAACAAAGTTATATTTAAACCAGGATATTTCAGTATTGAAAAATGTAACAGCATCTTAAAACTTATAAAAGTAAATATATTTCAAAAAGGAATTTGTTTCTTAAAATAAGAGAATATGCTGCAATATTTATGCTTCAGGATATAGGATGTTACCCTGTGAGGATATTTAGAGTAGCCTCAAATGCAATTTTAGAGTTATTTTTAAGCAGGAGAGAAGACTATTTGGAGAAAATACAGAGTGACTTGAGAGGAATTTGCATTTGACTCATGTTCAGACATGCTTTTTTTTTTTCTTCTGTTAATGTCACAAATATTCTCAGAGATTTTACCTCATCAGTTATGAAAGGGAGATCATATCTCTGGAGAGTAGTGGTAGCCAGGTGGCTGATGGGCCCTTCTCCTGCTTCTGCGTACTTCAGAAGACTTGGGATGCCTTCTGGAAGCAGGGCATTCTTCAAAGCCAGCAGATACATCCTGGTGTCCTCTTTTTTCTCTGCTTTTTCAAGTCCTCCCAGGATTAACTTCTTAGCTTCCACTACTGCCTGAAAAATCATATACCTTAGACATATGCATGACCATACATTGAAGAAGACTTGGGCAGGACTGGCTTTATTCTTGGGTCGAAGAAAGCAACCTACAGTTTTACAAAGTTTTGCATTGGTTGCTTGACTAAGTCACACAGTGGAATAAAAGCAAACAAGTAAAGCCTGATAAAGGTGTTGTGCTTTTTTTAAAAAAAAAAAAAATACATATACATTCTTAAGAAGCAGTGAGTATTATCAATTGCTAAAGCAGCAATTAGATGGAGCCTTAGTGTCACCATGCACCTTTCCTTAAGTAAAAACTCGGGTGAGACCTCTTAGAGCTCAACCATAAGGTCTGGCTCTAAATGTTTTAAAAGTGCTTGTTTTTACTTAATTCCAAATTTAATTAGTGCTGCAATATAGTTTAAAAAATATTTCTTAAGTACCTCCTATGTGGTAGGTACTTTACTAGGTACTTTTCAAATACATTCTATAATGAGAGAAGTCCTTTTGTCCTAGTCTGAGAAAAAGGGGGATTGAGTGTAAGTTAATAGTTTGATGGGAAAGCAAATTAGAAATAGGGACATCTGGGTTCTGGTCTTATATTTGCCACTACATATGTTTTAGAGACTTCAGTTTCATGTTTAAAATAAAGATTCTTTGGATGACAGAGCCTAGGCTGAAAAAATTTTTTTAAAAATAAAGGGTTTTAAGATCTAATTCATCCACAGGATTCATAACCTCTGAAATTAGGCTACAAGCACACACACACACACACACACACACACACACACACGGGGTTGGGGAGAATGATGATATGGGGAAGAGTGGAGAAGTATTAACAAAAGGCTCCCAATAGAAGGGAAGATGCTAAACATCACACTTACTCAGAGAAGTGACATTTCTCAACTACCAAATTGGTGAAAAATTCAAAAGTTTGCTACCATATTTTTTAGGTGAGACTATGGTGAAGTAGGCCTTTACATAAATTGCTGATGAAAGCCTAAAATGGTACAATTCCTATGAAAGATAATGTGACAAAAACAAACAGAACTGGTTTTTGACAAGCAACTCTATCCCTAAAGCTACATCTCAACAATAGCAAAAATCTGTGCCTGAGATTAGTCACTTCAGTATTATTTGTAATAGCGAAATAGTGGAAGCCACTCACATGACCATTCATAGGAGATGTTAAATAAAACATAGTCCATAGACACAATGGAGTACTAGGCAGCTGTCAAAAGGAATGAAAAAGATCTCTATGTAGTGAATATTTTCATGATATATTAAGTGAAAAATGTAAGATACAAAAAGAGTATATGCAGAATGATATATTTTGTGCAAAAAGGTATGTAAATGTGTGAACATCTGTTTACTGTTGCAAAAGGAAACATAGAAAGAATTTTTTTTTTTTTTTAATCAGTGATTTTGTTTACCTAGAGGAAGTAGGTGAGATTGGGGGAAAAGCATCGAGAAGCGAATGAGAACTCTTTGATAATACTTTTAAAACACAGTTTCGTCTTTTGAACCACATTACTATTTCACATGTTCAAGAAATAAAATTAAATCAACAGGATGAACAATGATCAAAATTCAATTTAACCAGAAACAAATGAAACCAAATGTCTATCAACTTGTTAATATGACTAAACAGAAGAGAATAAAAAAGAATTAATCCAAGTAACTTTTGAGCATAAAACTTTGTACATATGCAATGGAATATAGTCTAAGGACAAAAAGAACTATAATAAAGTCTTGAACTTTACTTAGTTTGTTTCTGTAGTAATACTGGTGTAGCAATTCCAAAAAAATATTGTGTATGTTTTAGAATTGAGCAGATGAATCAATATATTGGTGTTCTCGAAAACCACATTTGTCACAGTGGGAGAAGGAAAATATAATGATGAAACGAGGGAAAAAAGAACCCTATAGTGTTGAATTAGAATTAGAATTAGAGATAGCAGTGGGAATTCACAATTTGGTAAATACATGTATTTTTTTTTCATTGTAAGATACTATTTGCAATGGCACTCAAGTAATAAGAAGTAAAAGTATTTAGAGGTATGTGACAGATGTCTGCAAATTACTGTCAAATTATATAACTAAAATAAAACAGAAAGAGATAAAGCAGAGATAAGAATATGTTAACAACTGATGAATCTAGATGAAAGGTATCCGGGTGTTCATGGAATTGTACTGTTCTTACAACTTTTCCGTAGGTTTAAATTTTTTCAAGTACAAATTCAGTGAAAATAAGCAATTAGGATGCAGGGAGGTCAAAACATAAGCGAAAGACAAACATAAAAAGGAAACATGTGGCATAGTACTGGTTGTGCACTTGTCTAGCCACCATTCAGACTGTCACAGGACAGTAGCTTTTATGCCAGTAAGTTCTGAAAGGCTATAGAACTACATAGGATGGCAGATACCTTTTATACAGTATGCCTATAGTGTGCCCAGTAGCTACCTTAAATTTGTGCTTATTTAATACAAGACATCATTTTCTTTCCTTCCTTTCATATATCTTTGATTTGGGCAAAAGATAAATGAGTGTTCCACAGCAGAAAATTCAAAAGAAAAATTGAACCTTTACTACAGTTGTTCGGTAGTAAATTCCCTACGGCCAAATCTCATCATCCTAAAAGATGAAAAAAAAAAGTTTGTGCAAAAACATGAACAAAACTGAATGCCAATGATAGTAGATGGTCTGCAGCTACCTTCAAGGTAATTTTAAAGATGTGATGAGAACCAGGCTGTCCATTATCAGAAGAACTTTAAATTTGATAGTTTGCTCTGTTTCCTTATGCTACATGACTTTCCTAGGTAACCCCAGTCTCTTTCAAGGTTTCAGCCTCTCTCTATTTCTGACCCTAACTTCTCTCCTGAGCCATAGGTGAATATGGACACCTGTCTGTTGGACAACTGAACCTGATGACCCAAAGGATTTCAAACTTAACATGGCCAAAACAAACTAATAGCTCTACTCTCCTCCCACCCCCAAACCAGGCTGTATAAACCTTACTTAAGTGGTTGGCATCACCATACACCTGGTATCCTCAACTGAAAGCTTTAGAGTCACCTGGATTCTTATATCTTTCTCATTTCCCACATCTTATCAGTCACTAAATAAAATGGCCCTTGAATCTATCTCCTCTCAGCCCCCTGCCCCTACATTAATTCAGACCTTTACTAATTCTTGCCTAGGTTATTGCAAATGCTTCCAGTCAGATCTCAGTAACTCTAATCCAGTAAACAATCAGTCCACACAACATCTTGCTTCTGTCTTAATAAAAAATCTGAGTATGTCATTCATCTGCCTAAAGACTTCACTGGTCTCTTGTTTCTGTAGAATGAAGGCCAGACTCCTTAGCTTGTTATTAATGAAGATCCAGCTCACCTTCCGTCTCTTTTCTCATCTTTCCTGTGTCTCCATTCTCACTTATCTGCCCCTAGAAACATACATATTTTATGTTCCAACCCCACAGAATTTCTCACTGTTCCCAAGAATACCAGGCCCATTTTGACTTTGGGCCTTTTCATACATTGTTGTATGTCTCCCAGAACATCTTTCATTCCATACTTTGACCTCTTCACTTAAAAACCTCTTCTAGACTAAGTTTAAAAATTGTTATTTTGGTGGAAACTTCTCTAGCACACTCAAACAGAAAACATTGCTGCATCTTCTGTATTGTCTGAGTACTTTGTTTATATTTCAATATTATTTATTTGTTTATATTTGATAAACAGACTAGGAGTTCTTTGAGGATGGTAGAATATTTTACGTATATTTATATTTGAGGATTAGCATCATGCCTTACACAGAGTAGATGCTCATTAAATACTGCTGAATAGATCTTTCGATATGTGGGTTTTATCTTTAGCCAAGATATTTAATACACGAATAGCTGAAGTAAATCGGCTACTCAAATAATTACGGAAATTGAAAAATATAAGAAGTTATGCTTCCCTAATATAAAAATAATAAATTTAATTTCTGCCAGAACTTAATACGTTCATACTCAAGCTTTTTCAGTACTACTGGTTTTCAGTGATCTTTTTCATACTTAATATATATTCTAGTTTTGGCTTGCCTCTTTTGGGACTATTTGGTTTCAAGAACATTTTCCCTACTATTTTTAATAGCAAGCACTTAGTAAGCGAAATGATATATAGTGCTGTCTGAGGTAGAAAAAATACTGATGGAACACTGTCTGTATAATGTGGACAGAAAAAAGACTTATGTTTTTATATATTTAGCATCTTTATTTGCATTATAGAAAGACGGGCTGTGTTAGACATTAATCTATTTTGGTTTTCCATATTTAGTTATACTTAAAAAGTGTTTTTGCTTTTTGCTTTTTAGTAAGAGAGATGTGAAAATTGATAGTCCACTCAGGCAAGTAGAAAAGCTTTAGGCAAATGAAATTGAAAATAAAATATAAAGTTCTCTGTGATTAGAAGTAACTAAATTCCTACTATCAAAACTTAAAACTGCAAACCACACTTACTATAGACAAAGTTCTGCTCTAGGAGATAGCCTTAGAGTCTAATATTTCTCTGAAAACAAGAAGTATATCATACACACCATTTAAAACTGAATACATAGTGGGTACTCAATAAAGTATATGGGTAGGGAGGTTATCGTACTTTCACTTTTTAGCAAGTCTTTATTAAATATTATCCATGTACCAGGAACTGGTAAGCAATTGGTGTTGAAAAAAACTGAGTTCCATTTCTTCATGGAACTTACATTCTAGTGAAATGGAAATATACAATAAACATAATAAGTGAGTGAATTGTAATGTATGTTAGATGGCAAAAATTGCTATGCAAATAAGGTAAGTAGAATAGAGTAAAGAGAATTAGTAGTGCCAATAGTAGGCAGCATGGTGAGTATCAAATAGGACGATGGTGTAGAATGATGTAATACATGAGATTGGATTTGCACTTACTTTGAGTTTGCAGCCTTCGTTCTGACACAACTTTCTGACAAGTGTCCCAATGATGATCATAACAGTTTCTCTGATGTCACTGCTCCCAATAGAACCTTTGAACTTGCTCTATTAACCAAACAGGGATAAAATAGGTTACCAAGACATTTAAATATTTCCAAGGAACACTTTTAGTTAAAAAATAAAGTAACCAATACATCCTTGGGAAGTATTTTTATGTTTCTAGATTGCAAATTCAGAATTTTGCTTTTGAGACACTTACACATTTGCTATGTAGCTTTGAATTGAAGAGTTAATCCCCTTTTCAGGGATTTTTAACCTGCGATATAGGGAATTCTTAACCCTGGAGGTTTATGGATTGGATTCATTGGGTCAATGAACAAAAAATAAAAGTGGGGGAGGGGTTATAAAATTTTATGTATGAGTAAAAAGGGGCTTCATCACTTTTATCAGATTCTCAATGGGTACATTTTCCATAAAGATTATGAACTATTCCACTAGATCATAGGTAAACAAGTGCAATTAAAAAGAAAACATTCTTGGACACAAGAGAAGTCCAGCTTTCATTTTCAATATAAATCTTTAACAGCAGAAGAATTGTATCTCTTCAATGTAGGTATACTAAGTATCATGAGAATTTTTGAAGTCGAGACAAATCTTGTAAAATTGATTACTGAAGCATAACCCAGACTTCTCCCCTCTGAAATTCTGTCCTGTGCTATATAACATGATAGGTGAACACAATCTTTAAATTTCCATATAGTTTATACTATTTAGTGAAATTGCGAATAAGGCACTAAGTGAAATAATTTATTATACAGTTAATAATTAGTGGATAGAAAATACCCCAATTTGGATATGAATACTCAGAAGTCTCTAGTTGATAGCCTTCATTCTGATCTAAGAAACTTTTAATTACTGTTAATAGTCTTAAGAAGTTTTACAGGAGCTGAGGGTCTTTATTTTCTATTTGACTTACAATGAGGGCTCTCAGGAGTTCTTCATCGGGATGAGAAGCAAATCCACAGGCATAGAGAAATCTCTCCTGGAGGATAATGCTACTGTCACTTTTGAAATCCAAAAAGTCCAAAATGGCTTCTAATGAGTCTGAGGTCTGAGCAGAGGTGACAGCGTCCACCAGCTGAGGTCTATAAAAAAAAGGCATAATCATGGATATCAATGTTTAGGGGAAGGAATGCTTAAAAATCTCTACCATTCACAGAGTCTCTATTGGCCTGAGTTTTCTCAAGAAGTGATGTTTTTAAAATTTGAACCAATGAAGAAATGATTAAGACTTTCTCAAAAAGACCCCTCCCCATTTAATTTTAATTTTCTCCTTTAACGCCCCTCTCTCTCACTCAAACAGTGTATACTCAGAATATACAAACTAATTTTACTATATTAACCTAAGTTAAGTATAATTTGGAGATTTGTAAATAAAAATTATATAAATACAATTAAAAATTAAGTTCAAATTCCTTCCTATATAGTAATACATAAAAGCTATGGGTCCCCAAATTTATTCTTTCTTTAATTAGCTTTACAAATACACACATTTCAGAAGTGCCTACTTGACCTAAAGCAGTCTTATTTGATGGAAAATCCTTTAACTTTATATCCAAGGAGGAAGGTTTGGTTCTTTTTAAAAATTAAAAAAAAAAAAAAAAAAAAAACATGGTATAGCTCTATGTTTAACCACAATGAATACGTGTGAGCAGAATAGAACCCCTACAGAAAAACTCTAGTTACATATTCTAGTCATCAAAAATCTTTGTTTTTTGAGCCTGGGACGGTAAAACTTCTAAGAGTAGTTGTCATATTAATGAACACATGTATGTAAATATTACATACTACATCTATTTAAACACACCAGACAATGTGACATGTGCTTAGTAGTTTATACTTTTAAAAAATGATATACTTGTACTATTTTGATCCTAACAAAAACCTAGTGAATTAAGCTTAGATAACTAGAAGACATAATACTTATTGAGTTTATATTGTGCAAGCTCTGTACTAAAAATTTTATGTGTCCAACCTCTCTTTAAGTTCTTCATCTGTAAAATGAAGTTAAAGTAGTATTTACCTCAGGATTGTTGGGAGGATTAAATTATGTTATCTCTGTAAAACATTCAGAAGAGTGCTTGACATATAGTAAGTGATTGATAAATATTAGCTGTTATTAATACTACCACCTCATTTAATCCACTGAACATTCCTATCAGTGTAATATTATTATTCCCCTGTACATGCTAGGAAACAGACACAGATATACCTAGTCATTTGTTCAAGGTCACAAAGCTGGTAAATGGGATTGCTGGAGTTGAAATCTAGGTTTTTCTGACTCTGGAGTCCATAGTTTCTTAATTACATTGATGTTTCTCAAAGTGTTTTCCATGTTAACACTAGTCCTACAAAATGCTTTAAGAAAAGGGATTTTCAAGGTCATGTATTTTAGAAAATATTCAAAACGTACCAGAATATTATCTGATTAAAGATACTATAAAATTCTGCAACAGAGAGAAGTTGACATGGTTTCATCCAGTTTTGCAAACTCAGTTGCTCACAGAATCTTTTCCTTTTTGCATACCTGTTAACTTCCTGCAAATTACAGGATACAACATAGAGGCTCTTTGGGAAGTGTTACATTCCACCACCCTGCCTCTCACTATCCTACAATAAATAGAAAAATTATTATCCTTATTTTACAGATGTTGAAAGTGAGGCTCAGAGAAGCTAAATATAAAAGACTTCCTTGGCCGGGTGTGGTGGCTTACGTATGTAATCCCAGCACTTTGGAAGGCCGAGGTGGGTGGATCACCTGAGGTCGGGAGTTCGAGACCAGCTTGACCAACATGGAAAAACCCCATCTCCACTAAAAATACAAAATTAGCCGGGTGTGGTGGCACATGCCTGTAATCCCAGCTACTCGGGAGGCTGAGGCAGGAGAATTGCTTGAACTCTGAAGGTGGAGGTTGTGGTGAGCTAAGATTGTACCATTGCACTCCAGCAGCGTGGGCAATAAGAGCAAAACAGAGTCTCAAAAAAAAAAAAAAAAAAAAAAAGACTTCCTTGAAGGATATACTGTTACTGGAGGTTAGAATTTAAACTAGATGTTCTGATTTTAGTTCATCTTAGTGTCCTTTCTATTACACTACACTACATGTGTGTTGCATGTTACATGGTTCAATATTGTATAAATAATCTGATTTAGAAAATGCATCATGCAGTCCTCCAAATTATTGCTGCCTTAAGATTTTTAGGATACAGATAATGCTAAGGTTTAGTGTAATCTCTATTCTCAATTAATACCTAATGATTCCACTTTCATTCTCAGTAATTTCTGCCTTTAATGTTAAGACAATGCCTATGTACTTTGAGAGTGGTAAAATTTTTAAAGAATCTTAAAAATACAAAAAGTAATGTTAAGACAAGTCCTCCTACCAATATATTTTAACATGCTGTAATTGAAACAGAGCCTAAGAATTTATGATTTTGTTTATTTTTCAATTTCTGGTTTAAATATTTATTTTTGAAGAGAATAACCAACTTTGAATAGTCATTGGAATTCCTATCAATTTTTTAATATCCTTAAGGCAAGTAAATAAGTAAATAAATGCAAGTGAGCATAAACAGACTATTCAGAAAAAAGCTACAATTTTCCTCCTGTTGGGGAATTCAGTCCTTTGAACTCAGTGACTGCTACTGCTGTGTGCGTGTCAAATTAATTGAGCCTTGTTCTATATCATCAATGAAGATAATTGGTATCATAAGCTCAATTTGTATATATAAACAAATTCTGTATTATAGACTAAAAATACATTGTATTTAGAAACAGATGCAATGTTTTGGGGAAAGAATTAAGTCAACTCTGTTTATTACACATGTAAAATGCATCATATTTTCACCAAATATTGAATAATGTATGGATTTATTTTTACAGATTCTTTTCACCATTCACCTCAGTTCTCAGTTTTCTACATAAAACGTAGTTTCAACTGGCTCTTTAGTGAAATCACATTTTCAACTGAACAAGTCAAACCTTTCTTGTTGTTTTTTTTTAAATCAACTCAAATCTGTTCAGGTGTCAGCAGCACGAGGAACACAATTTCAAAAACAGCGAGGCAGCACATGCCCCATGGTGTCATGACGAATCCCTGCCTTCACTTATCTATGTACCAATCTAGTCCCGATTTAAACTCATAAACACAACAACATATTTATTCCAAGTCCCTGCTGAAAATCTGCTATTGTATTTCTGGTCAAGTGACTATTAAATTACAGAACTGTGGAATTACTGTTCAATGAAAATGTAGTACAACAAAATAATTGTTTTGGAGGTGGGGCAGTCGGTTTAAAAGGGGTCTTTCTTGCTTCAAAAAAACCAACAATCCAGAAATGTTTCTGACAGACAACCCCACACAAAGGTTGGGGGACTTACAATACTTCCTTGCTTTCCATCTTTAGGATTTGAAGGATCTCTTCTTTCTTCGCAGTCCTGAGGTGCTGAACGAAAGCCAGGAAGTTTCTGACAGCCTCAGCCTTGGAGAGGCTGTCAGGCTGCAGGTACTTCCTGGTGGACTGCCAGTGCTCCAAGATCTGCAAAACATAGCTGCAGGCTCATACCCCACTCACAACTGTGAACATCCACATTTACAAAGGGTGTTCTCCCAGGAATAAAATGTCCCTTGTGTCTGAAGCAAAAGCAGCTTTTTGTACCTTACCTCAATATACCTGATAGTTCTCTGCCCATATCACACCCCTGGGACTTCCAATCACTCTGTGTACCATTCCTCTGTAGGAGGACTGTTTTTGTCTATTCACATTTAGCTTGAAGAGCCTAGGGCAATAATTAACTGGTTTCTGGGTATATAGGTCATTTCATGGCTACACCAAGGGAATTCTATCTGAGACCAGGCTTTGACTACCATAGTGCAATTTAAATTGTGCAGAATTTTAATTAACAGCAAAATATTTCAGTGATAAAATAATAGAACTGCTGAAGAATTGTATCAGGTTTCTAATTTACCTGCACCTCATTGAAAATCCATTTTTTGGTGAGCTCCCCATTCTATCTCTTTATTGTATTATTTGTATGAAATTCAATGTTTTGCTATTGCTAAGGTCTGAATTATTCATTTCTTATATCTATGGTTTTTAGAGTAGCATTTAGATAAAGGTAATTCTCACATACACTAAGTTACTCTATTGCAGTTTTAAAAACAGTATTAGGTTGTTGCAAAAGTAAAGGCAAAAACCACAATTACTTTTGCAACAACCTAATAAGTAGTTCTAATTAATGGCATCTCTTGGCTTTGAAACTAACGAAATAACTTATTTTTCATACTTTACTACTCCCCCCCCTAGTTTTATGAAATCCTATCAGTGACTTCTAACTCTCTAACTCTATAGTAATAACTTGCTGCCAGTTTTTAAATTATTCATTACTTCTAATAAGCAATGGATCCTTTTTTTCTCTTTTTCAAGTCCCTTTTAGCTATCTAATCTTAAGAAGATATTCCAAGTGAAATTCAAGCTGCACTTAGCTAAAGATTTACTGGGTCATTTCTGAAGGCAGAGAACATATCAATATTAATTCAGGTGTTTTTGTTTTTCTTTAAAGAGCTGCAACAGAATTTACAAAAGCAAATTTGGAATTTGAAATTCCAAATTTGGAAAAGCAAATTTCTCAATGACATAAATAAATCATTTTCTATAATAATTAGGAAATAATTATCAAAAATATTAGATGGCTCATAATGTTTAATATCTATGGGATAGAAATGAATAGTGCAGAGCACAGGAAAAGATTAGTTTTATTAGCCACCTTCCTAATTTCCATCTCATACAACATTAGAAAATTACATTAGAACATTAAATGACATATGGAAAAAAAAAAAACAAGTAAAAGAAGAAACAATGTTTGAAGATGATGATTTTGTGTTTTAAATGTTTTGTTTTTCCTCTAACTCAATTTCAGAAACTAATAAGCAATTACTGTCTTGTACTTTAAGCAAATTATGGTATTACATCTTGATGATTTCACTTTTCTGAACAAACACCAGTAGTATTGAAGGAAAGAGCATCTCCCTGTAGTTACACACAGAGCATGAAGCCAATGGTTTGTTCTTCTGACAAAAGATTACAGATAAGGAAATGCTGGATGGTAAGTCATTTCTCTGACTGTATATCATAATTGATTCATGCAATAAAAAGAAAATTTTCTTTGTTGGATTAAAAATGTTACAAGATAATCTACACTTTGCCCTGGGGATGAGATATCGCATTTCTGAGAGTAATTTTAGGGGAAACTGGGGTAAATAAATGTTTCCTAATTTAGGCAAAGATCCTGGTATCCTTTTTCAGTCCTTGCAGCAATACTCAGAACACTGAGGCCAGTAAAGTATGTCACCTGTGGACAAATCACTATTATGTGACAGAAATTTCAGGGTTCAGCCTTTGTCCACGTTCTTGATACCATATGCTTCCCCCTAACTTCATTAAGCCCTCTATCCTCCCTGAATTCTAGATGACTTATTAAAAGTTGCCCTTGAGTTATAACACTTTTTGAGAGGAATGAATGGTAACTAGTTGTTAATTATTGGTGTGTCATGCACCATGTCAGGTGCGTATTGTGACTGCTGTCATCACAACTCTGTGGTAGCTGGTAGTTCTTCAGAAACTTTCTTCATTAAATGAGCTGATGTTTTCACTGGAGACAAAAGGAAAACAGAGTCTGATGTCATGATTATTCACACATTTGTCTGCACTTACAGAAGGACATCCTTTACAGTGGCTCTGGAAGACCTGCCCCACAATGGGAATGGCCGTGTACTTTGAATCAACTGCTTTGATTATGGTTGCAGCCTGTTTTCCAGACATCAGTCTTGGGCCTGCCTCGGTTGTCTTCAGCTCTAATTTCTGCCTGCATAATACCAAAGGGAAATGCTATATTATAATCATTCTTTTGAGTGAACAAGATACTAATTGCCACTCTTTTGGCAAACAAGATAGTAATTTATTCAAGTTGCATACAGCCATGTCTTTCAAACTGTGATATCTCCACAGGTAACTGAAAGCTCATTATGAAGTCTTTCTGCAGCAACAATTGTATGAAAAGATTTGAAAATTTAAGTTTGGATTTTCAAAATATTATGTCAACAGTATACAGGTAAGAAAAATTGCCTGGATGATGTATAAGATATGCGATGTCAGCTCTTTTGAATTTAGCCCAGCTTTCTGAAAATGATACTGTCAATAAAACCATGTGCTACTTATTAACCAAGACAGCTAGAAAAGCTTATTTTCCAAAAATAGTCTCAACTATATTTTTGTCTGACATGCTCTTCCAGAACCTGTCTGTCTCAAAAAGTAGGGTCTACATCCCTCTCCTTGAACCCTGGTAGGACTCTGCAACTGCCTCAACTAATAGAGGAGAGTGAAAGTAATGCTATGTGATCTCTACAGCTGTATCTTAAAAGAGGATTCAGCTTTTCTCTGGCACACTATCAGCACATGTGCTTCGGAGCCTCGAGCTACTACATAAGAAGTCTGACATGAAGCTGCCATGCTGAGAGGCCACAGGGAAATAAAAGATACTTGCGCAAGGAGCCTCAGTTGTTTGAGTCTTTCCAGGCCATGCACCAGATACATGGGGGAACAACCTTTAAATAGTTTGACTGTCTGCAACTACATAGATGCCGAGCAAGGCCAAGGCAAGCCTATAAATTATGACAGAGAACAGTACAGTGATTGTTGCATTTTATACCACTAAATCTGGGGTTGTTTGTTACATAGCAATGGAAATCTCATAGGCCTGATAAGTAACTTAAAATATTGATTTTATATGAAAATATAATAAAACATTATAGATATACCAGTAGTATATGAAGTAGAAAGCAAAATTCTACTCCAGATGAGGCTTCCATAAAATTTCAAGCATTGTAATGAGGCATTTTTACTAATATTTTGTATCTATTTGGTACTAATATTAGAGCTACTCCAGAGAAATTTTTTGAGAAGCAATGGCATAAGGTATAATACATTCACTGTTAGAAAACATTGTTTTCTGAATTAAAACCTGAAAATAACAGAAACTCTAAGATTTAAAATTCTAGTTCTTAATCCTGTTAGAACAATTCTGTCCAGAGAAATGGTCTTCAATTGAAAAACAGGCCTAAATATTTAAGTTGCATAAGTCATATCAAAAATTTTGTCACATCCCTTTACTATGGAACTTTTTATGTTTTTAACAACAATATTTATTTTAAAACTCTTAAAGAGAAAAATTACAAATGCTACCACTTTTTAACCTTAACATATAAAACATTTGACAGAGAAATCAGAAAATGAACTAGAATGAATCAAGTAGTTTGTCTTTTTAAAACTTAAAATCTGTTCAATAAATAATTGATTTTTAATACAATTTTATTTAAAACGTAGTTATTTACCATGTGCCATGAATTGTTGTAGACGATGTAAAAAATAAAGATGAACAAGATATAATTACTACTTTCAAGGAGCTCACAGCTGAAATGAGGAAGCACAATGAATACAGTCATGTGCTGCACAAGAACATTTTGGTCAATGATGGACCCATGTATGAAGGTGGTCCCACAGGATTATGAAGCTGAAACATTCCTCTTGCCTAGTGACATCATAGCTGTCCTATCATCATAGTGCAAAGCATTACTCACATATTTCTGCCAATGCTGGTGGAAACACACTACTGTGCTACTGTTATATAAAAGTATAGCACATGCAGTTGTGTACAATACATATTTGATGATGATGACAAATGACTATTAGTGATTTCTGTATTTATTATATCATACCTTTTATTATTATTTTAGAGTGTACTCGTTCTACTTATTAAAAAAAATTAACTATAAGACAGCCTCAGGCAGGTTCTTCAGGAGGTATTCCAGAAGAAGGCATTGTTATCAGGAGAGGTGACAGCTCCACATATGTTATTGCACCTGAAGACCTTTCAGTGAGACAAGATTTGGAGGTTGTAAGTGCCTTCCACTGGAGGAAGACAGTGATATTGATGATCCTGACCTTGTGTAGACCTAGGCTAATATATATGTTTATGTCTTCAGTTTTTAACCAGAAATTTTTTAAAGTAAAAAATAAAAATAAAAAATTTAAAAATAGAAAAAAGCTTGTAGAATAAAGATTTAAAGAAAAAATATTTTTGTACATCTGTACAAAGTGTTTTAAACTATGTTATTACAGAGTAGCTCAAAAGTTAACAAAAATTAAAGAGTTTTTAAAGTAAAAATGTTACAGTAAGCTAAGGTTAATTTATGATAGAGGAAAAAGGATTTTTAGAAATTCAGTGTAGCATAAGTGTACAGTGTTTATAAAGTCTACAGTAGTGTACAGTGATGTCCTAGTCTATGATATTCACTCAGTGCTCATTTGGTGATTCATCCAGAGCAACTTTCAGCCCTGCAAATTTCATTTACATACCTTTTATGAATAAAGGTACACCTACATAGTATCTTTTATACTGCATTTTTTTTACTGACTTTTTCTACGTTTAGATACGTAAAAACTTATCATTATGTTTAATTGTCTACAGTATGCAGTACAGCAATATGCTATACAGGTTTGTAGCCTAGGAACAATAGGCTATACCATATAATGTAGTGTAGGTTATGCCATCTAGGTTTGTGTATGTATACTCTATGATGTTTGCACAATGATGAAATTGCCTAACAATGCATTTCTCAGAACTTATTCCCATTGTTAAGCAACGCATGACTACACACACACACACACACACACACAGATCTATTTACAAATCAAGTATAATAATATAACAAAGAATAGCAAAGAAAATAAAAATTTTAGCATTATCTTACTTTGATACTATTTTCCCTGTAATGGTTTGTAGGAAATTGAGTCCAAAAGCGTGTGTTTCTTCAGCAAGCACAGCTATAACAAAGCTGTCTTCTATCTTATAGGTGGTGACAGATGTAGCTTTTGAACTGACACCCAAGACCTAAATAAATAAATAGCCATCTTTATAACAAGTAATCATCTTTTAAATTATCGAATCAAGTAAATAGCAAACTGTCTTTTGGTCTACAAAACAACTTCCTCATTACACCCATCCCTCATTATTAACACCTACAACTTACTGAAATGGGTCTATTCATTTCATATATGTGAATTTACAGCCTAAACTAAAAATTATAAATGCTTCAAAATTCTATTTCTACTTTAATTTTCTATTACATTAATCTCTACAGAATGTAATTATTTGAATGCCTCAAAGAAAGTGATATCTATCATACCTGATTTGGGGTCGTAAATCCAGACCTCGCTATTTTGCATGAATCCAAGGCCTTAATTTTGATCACTTTGCCTTGATGAGCCTGGTAGGTCACTTTACAATTTCCAGAGATATCTACCTAAAAAGAAAGCAAGGGCATAATGTTTGGGATTCCTTGTGGGCCAATTGAGTTCTAATGAGAAGTGGCTTGAAAACTGAGGTCTCTAATATGCCACAAGGGACTTTTTTTTTCTCCCCCAGGATGATAAGATACAAAGACAGGAACAAGGCTTCTGGTAGCTTGTTGATTCCTTCCCATTCTCTTTGGTTGAGTCTTACTAGCGCCTTCTCATTTTTTTCAGGAATAATGTAGGATTTCCTACTTCTCTCTAAATCCAGTCAGAATTAGACAAATGGCCTGGTAACAATTGAAACTTCTGATAAATGGGTAATTCTGTGGCAAGGGAGTTGATTGTTAAAGTTGTATCTAGATTCTGTGCATGTGTGTGTGTGGGGTGTGTGTGTGTGGTGTGTATGTGTGTGGTGTGTGTGTGTGTGTGTGGTGTGTGTGTGTGTGTGTGTGTGTGTAACTTCAACTAGCTGAATATGATTAGAAATTCTTAAAATCCTGTGGGACTAACTCAAATCATCATTAGTTACGCATCATTAGTTTGAATTTAGGCAAATGTATCTCAATACAGATTCTGTCTAGCTTCTCTGAGCTTTCTCCTGGGGCCTCTGCCAGCATCACAGAAGCAGAGGTCTCTTTTCTAGCAAGCTAACCAACATTCTTTTGGTCCAACCCTACCATCAGATTTTTCACCCACTCATGGGCTGGTTGAATTCAGTCTAAGAAACTTGGACTCCAGTCTTGACCCCAGGTATGATACTGGAAGGTCCACCTAACTTCTCTAGTTTCTTCTTTTGCAAAATGAACAGTGTTGGTACAGACGAGTGGTTCCCCACCTTGACAAGGCATCCAAATAATCCACAAAGACTGTTAAAATACAGATATTTGGCCAAGCGCGGTGGCTCATGCCTGTAATCCCAGCATTTTGGGAGGCCAAGGTGAGCAGATCATCTGAGGTCAGGAGTTCAAGACCAGCCTGGCCAACATGGTGAAACCCCGTCTCTACTAAAAATACAAGCTGGGCATGGTGGTGCATGCCTGTAATCCCAGCTGCTTGGGAAGTTGAGGCAGGAGAATCACTTGAACCTGGGAGGCAGAGGTTGCAGTGAGCTGAGATTGCGCCATTGCACTCCAGCGTGGGCCACAGAGTGAGACTCCATCTCAAAAAACAATCAAACAAACACACAAACAAAAAACAGATATTCAGTCCTCCCTGATCTACTGAATCAGAATCTCTGGGATGAACATAGGGAATCTATATTTGTAACAAGCCCCTTCATGGTACAGTGGTGCACAGTGACGTCTGGGAACCACTGGAATGATCCCCACGACGTTCCTTTAGTGTAAATAATTCTAATTCTCTAGGTAAACAAGACTTCACTACACAACTCACCTTTTCTGAGCATTATCTTAGTAGTAACTCTTCTACTTAAATTGTGTAAGTAGAAATCCTTACAAACTTATTGAGATGCTGAATCCTTAATAATATTTGTAAGTACCTCATTGGTGGTTCCAGAGCTTAACTGTGTCTGAAATAGGCTAGCCAGGCCTCTTTTGATATTTTCTATGGCCACTGGCTCATTTTGATATGAGTAGAACTCTTTGACCTGGTGGAGAGAGGGGAACAGAACACAAATGAAGCAAAAATGCATAATTTATCAGATTTAGTTAATAAGTGTCAGACAAAGTCAGATGCTTACCTGTATTAATCCTGGGAGAAAGAGATCTGACACTCCAAATCTGGAATTTCGTTTTTGTGAAAAGAAGCTATTTAAAATCTCTGAGACCATCAGAATGTGAAGTTTAGAGAGACTGATAGTGAAGGCTCTTGCATGATGGGCACAGCATTGGGCAAGAGCACTGATATAAGCTGGGAGCCTCATGAAAACAAGGGTGGCCCAAGGGAAGAGAAATGAACATTCTGTTTGAATATGTCAGCATGTTCTCTACCTGTAATGGTACTTGAAACAAAAAATAACTAAAGTTTAAAATAACAGCAAATAAAAAAGTCCTTGGCCGAAAATGGCAATCACTACCTTTGAGATTCCTGAGATGGCACAGCCTCTATGGGCTATCGCAAGGCCCCAGGCGTGGCCATAATACCCATGGTCAACATTTCACAGGGGCAATGTTCTTCACCTTCCAGAGTATTTATGTTGGTATTGGGTAAATGTATACCTATATATACACACATATATATATACACACACACAGAAGGCTGGGAAATTTGAGGTTGAGATTGCTACTGCTTCATAACCTGCCCCAGGCACTGCTTTGAGGTTCCCATCAGAAGACAGAGAAAGGAGGTTGAAATGAGGAGGGTGACTATGATTTGGCAGGAATAGTAAGCCACTTAGCTTTGTTTTATCATCTTTGATATCTATAGGCACAGAGATGATAACAGTGTCTTTTGCCATTTTGATAATTTAATGTTGAAGAAACAAGGATAAAAGTACAAAGCGAATTTAATGGAAAGCAGCTTGTTGGTTTTCATCCTGTAGACTTGATACACATCACACAATTTAGAAATAGAGGATAGATACGTGTTCCCTGTAAAAATTCCCAAGGTCCATGATAATTACAGTTGAGCATTTCTACCAGAAATATCCTGAATGCCTTCCTAGTACTCTTTAAAACCAACCACAGCTTCTAAAGTAAAACATAAAGCTCAATAACTATGCAATGAATCCAAATAATACCAAGTTCAGTAATTTAGCCTACATAAAGACTCTCTTGTGCCTTAGAAGAAGAGAATATTTTTCCTGAATTATCCAAACAAGTGTCTCAAATCTCTATTTTTACTTCCTACATATACTCTGCCTAGTGATGGATTTACTAGGTACTTTATCTGGCAATCAGTTTTAGTCATTAGACTGGACTAACCTATAAATGTTGGAATAGTGTTTGTCCAACTTAGAAAGAAACTGGAATAATGACCTCAGTGTCTGAAAATTCACAGTATCATATTCTCAAACAAATCACTGGCAATATCTCAGACCCAAGCCTGAGTTTCTGAAGTTCTATTTTGTAAACTGTATCTCCTTCCTTTAATAATCACAATGTAATTTCCTTTTCAAATATTTGGAAGTGTATCTCCAGATATCATGACTATTAGAAGTTCATAACTAGATTACCCCAAAATAGTCAGAAAGTGTTCACTCAGTGGCAATACATACATGTCTATATGGCCCATGTCTTTTTGGTATGAACCATAAACACTTTAGAAAGCAAGATCTCCTAAGTGGGAAAAACAAAAGCATTGTCACCACTGTGTCATTTTCCTTCCAGGCTACAAAATGTACCTGAACTATTTTTAAAGTTTTACCTAGAAGGTAAGGAAACCCAGTTCTTGGATTTAATCTTTGGACTATGCATAAGATTAAGTGCTTATCTGTTATTGACCCACTGCTATGGACCAAGTTTTGATCTTGACCTCTGGATCCCTTAGAAAATGGTGTTAGAGCCTTTTTTTCCCTCCTGGCAGGCTGAATGATAGCTATAAACTGTGAGACACAAAGAAAAAAGTTTTTTTCATCCTTTCTATTAGTTTTTATTGCTTCCCCAGAACTAGAAAAATGAACACATCTCTTTTTCTTTTATATGACTGCTACTTCTAGGGCCTAAATTCTTTTTCTTTAGTGCAGACTGATGAGATCCAAAGTGAAGATAGTACTGATATCCACACCAGCTAAATGTCAAAACTGTTAGAATTGAGCTGCCTTGTAATCATTTAAAACATAATAATATGAAGTCAGAATTTTGCAGTTCAAGCCACATGGCTGTCACAGCAATAATCTTAAATTTATTATTTCACAACAGGAACTGAGTAAGTTTTATTATACTCAGGCCATAAAGTTGATTACTTCATTCAGCATTGAAATTAGTTCTGAACATCCAACAGCACAGGGCTCTTATCTAAATTCACAGTACTCAGAGCTTCCAAAGAGCAGCAGCAGGTACGACCTGGTTACAAACGAAGTCTTTAATCCAAGGAAACCACACCTAGAGGGAGACTGGGTAAAATGGCTGGGAAGGCAGTGCAGTGCCTCTTCCAGCCAAATATGAGGGGCCAATTTCCTCTTGAAATAGGTAGTCATCATTCATATTGTTTTTTTCTTAGGAAGACGATGCCTTTCTCCACACCTTCCTTTATATATCTTTTAAAAATAAGAGGAGACTAAATTCCATTAAGTGGCCAAACAATCAAAATAATAAAAAGAATCCCAGCAAACAAAGATTAGTAATTTTATATTTGATATCTATCTAAGACAGAGCACGGCTAGGAAATGACACATTGGAGAACAAACATGTAAAGGAATATATAACAAATTTCAGAAGGACTTTCAAGGTGTCACATTTCTTGTGGCAGTTCAGTGTGTGTACAAGAGCCATGCTGATTTAGAGAGCAAATCAATGCCTGGAAACAATACAAAATAAAGGCCCAATTCAGCAGCCACGTAGTTAATTTAATCAACACAAAGCCAAAACCAGAAATGGAAATCTGGTAATTATCCAGTTAATTGGATTAGCCTTTCAGGCCAAAAAAACAATCCATAGTATAACTTGAGGCATCTTTCACTCATCAGCGTTAATCAACTTAATCAGATTACTGTCACGTTTCCAACTCGATGATTTGTAGACAAAACTAGAGTCATGCCCACTTATGTAGGGAAGATGAGTGAGCATAGAAAAAAGATGTGCAATGAATATGTATCTAAGTATTTTAATGGACTCTCTTTTAAAATGTAAACATGAGACCCTCATATGGGAAAGGGAGAGAGGGGGAGGTCTGGAAGGACAAAAGTTACATGCTGATGAGCATCCTTGAAATCACAGAAACTTCAGGGAGCACAACTTAATTTGAGCCTATGGTAGAAAATGCTCTCTAAGAAAGTAGCCCGTCTGCAGTTTACTCGGCCTGTCCATAATTTCTCTCATAGTAAACTGAAATGATAATTTAAGTAATGATCTTTCTGATACTGATATGGCCAAAACTTCCTGTTGGCTTCTTAGTCTTCATTGTTTTTTCCAACAAATACTTTATTATATATTTGAAAGATACGATGATGTACTTTAACCTGTGGTTACAGTAAATCATCGCAAATCATAGCTCCTCTAGAATTAGCCCACTGCGTTACTAAAATAATGATGTGGCAGTTCCATCCTAGCCTTTGAACAGTGAGGGTACTGAGTCCTTTCATGTGTGTAGCAGAAGACTTTGTACTCAGCTGCTACCAAAGGAGCTATAAAATGATTGGTTGTCATTAAGATCATAAATGCAAATAATATCTATGAACTCAAGTGTCTTGCCACATTGGAAGCTCAGAGAAGAAAATAACAATATTTCATGTTGTTAACAAAGTTGAGCCATAAGAAAATCAAATAAGTCAACTGATCTCATGATGTAAATAAGGAACACTGCAAGTCAACCAAAGAAGCAGGCATTTCTCCAAATACTTTCCAGCTGGAAAACAGTAGACATAAAAGTTTGAGCATAGACTCTATTTCAAATCCCAACTCCACCGCCTGCCAGTTGTATGACCATAGGCAAATTTCTTAACCTTTCTTAACTTTGGTTCCTCAACTATCACAAGAGGTTGATAAGGCAGCCCTTACTGCTCAGGGCCATTACAAGAATAAAAGAGACAATTCGTGTAATGCCTTTAGTCAGCACCTAGCACACAGTAAGTGCTTAGTTCGTCTTAGCTATTATAAAGTAAACAATAAGTAAAACCTTTATCAAAGTTCAATTCAGTTGAGCCCTATATAATCTTATTTGTTTATCCTTTATTTTAGAAGTATCTATATTCAGTCCCCCCTATGAGCAAGGTGCTGAATAGACAAAGATACAACTCTGCCCATGAGAAACTTACTCTGAATGTGGAGAGCCAAGACATAAAAAGAGAATGACAATACACTGTGATAAATGCTTTGATAGAAATAGGCCCAGAGGTTTGGAAAGATGTTGGAGAAAGCCTCATAAAAATATGCAGTGCAAGGCATGATTCTGGGTGCTTTGGGGAAGGAGGGAGTGGAAGGGCATGGATGTGAGGGGAGAGGCTGAAATACAAAGAGGAATTGGATTTTTTTCTATCCAAGATCCATAATCTAGCAATGAACACAAATGATCAAAAAGAAAGTGATAAGGGTCATGAGTGAGCTGCAAAGTGCTAAGAGTATTCTAAAGAGTGATGGTTATTTCCAGCTGGCTGGAAGGGTGTGAACTTTATGACAGAAATGGCATGTGAGCAGTCAGAAACATGGGAAGTATTTTGACAAGTGGAGAAGGAAGAGAAAGCATTCTTAAAGATAGTGATTCATACTTAGTTGTAGGAGAGGTGAAAATACAAGATTTCTTCTTGTGAGCTCCTTTTTAGAACTTCATACAAAAATGTGCATCATGATTAGCAATATACATATATGAAATGTCCAAAGTATTTGTTTTCAAATACTTTAGTTGAAAATAAATAAAGTATTACTTTATCAGTATATAAAGATCAGTTTATCTTTATTTTGAATTTAGAAAGTGAAATTTTAGAGATGTATGGAGTTATAAGTCTAATGTTCCCTTTCTGTTTTCCTGCTTTTGTTCCTAAAACTGAGCTCTCATCTTTAGACACATTTTTATGTATGTCAGCACACTATCTGTAATTTTCATAAACACACATATGTAATGCCTAATAATTACCTGATCACAATTGTTTCTCAATTCCAAATTTATTAAGACCATTTTAAGTGACTAGACTCAAGTCGTAAGTAATGCACACTTATAGAATTTTTAAAACAGAATTTCAAATAGATATTATAAAGTGTTCAATCATTATTTTAATATACAAAATGCTTTTCCATGTCATAGTTTTAAAATAATTTCTAAAGGCTTTAAAAAACTCTACTTTAGACTTGTCATACCCTTTTAAAAGCTTTAACCTTGTACTTTAGCCAAATATTGATAATCTCATAACAAATCAATATTACTAATCTAAGTTGGATCATTTCAGTCTCATAATTTGTCTTCTTTCCTGAATTTATCCAATGATGCTTTGATGACTTCCTTTGTTACATTATGCTTGTAATCTCTTATAATTTGATAAGAAAATTACCTTTTAATAATGCCTTTCATCAATAAATAAATACTTGATTCTACTATAAAGATTTTCAGAAAAATAGGAAACAAATTGGCTAGTAAATGTAAGGGAACTCGGGGCATTGATTTAGTTTAGAAACATTTAATTTACAACCTCAGTTCTTTAGTTCTTGAAGAAATTCCATTTACCATAAAAGTAGTTATAATGTGATTACCTCAAAATAGTATCTGCTGAAGGGAAGAAAAATATGAAGTTGGAGAAGAAGATGTGGAACCTAAACGCCCCTTTACCTTTCCATGGATTAGATGAAGGAGCATAGGTCTTTGCAGAGCTTCCAAGTTTTCCTTTCCCATGATTTTAAGTGGACTTTTTCCTTTGAAGATGCTTTTCTCTCCTCTCTGCTGATTCACATTTTCAACATTTACATCCTTCATCTGGAGTAACAGAAAGAAACCTGTTTAAAAAAAACTTCCTATGTCTGTCTTCATCAGAGTCTCTCTGCAAATAAAATGGTAAAGAAACAGACAGAGTTGGCCACAATTTCTTCTGTCATTTTCAGTTCATGATTTACAGGACCTTGCCACTCACTTTAAAAGAATGGAGAAGGTATTTAAAAACTAGGTTTTTTAATAAGGTAAAAATAGCAATACTTAAAGAACTCTGTGACTTTAGGCTTAAAATAACTATGACTTGAATATGATTCTTTCCTATCGTTGCCCCTTTTCGTTTGTTTTGTGTGGTTTCTGTCTGCCTGATCACTTCACTTTCTTTACCACTTGTTGGAAAGGACCCCCGTCCCCTTCTACCTCATCTGTGTAAATAACAATAAAGCTGAATTACTGAATAAGGAGGAATATAATGTTTTCTGGAGAATAGTTTACTGTTGTATTGAGAAATGGCTCGGAGAGATGGATGATGATGCTTTGATCCAACTTGGAAAACACAACAGCAATTAGAGACATCCAAAGAAGCAAATATCACTTGTAAATGGATTGCTATGACACCTCATTATAAAGGACACCAGCAACTACTTGTTCCAAATACTTTGTCCTGTGTGCCTGTTTCACACCAAGATGCAGAATAATAACTGACTTTACTCAAGGAATCTATTATCTTTAGGTTCTTGAGAAGCAAATAAGGGAATCACCATATATTACCATTGGAAAAGTCCCCAGAGACCATCTAATTTGGCCTCCCTCTTCAACACATAAATCTAAACCATTTTAACTGACCAAACACTGTTATTTGGGGGAGTACTTGGTTCCTTCCTCAGGAAGAACACAGACTGGGTTTACTCTCTCTTCAGTAATTCTACCTGTTGTATCAAGGAATGCAGGAACCTCCTAACTGATCTCCTCTTGAGTTAGTGGTCTAAATCATTTTCCATACAAAATGGATTATTGACCCTTCTCTCCGAGAACATTTTGAAAAGACTCTAGTATAATGTCCCTATTAACATGATCTATAGAATTGAACACCATACTCTGGTTGTTTACCAGTATATACCTTCTGTTGTCTGTTTCAACAATTTGGAAAGATCAGTTCACTTTTCATCAGCAAAACCTTTAAATATGTAGAATTGCTTATTTTAGTGATAGATAACAAACTAAATGGATGTATAACCAAGAACCCAAAACAAGTGCTGTCAAATGGTAGACTTCTCAAAAACTTCTGACATCTAATCTTTGCATTTATCTGGTAGAAAATGCCCACCGTGATTTGGATCAGTTGGTCATCATCACCATCAGGATTCCTCCACAATAAGGCCACATCCACGTTGGAGGAAATGCGGTAGCCCACGCTGTCTTGCAGTTTTCCTTTGCCCCGATCAAGAAGAACTTCAGTGGAGTACGTGAGCTTGTACAGCCGGTCATTATTTAATGAGAGACCAGTTGTGTGACCTGCATAAAGATAATGACACAAATCAAGTTTTCATTGTAAGGGAACATGCTGTCTCACCATCAGTGCATCTCTCTACCACAGTGGGGCTCAGGAAGCTTGGTAAATATTCGCTGATTGAAACATGGTTCTACTTCGTCTGCTGAAATGTTTGACTTGTAAAATATAGATAAACAAACAAAAAACAAACAAAGAAGTTCCCATTTCAGAGAACTTTAGTTTGTATTCCTAATCAATTATCAGCTAGTGCCATGGTTGAACTATAGATATTTTGTTGTTTTGTTTAAATGCCATTGTATTTCTCTTCATTATATGAATATGATTTCAAGCAGATGACCCACCAATAATTGGTTTATAAATGTAATATGAGCCATTTGTAATTAACATATTATTTAAATGCAAGCAGATCAATTCCAAAGTAATTTTAGCGGTTAGAAGGAAGTTCTTTAATTTGGATATTTTTGATATTTAAGAAACATCTCTTCAGTGCAATTTACTCTATTAATGTAATTAGCAAACTTTTAGTACAAAGGTACATTTCAGGGCTGTACATATGTAACTTTAAATTAGCTGTGCCCAAATAAAATAATGTCTTACTATATGAAATCTTAGTACAGGCTTAAACTTGGCATGGCTTAATTTAAAAAGATCAAATAGTATACAAATCTGTACTGTGATCCAAGAAAACTGATATGTGAATGCGTTCACACAGTATCCAATTCAGTTTACCTAACCAAAAGAAATGCCAAGGAGCAAGTCTTTTCCCAGAGATGACTTAAAATGAATGGTCACATAAAGTTTTTTTCTTCTGTGTATTTTCTATCTATGGTTCTCAGGAGATAGTTAAAAAAGACTTCAGTTTACCTTATTCCTCAATGCTAAAGGGGTTTCATTGCCCGGTTTACTATAATAGGAAACCATAATCTTTTTTTCTCTCAGGAAATATACATATGGGGAGAGGTACAGGAAAGGGGTTTGGGGTGACTAGACCAAAGCAAAGCAGTCGAGAAAGGTGATAGCAAAAACTACTTTGCAATGCCAAAAAATTAAGAAAACCTCTGAAAAGGACTTACCCACCTACACAGTGACAATCTGTTCACTGTCTCCTCTATCTATGACAGCACATACTTGCCCAGAGGAAATAGTGGTCAAAAATCCATCATCTGCATGTTATATGTATTAACTTATTTAATCCTCACAAAAATCTAATGAGGTAGGCACTATTATTAGTCTCATTTTATAGATGAAGAGACTGAGGGGACACAGAAACAATATAATTTACCTAAGGTCACTCATCATAGAGATGATTTTTTTTTTCTTTTTTTTTTTTGAGACAGAGTCTTGCTCTGTCAGCCAGGTTGGAGCACAGTGGCATGATTTCGGTTCACTGCAGCCTCCATCTACCGGGCTCAAGCAATTCTCCTGCCTCAGCCTAGCCTCCTGGGTAGCTGGGATTACAAGTTACAAGGCATATGCCACCACACCCAGCTAATTTTTGTATTTTTAGTAGAGATAGGGTTTCACAATGTTAGCCAGGCTGGTCTCAAACTCCTGACCTCAGGTAATCCACCCATCTCGGCCTCCCAAAGTGCTGGGATTATAGATGCACGTCTGGCTGGAGACATGATTTTAATCCAGGCTGTCTGTCTGTAAAGATTATGCTCTTACCTATACTATATATCTCTAAAACTTTAGGTTGCATTATTTTCCATTCCTAGGTAGTGAGCTAGAAATTTATTCATTCATTCAACTAGAATATAGTGAGTACCTGTTGAACAGTAAGTACTTTTTAAGGCTCTGGGACTACACCAGTTAACAAGCAGAGAAAGGCAGAGAAAGTTTCTTCTTGTTTTCTTTACTTTTTTTTTTTTTTTTTTTTTTTCCGAGACAGGGTCTCACTCTGTCACCCAGGCTGGAGTAGAGTTGTGTGATCTCGGCTCACTGCAACCTTCATCTCCAGGCTCAAGTGATCCTCCCATCTCAGTCTTCTGAGTAGTTGGGACCACAGACTCATGCCACTAAGTCCAGTTAATTTTTATATTTTGTAGAGATAGGGTTTTGCCTTGTTGACCAGGCTGGTCTTGAACTTCTGAGCTCAAGCAATCCGCCCACTTCACCCTCCCAAAGTGCTAGGATTACAGGTGTGAGCCATCGCACCCAGTCAGGAGACAAAGTTTCTACCCTCATGCAGTTTACATTTAAATGCGATGGAGAAGGGCAATTAAAAAGAATGAGTACATAAGCAAGTTATATAGTATGTTAGAAGTGCTCATGAAGAAAACTGAAGCAGGAAAGGGAATGGAGGTGCTGAGAGAAAAACCTCTGTGGAAAGGTGACATTTTGGACAAAGGTTTTTGGTGAGCCACATGGATATCTGTGGGAAGGGTACCCCCCTCCCCCAACTCCTATCCTTTCTACCCCTTCCCCTCACAGAGGAAACAGCAAGTGCAAAGGCCCCGAGGAGGGCTCCTGCAGGTGTAGTGAAGGAAGAGCAAAGAGCAGGGAGACCAAAGAGGCTGGAAATTAGTAAGTAAAAGACACAGTGAAGGAGATGAGGTCAAGGAGGTACCTATGGGTGGCAGGAAGATTTGGGGAGTTTGAGTGAGGTGGGACGCTGTCATAGAGTTTTGGGTAGTGAAATTACATAATCTGTCAAACCTTCAAAGAAAAGGGACAAGGATTTTCATAGGAATCAAGAGAGCCAGGAGAAGGAAGTATGAAAGGATCTAAATGTGTATACACAAAACCAAGCTGTGTCCAAGCACCAAGTCCGGCAGAAACTGAGGTGTGAGATACAGAAGGCAAAGAGAGTCAGGAAAAACCTTGAAGGGAATGAAGGCTGGGATTCCCTCTTATCTCTATCTCTTCTGCATTTTAACTGGGGACTCTATAGCAGGTTCAAATACTGGCTTTCTGGTTAGGAAAAATATTTTGGTCAGGAGGCCTTCTTTTTATGACACCTATCAAATTCCACATAGGGCATAAAGGAAATACATGTTGTCTTATCTAATCCTCAGAGCAATTCTTAAAAGTAAGCATTGTGTGACAGCAGATAGAAGCTGACTGCAAGTTCAACCCAATATAGCAAATATAATGCAGATTTGAAGTCTAAATTTACCGAAATCCAAGTTTTGTGGATTATATTAAGATGTCTTCTGGTTAAAATAACTATGAAATATTTGTAGGAAGGTAACCTTTCTTAAATTCCAAAGCTTTCCAAACTATTATGTTATTCACTTTTTTTCTTACCTCACTTTACTGGCCATATAATAAATCAATTTTTGACTATGACTTGGAAAAGATAAAGCACAGGAAAGAATGGGCCTTTTATTCCTCCAAACTGTTTCTTACCTCTTTCAACAGGAGAAAAGCCTAAAATGGTTCAAATAATTTGGGCTGTGCTAGAGTGTTATCCCTCTTATACTTTCCTTTTTGATCAGTATTTCTCTGTTTACTTTTTGCAGAGTTCTGGCAACATTGGGCATTGGGGCATGTCCAATTTATATTGTTGACTTAATTCCTTTTGTAGGATATTGCTCTTCAGAGTATGTATAATAATATTTTTGATAACTGTTGTTAGATAAAACCAAAACAGAAATTAGTATTAGACAAAAAGTCAGAACCTCTTTAATTTGCCCTTCAAGTGCATTTAGAATTTTTAAGTGACTTAAAAGCAACAAAACTGTTAGTTTTGAATCTTCAAGAAATATTTTTTACATACTCCTCTGTCAGATTTATATGAGTACAATAACTGATAATTGGCTTAGTCAAGAAGATAAAGCAAACATAAGTTAATGGTGAGGTTTGAAGAGATGTACAATGATGATAAGGGTGATAGGTAATGGCATTTATGAACCCAACAGAAAACTAAAGGGTCAGAAGTTAAGGAGAATGAAGGGTAAGAACAAAAAAGAACTGGAAGATGATTAATAAAAATTGACTAAAAAGTAAGGGTGGGGTGAGGGATTGAGAGAAAGACTGGAAATGAAGGAAGTATACAGGTTTAAAGGTGATGAAATTAAATAGGTAAAAATACTTTATAAGGAAAACCCAGAGAATGCACTGAAAATAGTCCAATCATTACAAAGTATAACTAAGAAAAAGTAGGGAAAACTTAAGTCTTTGGAAAGTTCACACAGCAAATCATATAGATGTGCTCTTGTATCCTAATCCTAACACCCTCTTCAGATTCCAATCTGCCATTCAATTTCCTTCCTTCCTTCCTTCCTTCCTTCCTTCCTTCCTTCCTTCCTTCCTTCCTTCCTTCCTTCCTTCCTTCCTTCCTTCCTTTCCTTTCTCTCTCTCTCTCTCTTTTTTTTTTTTTTGGTTGAAACAGAGTTTCGCTCTTGTTGCCCAGGCTGGAGTGCAATGGCGTGATCTCGACTCACTGCAACCTCCACCTCCCAGGTTCAAGTGATCCTCCTGCCTCAGCCTCCTGAGTAGCTGGGATTACAGGCATGCACTACTATGCCTGGCTAATTTTGTATGTTTAGTAGAGACAGAGTTTCTCCATGTTGGTCAGGCTGGTCTCGAACTCCCAACCTCAGGTGATCCACCCACCTTGGCCTCCCAAAGTGCTGGGATTACAGGCATGAGCCGCCACACTCAGCCTCAATTTTCTTTAGATTCTAACCTTCCCTCAACATCCACCCAGATCTGAGGATTTACTAAAGTTGCATTGGTAATTTAGAGATGAGTTTTGAGACAATGAGGCATGGGATCCTGAAATTTTAAATGGACTGATTTTAAGGTAAACTCTTCACGAGTTGTTTGCTAACTAATGTCAGTTGTTAAAAGGGCAAAGAATCTATAATTAAATCATGGTACCATAATGCAAAAAGTTATTCCATCTAGGTAAAGAAGCTCTCAAGTCACGCACTTCTAATTTATGAAATCAGCATAAGCAACGTACCATGATGCTAATGAAGTTTAAGCTCTCTTGCCCAGGATCCTTCCAAAGACTGCAGAAGAGGACCCTAGCAATGTATCCACATGCCATCTCTTTTTGAGCAACCTTTGCAATAGTAAGATATTTTTGTAATCTTTTCTCAAAAGTGGCCCCTAAATTATATGTTTCAAGCTTTAAAAATCTAGATTTACTACTAAGCTTGTACACAATAAACTGTAGCTACAGCTACCTATAATATTCTAAACCACATTTTCTCATTTATGCTGTTTCCCAATAGTCATTGTCTAGTGTATGTGTACATTTAAATCTTTTGTAAGTACATTTGAAAACATGAGGTCACCCAATTAACTAGTTTATAAAATGGGAAAAGAAGAGAAGTTCATGATAAGTACCATGTCTCAATTATTTTTCTCAAAATACTTATGGTATTAGGTTTGATACTATGGTATTATAAATCACACATATTTTGACTACTCAACAGTTTATTTGGCAGACAAAATAGTAAGTTCTCTATATAACAACTCTCAGTCAGATACAATTTACAAATCTTTTTCTCATTAAAAAATTTCTTTTGTCCAAGTAAGAACTGTATGTTTAAATAGTAAACATTTAGAAATTGGTGAAAATATTTTCTTTAGTTCAAGAACCTACAGTGTGATTTGCTTAGGTGAATTGGTTTAAATTTAGCCCTCTATTGCTCCAATAATGAAGATTAGGTTTTTTTCCTCATGTGGAAATTTTCTAAACAAAAGTCCTGAGGCAAACTTTACTTTAATACCAAAAGCTACATTTATCCGTAACAGGTTTTAGAAGTTTGTAAGTGAATTGTTTTCTATCAATTACTTAGAGTACATGGTTTTAAAATTGGTCCCTATAATGCTAAGCTGTTTGATCAATTGGTTTTAACAGTGTGTCTTCTTAAGAAACGAAAGCGTATTCATTGTACATAATGCAGCATTTGGAAATCCAATGTTTATAATCTAGCTGATTTGAAACAAGATTCTGTATTAATACATTTCGCAACAGTTTTATGAAACCATTGCTCATAAAATGTTTTATCTCTTGCCTTTTCAATGGTATTAATGCATACGTATTTTTAAAATTAATTTCATCTTAAAATATAAACTGTAAGCAGCAACATTATTTTTCCAAAGATAATGTCTTATTTCTTAAATCTGTATCAGGAAATTTAATTTTCTTTAATTCACTATGAATTCTATCATTTTTGAATTATAACAGAATTAAATACATGCTGTGCCATTTCATTCATAATTCTTTGGCAAATCAAATGCCTTTTTCATTGGGTCTAATTCTTCTTGAGGTCACATTGCTAAGCAACTAGAAGAAAATTTAAGAACTGGGTTTTAAAAAAAATCTTCATTTACAATTCAAATGAAGGAGCTGCATTCAGTGTGACCAACAGCAGCAGGTAACAATAGCGGGTATCTTTTTTCCTTCTTTTAAAAACAGACCATGAATGAGGAATTAAAGCAAGAACACACTGGTCTGAGGAACTGAACCTAAGAGAAATCTCTGTTTTCTTAATGTTTGTAGGGATTTGAATTTGGTTTTCGTTTCAATTCAACCATGCTTTCACAAACATTCCAAAGTTACATGGTTTTGAAGATACTTTAGTTAGAAACTCTTTCACTATTCACTCATACAAACACACACACACGCACTTATCCGCCTCCCACCCCAAAGATTGAAATTAAAGTTTAGCAAAAGGCAACACAAACTTACCTTTAACAGAAGCTGAATATGAGGAAATGAAGCAGAGAAAAAGCACAGCAAGGAGAATCATATTGACCAGCGACCCTCAACTGCATCCAGTGCCCAGCTAGGAGTCACTGAGAAGTAGGCTTTTTCAATGGCAGCCAGTGAGGGAGTGACCCTCTTCAGAACCCGCAACAATCATGTTTATCTTTGGGGAAAGGTCAGACTCCAAACTCCAAAACCACGACCTAAGTTCACTGAAGGGCTCACTATTAATGATTAAACGTAGGTGGGCTGCAGTTTTCAGTCCCTCACTCTTTTTAATTTTTTTTACCCAATGAGGAAACTTTAAATGTTTTCACTTTTGAGAGCTAAACTAAACCAGTATACCATCCTATAAATGCATAGACACTGAGGGACATTCCAAGAAAAAAACTGGTGTTGATACTTTCTGCTTAATATATAACCATCACTATGCCTGTTATAGTAACTGCCTATATTCACATTACAATACTATGTGGGAGGGTAGTAAGGATTCTCAAACTCAGCTAAACCTAACCAAATTTTAATATTTCTTATATGGACATCTTTGAATTTTTATACTATTTGTATGCTATTATAAAAAATTCACACTGAATTTAAGGATTTATATTTAAACTGTCAAGTCATACCACCACCAATCACTTCAAAATAATGTTAAAGTAGATAGAACTTTCATGAAACACAGATGATCATCCTTATGTGTGAAACTGTATGAGGTTTGAGCAAATCAGCATTGTCTGTCGTTAGCACACTAGCAAGCCAATTGAATATTTCATAGTAGACCTCTATTTGTGTCTGTGACAAGACACATTTGTCTGAGTCTCCAAACTGGTTGGATGCAGTCCTGTCCTTTTGAATCCCATTTCTAGGAAGAGATTAAGAGGGGGAATTCCAGCTCTTAGTTCTTTTGCTACAGACTATTAATTAGAAAACTTCTGTAGAATTAAAGTAAATACCCTAGTATGGCTGAGGCCATACTAACTGAATCAATCCTTGTCCCTGGAAACTCCCATGAGAGAGACCTGCTATGAACAAAACCTACTAAAATGAGGTGGCTTAGGCAGTATGTGGGAATGTTTTGGCAAAGTAGGGAAAAATGTGCTAGTGAAGGGCTATCTGAATGTATTTTAAAATATTTATGGCCATATTTTCATATAAAATGAATTCTTGAGTCTACCCTGGTCACTCTCAAAACCCTTTTCTCAAATCCTAACCTTGAGATTAAATCTTCCAGACAATCCAGGTAAAAGATAGTAGACTTGATAGGGACACAATGAAATTTAAAATTTTAAAATCTACGAAGTTAAGCATATTTCCTCTTGAATAATATCTTTATATAAAGATTGAAATATGAAAATTGTTCTTCTATTGATAATAGAATTTCATCTGCTATCACAATTTTGTATAAAAAATATAGCTATAGTAGCAAGCAAAAATAAATTGTTTGGTTGGAAATATCACCTTCAAGTTATAAATACAAAGTTTTCCTGGAGTTAAACAGAAAAGTAGCTTTGTTAAAGAAATGTAAGTTTTTATGAATAATAGGGATTACGAATATAAGGTAATGTGAAAGTGCTTTACTTTCCATTTGAATAGATTTCTACTGTTTGCCACAATTTCTGTAATACATACATAGGGATATAAACCCATTATAATCACTTGAACTTTATTTACATATTTATTTAAATTAAAAGCTAGTTTGTATCGTATTTGATTGTATGAAAACTGTCCTTACATATTTTCATTTGAGGCTCACAGTTGCAAGACCTTTAATGTTTGTGGTTAGACTATGTGGTGCATGATACGTGTCCTTCGGGTAAAGTACTATTCGTTGTCAAGTGTTTTCCAGAGTCCAACCAATAAAAGATATATCACTATTGCCTAACAAACTAAATTCTGTTTCATTTGAGCATTTGATTTCCACTAGAAAGCTCCTATGAGTCACTGTTTTAAGTAGTCATTTCAACATAAGATGTTCAAATAAGGCTGCTTCTGCTGGTTATAAATAACATCATCTTATAAAATATAAACTTACAACATTTTCTTTTTATAAGGACAATTTAGAAAAGACTTCTTGAGATTGTTTCATTACAGATGAAATAAGAATGCCAAAGCCTTTCCAAATTCAGTGAACTCTGTGTATCGAAGAAGTATTCTCTTCTGTTACTCTGTTGATCAAGCACAGCAAACACTGTGCAAGTATTTGAGCACTACCTCCTAAAACTCACCAGCTATTTTACATAACATGTGAAGCAGGGCAGAAGCAAAGCACAATAAGAAAAAAAACAAGAGCTGCCATCTATGGAACAATTACATACATTGTTAATCACCTTACATTTTTATAGGAATCCTTACAACAGTCATTTGGCATATTAGATAAATGCATCTCAGATTAATTTACTGAAGTGATTTTAGGACTATAGAAAAATAAACCTTGAAACCTAGACTCAAGTATTCCTCTTTGCTTAAAAAACATTACAGGTGGGAAGTGAGAAAAAAATTGATTTACAGATGACATGCAATTATTAATTGGGACTGTCTTAATAATAAGTCATCACAATTTTGTATGAAAACTAACAGAGCCCTTGATTTTTGTGAATTTGTGGTTAGACATTCAGGCTGAACATACAGGGGTAAAAGTTGATCTATGATAGTTAAATTAAAATCAAATGATACATTTTTAAACAATGCTATTGCAATGAAATTCCTTTGGTAGTACATGACACTGTGAAATATTTGCTATACTTCCATTTACATTGATAAATAAGGAGACTATGAAATAAAGATGGATGATTAATTCCAAAGTACAGTTGTGTTTCTGTTGAGTGTCAGAGGTTGTCAGGAGTTAACGTATTTTCTTAGATTAGAAGACAAATGAACTTCACCCCACTAAAGGTTGAAAGGAAATGTATTACCCTACCAGATATAGAAAGTCAGGATGTGTGAAAGGTATGTGGAGAAAAAAAAAGTCTGTTTACAACATTGAAACACTTTGTTCTTAGAAAGAAGCATGACATTAATGAAAAAAAAAATTTAGAAGGACACTTTAAGTTATTCCTACATGGTCATAACAGTTTAAATCTAAAAGTATTTTCAAATCAATGAGAGAGTTAGCATTTTGAAAGAATCTTGAAAAAAATTCTTAGGTTAAAAATATTCTTAATGTGATGACTTTTTTTTATTCCAAGGCAAAATTATATAGGAATACATACATTATTTTGAAAGGTATTGTTTAAAGAATTCTCTATAAGAAAATAAAGATTCATTGAATTCCTTATCAAAAGCAAAACTGGTTTGAAACACTGGGAATCTAAGAATCTAAAAAGAACATTCATTTTTCCAAAATAGAGTCATTAACCAAATTTTATGCCCCCATACATATATACACGCATATAAATTTGACAACCAAAAAAAGCCTTTGTATCATATCAGTTACCATAAAAGGATTCTAAATTATCTTTGACCACACAAAACTGAATTGCTAGCATTTAAAGGAGAGAATTGATGGAAACTCTTTTAGTAGACTACTGTAAATACAATAAGATTTTAATTTTGATCAGAATAAATGTATTGGACATTCAAAAAAAAGAAATTTCAAAACCTAAATTAAATTATATCCTAGCATAAATGCAATTTTCCTTTTAAAGTATATGCAATGCAACAATTACATTTATGAAATAATTCTTAATATATAGGTATAAAAATATGAATTTATTTGAAGTGGAACCAGAAGTCAATTATTTTAAATAATTACCCAAATAAGAAAATAAAAAATGTTAAAGAGAGATCAAGAGATATAGAGGATAGAGTGAGTGGGGCAAAGGCAATATTTGGGGAATATATTGAAGAATTTCCAAGAACTATTGAAAGGCACTGTATCAGTTCTCCATGGCTACCATAACAAATTACCACAAAATTTAGTGGTTTAAAACGCAAATTTATTGTCTTATACTCTTGGAAGTCAGAAGTCTAACACTGGGGTCACTGGGATAAAATGAAAGTATTGGCAGTTGTATCCCTCTCTGGAGGCTTTAGGGGAGTATTTGTTTCCTTACCTTTTCTAGCTTCTAGAAGCTACCTGCATTCCTTGACTCATGGTCTCTTCCTCCATTTACAAAACCAGCATGAGTAAGCTGAATCGTTTTTACTTCATGTCACTCTGACCATCTCTTCTGTCTCCCTCTTCCATTTTATGAATCCTTGTGATTATACTGGGCCTGCCTAAATAATCCAGGATAATCTTTTTACCCTGAGGTCTGCGGATTGGGAACTTTAATTTCATCTACAACCTTAACTTAGAATCACAGGTTCTGGAGATTAAGACATTTAACATCTTTGGGGTGCCATTTTCTGCCTATCACAGACACCAATCCACAGATTCATGAGGCTCAATAAATCTTAAGCAGGATAATTTTTAAAACACACAGACACACAAGTAGACACATCATAATTAAACTGCAGAATATCAAAGAGAGAGAGAAGATATTTAAAGGAACCAGATAGAGAGGATAGATTATTTTCAAGGAGAAAGAGAAGCAGACAACTACTAAATTATTAACAGTATCAATGAAAACTAGGAGACATTAGAATGTTGTCTTCAATGTGCTGAGAGAAAATAATTGTGAATTTAGTATTCTATATATATTCTGTAAATATGTCTTTTGAGTATAAACTTGAAATAGAGATTTTCCAGAGAAATTAAAACTGAAAATTTACAACTAAAGGACCCCTCCAAATGATATCTTTAAAAATCTGCTTCAATTAGAAAAAAAATTGACCCCAGATAAAATCTGAGATGCAAGAAGGGATGAAGAGCAAAGAACGTACGGTGGAGAAACACACTAGCTCTTAATAATAGTGTCTTGTGGGGTTGAGCATAAAATGCACAAAAATAACATTAAAAATGTTACCACAAAGACCTTTGTGGTATAGTGAAAATTTGGATACCATAATGTTTAAGTACAAAAATTAGTTCAATAAATTATGGTGTATCAATTCAGCAGAATTCCACTAAGCCATTTTAAAATAATACTATATAAGCATGTATTTTGTATAATATGGTATATGTAAATATGCAAATATGTAAATATAGTATATTTACCATATCTTAGTAAGTAAACAGTCTGTTAAACAGCAGATGTAGATATGGTTTGAGATTTCTTGTTTAAACAATATACCTACATGTTAGCACAGAAAAGGATTAGAACAATATTCACTGAACACCTTAATAATTACTATCTCTGAAAGATGGAATATAGTTTGTTTTTGCATTTTTTTTTTGCCGTTATATTTTCTCACATACTATAATGTATATGTTACTTTAAAATATGTTTTGTTTATAACAGTTTAGATTTACAGAAAAATTGCTAAAATAATACAAAGATTTCCCATACAGCCTGCACAGTTATTTCTACTGTTAATATCTTAGTGTAGTTGATTTATTATTAATAAACCAATATTAATATATTATTAACTAAAATTCATACTTTATTAGATTACCTTTGTTTTTACCTAATTCTTTTTTTCTGTTCCATCCAGGGTACATCACATTTAGTTCTCATGTATCTTTAGGCTCCTCTTGGCTGTAATAGCTCTGAGGAGAACTGGGCAGATATTTTGTAAGATACTCCTCTAGTGAATTTTTGTGATATTTTTCTCATGATTTGACTGAAGTTGTAAGTACGGAGGAGGAAGACCACAGAGGTAAAGTGCCGTTTTCTTGATACCACATTACATCAGAGGTACATAATATCAACATGATTTATCTCTATTTACATTGACTTTGATCATCTGGCTGAGCAGTGTTGTCAGATTTCTCCATTGTAAAGTTAATTTGTTTTTTCTCCCTTTTTTTCATACTGAGCTCTTTGGAAGGAAGTGCTATGTACATCCCACACTTATGGGGTTGGGAGCTATGTTCCTCCTCCTTGAGGGTGGAGTAGCTACATAAATTATTTGAATTCCTCCGCATGGGAAATTTGTCTTTAATTTCCCATTGATTTATTTAATCACTATATCAATAAGGACTTGTGGATATTTAATTTATATTGTAGGTTATAGTCAAATCCTTCTCTGTTGCTACAATTGTTCTATCTTTAGCCACTGGGAGTTCCTTCAGTTGGCCCCGTGTTCCTTTGACATGCCCATAAATGTGTTTTGTTTGGATTCTGATTCTGGTTTTGGTTTTTAGCATCTCCTTATTATCTGGCACTGCAAGATGCTCCCAGCTCATCTTGTACATTTTTACTCCAATCTTAGAATCAGTCACTTCTCCAAGAATCCCTGGTTTCCTTTATTGAAGAACTGTACTAGAAACCAAGATCTGGACACCAAGATTGGCTCATTTTTACAGCATCAAGTCTTTCAATCTATGAATACATATCTCTCCATTTATTTAGATCTTTGACTTTTTCATCGGTTTCGCAACTTCTTCATGTAGATTCTGTTCAAATTTTGTTAGATTTATACCTATTTCATTTTGGAGGGGTTGTTGCTTTTTAATTTCAAGTTCCAGTTCTGCCCTGCTGCTGTATAGGAAGGCAATTGACTTCTGCATGTTAACCTTATATCACAAGGCCTTACTATAAATGTTTATTAGTTTAGTGAGGGTCTTTTTTGGTACATTTTTGGGGATTTTCTAGATAGATATTCGTGTCATCTATAAATGGTTTTATTTCTTCCTTTTATTTGATTTTTAAATCTTATTGTACTGGTTAGAACTTCCAGTATAATGGTGAATATATGGGTGTGCTTTGTATATTTCTTATTTTCTGAGTTCTGTTATTCATCCTCAAATATTCATTTTTGAATCATTTTCATGTTGTTCTTCAATATTTTCTATCATTTAAAATTTCCTGTTTTGAAATACTGCATTACAGTTTTCATCCACTTTTTTTTTTTTTTGGCTTCATATTCTTTTTTCTATTATAGCAACTTTAAATGAAATTCGACCACGATCCTTTTCTGTGGTGCATTTTTAGGCTAATTAAGTTATGCTGTATTTTTAAGAGGGAGGATTGGGTAGAATAGCTTTTCCAGTTTCATGGCTCTAGAGGTTCCTTTTCTAGCATTTCATAAAATGATACACATGTGTCTTTATATTTTCTGAGATCTGTCTCCTCTCTATTCTCCACTTTTATCTGCATCTGCTTTTTTCTTGGCCGCATTGTCGCTGTTTTGTTCAATTTGGATTCAACTTTCAGCAGTTTCTCCTTAGTGTTGGGCTACGTTCAAGAATGGAGATCCAGTTTGTTGGTTTTGAGACTTCACAGGCCTCACGTCCCTCCAGCAGCTTCAGACCCTCCTGCTCATTCCTTCACACTTAGCTGAGCTTAGAGTCAGATGAACAACCTGCCAGTTTTGCCGCCAACCTCACATTGGTTTCCTCTGTTTTTTAGTGATTATTTGTTTGGCAGTTTTGGGGCCTTCCCATTCTGAGGGTCTTCAGATGATCTGTTGTTTTCCCACCACTCTCTCCTACACAGTTGCCGATATTAAGTTGGGTTTGCTCCTTCCTGTTCACATTGTGAGGTTTGTAGGGATTCCTTTTCACCTAGTTATGTTATAGCAATCTTCTGGGATTGTTATTTTCTACCCTAGATGCTTCACCTGTTTTTATGAGGAGATTCAGGAGGTTCACAGACTACACTGCCTCTCTAATCATCTTCCCAGAGTCTTCAATATTCATGTACTACTTGGGAGGATATGAGTAATATGTATGTATATGTAAATGTACAAATACATTTTAAACTTTTTTTCTGTATTTTTGGAGTCGGTCGAAATGCAGGTTGAAATGATTATAGATGAGTGGTCGATTCTTCCTTTTAGCTACCTTTCAAGTCATGTTTAAAAATGGGTTTCTTTTTGGCTTTCCTAGACTGAAATTAAAGTACTCTCAAGTGTTATTCTACTTCCACATCTCCTCACTCACAACTTGCTGAAGAGTATCCTAAGACTTAAAATCAGAATTAAGCTTAAAATAATGAAATTTGTAATGATTGCCCAATATTTTGAAATCAAAGTTATGGAGGGGTTCATAATCATAGTTATTACTGTATTTTTATATTCTAAAGTTCCAGTTCTATCTGTGGCTCCTTCTTATTCTACCAACTAGGGTCCAATTTAACAAACTGGTTATCAATTGTCTGAATATGGCCCACAGACATATTTTATTTAGTCTGCTCAGTATTTTAAAACAAACTAAATAGCTGCCAACACTTTAAAACCAGATTTCATATTTATGGCTGTTCTTAAAAAACTGATGCCATTAGGCTCATATTCTGGTATCATTAGGCTTATATTCTCTCTTGGAACTTGCACCCTGATTAAAGAGGAAATGCACTCTCAGTTTTGTAATACTTTGCTTCCAGACGCTTCTCTCATTTGCTACCTTCCAGTCCCCGTAGATAGTATGCATTTGTAACCCACGGAGTAGTATCTCTTTGAGTTCAACCTCTTATATTGGCTTAAACTACAAGTATGTGCTCATTCTTTTTAAAATCTGTTTCTACTCAGATGTCCTGCAGACTCCCCAGAATCTACATATTTTAAAACAAAACTATTTTTTCAAAACCTGTTTTTCTTCCAGTATTCCCTAAATGACCTCGGTAATGTTACTGCATTGCTACAGTTGTCCAAGTCAGAGAAGCCCTTAGGGTTTTTATCTCCTCCTTCTTCCTCATTCTATCCACAGCTTTTCAGTCATGTGCAAAACTATGACACGCTTCTTTGCTTTCACTGTTCCCAAATCTTAAACTTCTTTACTGTTCTGACACCTGTACAACTCCTACTTACTTTCCAAGATGAAACAAAATTATTTAATCTCCAAAACTATGTTTTGCCTCAAGGAGCATTTAGTTGCTTCTTTCAAAGTACAAGCATCTCAAGTACATGTTGTATTTATTTACTGCTGGCTCCCCTATTAGATTAAGGATTCCTTAAGGACATCCTTAAGGATGACAGTCATTTCTGTATCACCAGTACTAACACAAAAAGTATAGAACTCGATACATGTGTCAAATAAATAAACACATAAATTTTACAAATCAATGAAAATATTGTTTCATATGATTTCACCTTCTTAAACTTTCCATGTTTCAATTTTTTGTTAAATTGACTTTTTTGCTGGTGCTTTTTTGGTGCTTACTTTGGATTAATACTTGAATCATTTTAAATTTTGCACCAAGTGACTACAAAGTTAAATGTCCATGTCAAAAGAAAATTTATTGACTTCATTATTAGAATATGAAGTGTTTTTGTTTTTGTTTTTTTGTGTGTTTTTTTGCTTTAAAACTTTGCTTAAAATATCTAAGGATGCCAGGTATTAACTCTGAAAAAAATGTATAATTATTTATAAAACAGATCCCATAGAAGCAACTGAACAGCTGTGGAAAGATTTGGCACATTACTTTGCCAGCCTGAATTTAATGACCTACATGTGAAGGGCTACATATCCAATTACTAATCCTCCCTCAGCTACTCTTTGCCCTGATATGGAGGCAGCTGAAAAAAGATGCCCTACTAACAGATCCGAAGTGGATCCAGACTTTTTTGCTAGTGCTTAGTTAACAAAGATCTTTTAGGTTTGAGATGAGGAAGAAACAGAAGAGGGACTCACAACAGTGTTATAGCTGACATAGTGTTTCAAGTAAAATTTAAGGGCTTATGGCAAGACTGTAGTTTTGTAACTAAAGTCAAAGAAATTTTGGCTCTTTTAGAGAACCTCAAATTCTGGATTTAATTTTCTATTCATTGAAGCCTTTAAACATGTTCAAATACCTTCAAGCATCAAGGATAATTTACTTCAAAATTATTTCTATATGAGAAGCCAGTCTTCTATTCAAAGATGCAAACCTCATTCTTATCTTCAAATTCTGCAATAATCACCTATTAGAAGTAGAGGGAAAAAAACTAAATAGAAAACGACAATCTATGGGATTGTGTTTCATTTCTCTCTCAGTTGACATGGTCTATATATAGCAAAAAGATTATATAAGGTCAAGTATTATAAACAATGAAATGTCATCTGATGTTCTGCAAAACAGCATAGGAAAAATAGCTCAAGGAATGAATAAAGAGTAAAGTTATGGCTGTTTTACTTCAGCCATAAAAAAGCCTTACAGATTCTAAATTTAAATGCATTTTATTGTGAATCTGACTCACTTTTCGAATTTAATTTTCTACTTGAGCTATGTAAAATCATGTGATATGGTAATTTGCTGTATAAATTAAAAATAATATAGGCAAGAGATGCGTTTCATTTTGAACACAGACAAATTACAAGCCTTTCTTCGTTATTTTGCATTTTTAATGGTGGGACTATCTTAATTCCTCCACCCAATACTCACAAGAATATATGAATGAATAAACACACGTCTGCAGGTACACACTTACTTCTTGAACGTGAAAAAACAGACATCACTGTAACTACCTCCCACTCCCAAAACCCTAACTCCACACCCCGCCCCGCATAAACCCCTCCCCTTTCTCCCATTGCGGGTTCTAAATTGGCGCAGTTCGATGACGTAAGACGCAACCGCCGTAGCCTCCACTGTGTAACTACCGCCCCTGCCTCTGGGAATTGAAGTTTCTGTGGAAGGAAGCGTGAGCGGTAACCAGGCCAACCTAGAAAGGCTTTCTTTCTGAGATTTCACTTCCCTATCAACTCCTCATCTCGGTAAGTGTCCTGCACTGGCTGGCGCTCCGCCGCACTATGATATTATTTGGGCGCAAAGGAGTGCGTGCCATGCAGCCCCCGACTACCAACAAGGGCTTCCGGGGTAGAGGGGATCAGTGGTCTGGAAGTGGTTGCCTGCGGCGCTGTTGCCGAAGGAAATGACGTCGTTGATAGGCGCCTCCCGCGGCCTACCCAGCTGCTTCCTGGTTCGCCAGCAGCAGCTTAATCCCGCCTCTGAAATGCGTTCGCTGGCTGGGAGCGTAGAAGGGAGAGTGGGCGAGGCTCCGCCCCTGTGGTTGTGAGCTCTTCGTCGGCGTGTGTTTTGGGGTTGCCATCGGCCCGTAGTATGTTAAAAGTGAGTTTGCAAAGAATGAGAGGGAAATCTGTACTCTAAAGGGCCGGAAAGCGTGTTATGACCCTGCCACTTCGTGGCCAGAGACCGTGGGCGTTACCTCTTTAAAGGTGCCTTACCTCATTTTTCCTGCGAAGGGCTGACGTGACTGAACCCTCTGAAATGTAGAAAGCCCGAGGGGAAATTGCTGCAGGTGCTGTGAGCTGAGGACAGTTTTAAAAAGATCGAAATGTTACTTGATTTCACTGAACTACTTTAAATTTTGGGAATTTTTCTAGCGATATAAAGAGGATGGCGACACATTACTTGTCACTTTCTGAATCTCCTCTGCCCCTTGCATTCCCAATCCTCTGCTCAAAAGGCTTGACAACTGAAGTGAACAAAGGGCTTTTCGCTGCTCCACGTTTAGCCAGCATGTCTTTAAAAAGGGCATTCCTGACCAGGCGCGGTGACTCACGCCTGTAATCCCCGCACTTTGGGAGGGTAAGGCGTGTTGTAGATCACCTGAGGTCAGGAGTTCGGGACCAGCCTGACCAACATGGTGAAACCCCGTCTCTACTAAAAATACAAAATTAGCCGGGCGTGGTGGCGCATGCCAGTAATCCTAGCTAAGGAATCTGAGGCAGGAAAACTGTTTGAACCCGGAAGGCAGAGGTTGCAATGAGCCGAGATTTTGCCACTGCACTCCAGCCTGGGCGACCTAGCGAGACTGGGTCTCAAAAAAAAAAAAAGAAAAAAAAAAAAAGACATTCTTTTGCTATTGCTGTCAAGTCATTAATTCTAATCTGCATTATTCCCACATTCGTTGAGATTTTTCTGAAAGGGAGACCGTCATAAATTACGACGAATATTTATTTTATCCCAATCCATAAATTAATGCCGTTTTAAAAAACTTTTTTATTTCTTTTGGTGCTCATTGATTTAGGATGTATCCTCCTTACCTTAAGCTGTGCTAAGATATGTAAATACAATGTAAGATAGTTTGTAAGCCCACCTGATAACCTATATCTGCAAATGAACCCTACAGATTTTTAAAATTTTATGCAAAAGTAAAATTTCTCACACACACACACATATAGGAGGCGAAGTCTTGCTCTGTTGCCGTAGCTGGAGTGCAGTGATGCGATCTTGGCTCACTGAAACCTCTGCCTCCCAGGTTCAAGGGATTCTTCTGCCTCAGCCTCCCGAGTAGCTGGGATTACAGGCGTCCACCACCACGCTTGGCTAATTTTTGTATTTTTAGTAGAGACGAGATTTCGCCATGTTGGTTTCGAACTCCTGACCTCAGGTGATCCGCCCACCTCGACCTCCCAAAGTGTTGGGATTACACGCATGAGCCACTGCGCCCGACCTCACACAAATATTTTTATAGTTACTGTAAAATACATTCTTGAACATTTGTTGAACTTGGTTGAATGAATGAAAATGTACGGTGAGCATCACTGCATGTGAGGAAGGAATGAACAACTGCCACAGAATTTTATAAATTATTGCCCAAACTAAAACGATTAGAAAGCAAGTATACCTAATAAAATGCTATGTTTTGCTTAACATTCAATCTGAACACGCTGGTACATAGTGCAGTGTAGATATACATTATACTTATTGTATAGTGTAGACAGTGCGAGTTGGTAGATATCTTTGTAAAGTATACTATAAGGAATAATTTATAAGATATCAAGCTGGCATCATTTTTGTTGCATTCCATTTGTCTCAGTGCACCTGGCTTGTTTAAAGCCTAAAAACTTCTTAGTACAGTGTGTTTTCTTAATTAGGAATAGTTTTTAAAAAGATGATGGTGATGATGATGGTGATGATGAAGATGAAGATGTTGACCAGCTCATCACCTTTCCTTGTATTTGGGAGACTGAAACATTGCTATACTATGACAGGTCAAATTAAATTTAACTGCAGACTTCTTGGATAGGAAAAGCAAATGCTCCCCCTGGTGTACATAAACTGTAAAACATTAATTGCTTTTTAAAAAGTCTTCACGTAGGCCGGGCCTGGTGGTTTTTGTCTGTAATCCCAGCACTTCAGGAGGCCGAGGCGGGCGGATCACGAGGTCAGGAGTTCGAGACCAGCCTGACCAACGTGGTTAAACCCCCTTCTCTACTAAAAATACAAAAATTAGCCAGGCATGTTGTCGCGCGCCTGGAATCCCAGCTACTCAGAAGGCTGAGGCAGTGGAATCGCCTGAACCCGGGAGGCGGAAGTTGCAGTGAGCCGAGATCAGGCCACTGCACTCCAGGGTCAGGAGTTCGAGACCAGCCTGACCAACGTGGTGAAACCCCTTCTGTACTAGAAATACAAAAATTAGTCACGCATGGTGGCGCGCCCTTGGAATCCCAGCTAGTCAGAAGGCTGAGGCGGTGGAATCACCTGAACCCGGGAGGCGGAAGTTGCAGTGAGCCGAGATAGGGCCACTGCACTCCAGCCTGGGCCACAGAGCGAGACTCTGTCTCAAAAAAAAAAAAAAAAAAAAAAAAAAAAAAAAAAAAAAAAAAAAAATCTTCACATAGAAGTAATCAACATGTGCAGTTTTTGAATCAAATAGAGAATTAACTGAAAATAATGCCACTGATAAACAGAAATGTGCTCTCTTGGAATATTATTATTTCGTGAAGAGAGCAGTTTGTTTTCTGTGAATTTTAATTGTGCTTTTAAGTTTCCTCCACCCGGTATTGTTTTGGATACCTGCATTGCTGAATTTTATTTAATGTATTGTGTATTGAAAGAAAGGAAAATAAAAGTGATCCAGGGAATCAAAATATATATTTAAAAAATTTTTTTCCATGTAGTCTTTTTAGGCTTATTCAGTTTCCCTACCTCCAGTTTCTTAAATTGAGTGCTTACCTTACTTTCTAGCTTAAAAAAAAAAAAAAAAAAAAAAAAAAAAAAAAAAAAAAAGAGTGCTTTCAAGGCTATATGTTTATCTCTAATTACCTTGTTTTCCTTTATCTCTCTCATTCTGTTATCCAAGTCTTTACTGCTCCTCCATATTGTTTTTCTGTTCGATTTTTGTCTGCATCCTGAGTCAGATTGTCAGGATGTCTTCTAAGTCATCAGTTACTTCTTGGGACTCCAGGTAATCTGGAGTTTGTCTCTTCTATTGAAGTTTTTATGTCTTCATTTCCTAGTTTTCAAATTGTTCTTTTTCTCAGATTCTTGTTTTACTTTTTAGTAAAGCCTGCTTTTATATTACAATTTTCTGTTTTGTTCTTATAGTTATTATTCCCTTATGACCTCTCTGAAATGTTTCAGCCAAATTTATTTTAAAGTCATTTTCAGATTGCCCTATTTTCAATTTGTATCAAGTGAATTTATTTCCTGGTTATTGATTTCAGTTTTAAAAATCAGTTCTGTCTTTTCATAGTCTCCCTCATTCTACAGCATTAAAGAAGACTATAGAAAAAATGCTTTTCATCTCTTTTTAAAATTTTTTGTTTTATTAAAAACATTTTCATTACATAACTTTAGAAAATGTAGAAAACCATGGGTAAGAATTAAACTTGTGTGTGTGTATACCTTTTTTAAAAAGTTGGTCGTAACGTATATATTGTTTTATTTGGTTTTATTTAACGTATAACCGTTTCCCCTAAGTAATTTTGGATATATACGTTTTACTGGCTGCTTAGTATTCCTTGCCCATGTTATAGATTAACCATAATTGTTTAGTTTCTTTTCACTGACATTCAGGAAGTTTCTAACTTTTCACTGTTTTTTAACACTGCATTCATTGCATGTACTCTTGTGCACATTTTTGTGTGCATGTCTGATTTATTTACAGAAATTTAAGGAAATAAATTACTGGGTCAAAGGGTGTCTAAATAGAGATTTTAAAGCTCTTAAAACATGTATGTCTTGCCTTCTGGAAAAATTGTACCATGACCACTAATAGTATATGAAACACCCCATTTCTTTAGACCTTTGCTAGCATTGCTGATGAATGATATTTAATTTATATTAAATGGTATTTAAATGATAGTTACCAATAAATGACATTTATTTGTCTAAAGTTTTATTTCTATTTATTGTATGGTTTAACTTTAATCATAATGATTGAGTTTTTTAACTTTTTTGTGCTTGTAAATTATCTGTTCATGTCAAAAGTTGTTTTTCAGAGGCACCAAATAATGTCATCTGAAATGTTGCCAGCATTTATTGAAACGTCTAATGTTGACAAAAAGCAAGGCATAAATGAACATCAAGAGGAAAGCCAGAAGCCAAGATTAGGTGAAGGGTGTGAACCAATATCTAAACGACAAATGAAAAAACTAATAAAACAGAAACAATGGGAAGAGCAACGGGAACTCCGCAAGTATGTGTTTCAAATGTATATGCTCTCTTCCTATTTAGAAATATGGAATGTTAGACCTTGCATAGCCCTTTGGCATATTTTTGTTACTTAAGATTCATTTACTAGTTTTAGACAAAAGCAGAAAGAAAAACGCAAGAGAAAAAAATTGAAGCTAAAAATGTATATTGTTAGCTAACACTGTCAACTGGCTGTTAAGACTATTTTTTAACATTATTATTGGGGTATCTTTTAGCACTGTTGATGATCTTGCACTCAACACTTTTTCTCATGCAGAACCTTATTATGAGTAGCAGCACAATTTTTGAAACAACTGACTTAGATAAGGGATATAATTAGTGTCCATGTGCTAGTTATGGAATAAAAACAGCCAACTCAGAAAGATCAAGTTTTGGCCTAACATTGATTTTGCCACAAGAACCATTGCAGGTTTTGGTGAAAGCAATTAGTCTAAATTTGTTACTATGATAAATGCCAAAGTTTGTGGAGAGAAAATAAACTATAGTTGGTATAAATTAGAGCAAAAGTATGTAATTTTTTTAATGAACAATTTTATTTTGCTTTTTTCTATACCTTATAAATGTGGCTTAAAAATCATCTAGGTGAATTATGAAAGTAAAATTCAATACAACTCCAACTCAGTATTTAGAGGGTTTTCTTAGGGATAATATGATACCAATAACAAATGAAGCTCTTCAGGCAGTATAGTTAGGATTTAGACAGAAAGCTTTAGATCATTTTTGGAAGCTTATTTCCTTCCTATCTGAAGCTTTTAGATGTACTGTATAAAACTGCTAATACTTGACCATTTTTGAATGGTCACAGAAGTGACAATTTCATATGGCTTAACTTGATGGTTTTTAGAAGTAATTGTTTATATAGAAGAGTTGTGAATAACTGAATACACAATAACAGAATGTTATTTCAATTACTAATTTTAGACAAAAGCGGAAAGAAAAACGCAAGAGGAAAAAATTGGAGCGACAATGTCAAATGGAATCAAACTCAGATGGAAATGACAGAAAACGTGTTCGAAGAGATGTTGTTCATAGCACCCTTCGCCTTATTATTGACTGTAGTTTTGATGACTTGATGGTATTAAAGGTATCATGAATCATTGTCAGAAAAATCTTGTATATGAATTAGATCAAATCATTTTTGTTTTAATATGTAATATCCCTTTTATATAAATTTGTGTATTGAAATGAATCTTAAGTTTTTCAAAATTTATTTCCCCTAAGTTAAATTAGCTAGCAAATTGCATTGATATAATAAATATGTATATTTATATGTGTGTGTGTCAGTATGTGTGCAGACAGGAAAGAGAGACAAACACACACACTTAACAATCTAGATGACAGAACTAAATTAACCACTTATTAATCATAAAGATCTGCGGGGTTTTACCAGTGTTGTTGGTAAAACATGAAAATAGTAATATGACTCTGAAAGTCTTTTATTGTTGTTGTCTCTTAAGAGAGTAACTGTTTTCATGAACTAGCATTTTAAATAAATACAAAATATGTAATAATGGGTCACTTACAGAGCATTAACTTACAGTAATTTTGTTAATGTAAGGAAATCAAATAACATTTATCAGAATGCATTTGTATTTAAGAAGAAAAATTGTATGTATATAGTCATCCCTTCTGCCTATTCCATTCCTTTAAGATTGTGGAATGGCCATAGACAATTTTAATAACTTTGCTTTAAAAATTGACTCTGTAATAGGACATTAAGAAACTTCATAAGCAGATTCAACGATGTTACGCAGAAAACCGACGGGCACTGCATCCTGTGCAGGTATGTGTGAAGATTTTAAAGCAGACTCTAGTTTTCTTTTATATCTTTTGTGGCAAAAGACATAGATAATTCCTATAGTCTTTGCAGGAGTCTTACAGATAATCTTTTTTAATGCCTATTTGAAAAATGTTTTCTTTTTTGACAAAAATAAAGCAAAATATTTTAAACATCTTTTAATATGTTATCTTAGACACACTGTTTCCAGTAATCATCAGTCTTACACAAATTGGCCTTTTCATTGCCTGTAGTTGAATATCTTCTTTATGGGACGTACATATATTTTTATACCAGTTTCTCAGTTTACAATTACTTCCAGTGTGGGAGAGAGATTGGATGGAGAGGCAGAAGCTGTGGCTGCCACCGCTTGATACATGCTGTGGTATCTGTTGTATAGGTTTTGTCTACTTAAAGGTTTTTAGTTTTCTTTTGAGTCACTGAGAGTTTTGTCAAGTCTTTTTTAAGCTGAGATGAGGGAGTGATTTGGGAGACTATTTGGCTACTGTTAAGAATAACATCTTTCTGTTGGAATTCTAGGTGACCTAAAAATTAATACTGGCTCACTGATGTTAAGAACCAGGAACTGTTAATATATTTTGGTTAGATATTTTGTTTTTACCAAGTAATAGTAATTTTAAATTTTTGTATTTTGTACTTTTTGTTTTATAGTTTCATATCACACTTCTGTGATAGTCCTTTTATCCCCATTTTTATCTGTAGTAGACCCCTTCTCACCTATGATTCAAACTTAAATAGGTATCGGGGTTTAGAATCAAAGAAAAATTATGAAGACTTTGTATTGTTTAAAAAAAAAAGAGGACTGGGAACTTGACATGGAAGCAGGGAATTTGCAGACAAGTGATGATTAAGGTATAGCCATGTTATAACTACTTGGAATGAAAATGTAAATGGGATACTGCAGCTACTGGGTTATGAAGCATGCACACGAAACATACTATTTCTGCCCCAGTTTATTGTATGTTCAAAGCATGTCACAAATTTTTTTTTCTAGATAAATGAGAATAAATATATTTTGTGTTTCATTGATCATCAGATGAGTAGATGAGAGAAATAAAACATTAGACTTAAATGGTCATATGTTCTCTCTATACCTACAAATCTCTTATCAGTTTTACTTGACAAGCCATGGAGGCCAGCTGAAAAAGAACATGGATGAACATGACAAAGGATGGGTCAACTGGAAGGTAATTAAAACAGATAAACTCTCACATAATTCCAAGTATTTTTATGTTTCTAAAGGTCTACATTTTGTACCTAAACTCTATATAATGCTACTTAATGCAACAATCTCCAGATGCAATCTCTGAACCTAAGTCTAAGATTACAAATCAGAGATGCTGAAGAAGGGAGTGAGATATCTGGTAGCTTGTATTTGTTCTCATTAAATCTTACCTATTTTATGGTCAACTTTTAAAACATATTTTTAAAAAGAAATAATTTTAAGGGCCTTTATATAATTTCTCCCTGGCATACTAGCTATACATTATATATTACCTATAAAAATGAAGTCTCTCTAAATTTTGGAAGTGTGCCTGCATTCTGTTTCTTCTTACCCTGTGCTGGCCACTAACTGCATGTGGCTATTGAACTTGAAATATGACAGTCTGAATTGTGAATTGAGATGTGCTATGAATGTGAAATACATACAGGATTTCAAAGACTCAGTACCACAGAAGAGAGAGGAAGAATGTGAATATCTCCTAGATAATTTTTGAAATATTTATTATATGTTCAAATGATAAAATTTTGGGTATACTGTGTTAATAAAATAAATTGTTAAAATTAATTTCACCTATTTTCATTTTTAAAAATGCGGATACTAGAATATTTAAAATTGCGTATGTGGCCTCACAATTTTTTCTATTGGACCAAATTGTTCTCAGTCATTGGTAAAGGTGACTAAATAGATTGGCTTTGGTACCAGTCCCTGAGGAACTTGATCCTATTTAGAGAAGTACTGGGTTATCCCTATACCTTTTTTCTTTCTCAGAGTCAGTTCTCTCAGTGACACATTTTCCCTTTCACACTCACTAATTCCATAACGAAGGCATTTATTTTATTAATAGCCTATGATATGAAACATTTTCAAAGGCTTTTAAGTACAATATATTTATCAAATCCTACATTTGTACCTGGTTTTCCAAGAAGTAGTGTAATAAATTAAAAGAGGCATGTTTTTAGTTATTTTGCAACTTATTAAATTTATCATTTATACCATCAGCTTTCCAGAGAGACTTGAGATTAATTGGTCTGTAATTAATCAGGTTCTTCTTGGGGCCTTTATTAAATTTATAATATAACATTTTCCAGAAAAGTGGCTATTTATTAATTATACATTTTAGGAGAGAGTTCTTTTGCTTCATTCTTGGTTTCATTAAAAATTATGGATAAATGTCATCTGAGCCTGGTAATACATCTTTTATGCAATCAATGTGGCTTACAAAATTATGACTGCCAGCTGTTGTACAATTTTGTACCTGTGACCTGACAATTTTGGTGAAGAAGTTTTCAAATGTGTGTCTCTTTGTAGAAACAGATACATGGATTTTGAGACGTAGTCTCTTGTACTGTCACCCAGGCTGGAGTGCAATGGCACGATCTCGGCTCACTGCAACCTCTGCCTCCCGGATTCAAACAATTCCCCATCCTCAGCCTCCTGAGTAGCTGGGATTACAGGCACCTGTCACCATGCCCAGCTAATTTTTATATTTTTAGTAGAGACGGAGTTTCACCATGTTGACCAGGCTGGTCTCGAACTCCTGACCTTGTGATCCACCTACCTCTGCCTTCCAAAGTGCTGGGATTACAGGCATGAGCCACCGCTCCTGGCCAGCTATTTCCCTTTCATGATTCATATAGATGGAGAGGAAGTAATTGGAGAAGGCATTCTTTGGTCGTAGAACAATGTAAGCAAATATGTGGCAGTAAAAATGCATTTGTTTTGTTGGAACCGGAAATAAAGCTGGCAAAGTAGATTAGTGCTATATTCAGGAAAGAGTTTCTAAATTAAGGAGTTTAGATTTTATCCCACAGAAAAAGATAAAACGTTAAAAGTAGTGTTTTTAGAGCCTGCTATCAGTGTGTGGAAGTAGGTTGGAGGGGTTTAAGGCCAACAACGAGGAAACAAAATTAAGAGGCTATTTAAATGATCAAAATGTGAGATTATAAGAAATTGATGTAGTAAATTCAAAATAATGCATTGTAATTATATTCTTTCAAACTTTGTTTCATATGTTTTTGACTGGATTTGTTTTGGGAAAATAGAATAATCATTTTTAGCCAACTTTCATAAGGTCCTATTAATTAGTAATCTCTTTCCCCATTGTCTTAAAGGATATCCATATCAAACCAGAGCACTATAGTGAACTCATAAAAAAAGAAGACCTGATTTATCTTACATCAGATTCACCTAATATACTGAAGGAATTAGATGAATCAAAGGCCTATGTGATTGGAGGATTAGTAGATCACAACCATCACAAGGTACTATTAAATTTTTATTTTTGCTTTTGCTTGTACTTAAAATTGATACATCACCATTTCCTGAAAGTAACAATAATACTAACAATAGCTGATGTTTATTGAGTGCCTACTATACGTCAGTCACTTTTTGAGCTAAACAAAGTATTTCACATATATTAGCTTGCTTAATCTTCACTACAACCCAGTGAGATTAGTGCTATTATTATCTCCATTCCACAGGTAAGGAATTCACAGCACAGAGAAATTAAGTCTAAAATCAGCAGTAGTAGATGACAGAGCAGCTATTTGAAACCAGGCCGATTGCTCTGGAGTCCATCCACATGCTTAAATGCTGTGCTTTATTGATAGAAGAATCTGCTGCTAATCAGTTGCTAAGCCGTTAGAACTTAACTAGTTTTTAAATATGTTATTTTCATGGGATGTTTTTTCTATTCTCTTTCATTTGTACTTTTCTCTCTTCCCATCCATACCTTTATTTGGATGAAAAATTACAGAAAAGCACTTTCTAAAAGAAAATGTCATTTTGTACTTCGCCAGTTACATTGCAGCATGCAAAATTCTTCATATCTGCTTGTCCAGTATGTTAGCTCTGTGGCTGTTGAGCACTTGAAATGTGTGCAGTATGACTGAAGAACTGAATTTTTAAAATTGTAATTAATTTAAATTTAAGTAGTCACACATGGCTACCAATTGGACAGTTGCAGCTCTATTGCATCATAGGGAATTTTATCAGAATGATCTTTAGCCTTTTTATTTTTTTCTTTGTGGAAAAATTCTATTTTGTTATTTATATAGAACCACATTCTTTCTCATGTTTATGTTTCTCTGAACTAAAACAATTTTGTTTTCAAAAGCACCTGCTTCAATCTATTATTATTTGCGCCCCCCAAGTATACAAACCATCAGTTGAGAAATTGAGCTTTTCTTTCTTCTGTACTCTGTTTTTTGACCATTTCAGTTCTGGTTAGACATAAGCTTCAAAGATTTTAATTTTGAGAAGAGATGAAATTCATATTCTGTATTTTTTTAATTGACAGGGAAAAATAAAACTTATAGTCAGTTATTTAAAATTTCTCAATTCAAGTTTTCATTTAACTTGTCTTTGCCATTTGTGCAAAGTAGTGTTATTGGAAATTTTATTTTATTTTTTTACATTTATGGGAATAATGATGGTGATTCTATAGGAATTCAGTTTAAGTATAGTCGTATGTTGCTTAACAATGGGAATATGTTCTGAGAATTACATCATTAAGCGATATCAATATTATAGAGTGTACTTACAGACGGTACTTACTAGACGGTATAGCCTACTACACATAGGCTGTATGGCATAGCCTATTGCTCCTAGACTACAAATCTATACAGAATGTTACTGTACTGAATAGTGTAGACAACTGTAACATAATGGTCTTTGTGTTTCTAAACATATTTAAACATAGATGATATAAAAGATTTTAAAAATACAGGTTATACGTGGTATACATGTGTAGAGCACTTACCATGAGCGCTGCTTACACAACTACACGTTGCTCTAGGTGAGTCAGTGAGTGGCAAATAAATGTGAAGACCTGGATATTACTGTACACTACTGTAGACTTTATAAATACTGTACACTTACCCTACACTAAATTTATTTAAAAATTTTTCTTCAATAATGAATTAACCTTAGCTTACTGTAACATTTTTACTTTATAAACTTAATTTTTTAAACTTTTGGACTCTTTTGTAATAACATTTAGCTTAAAGCATAAACACATTATACAGCTGTACAAAAATATTTTCTTCATATATCCGTATTCCATAGGCCTTATTCTATTCTTAATTTTTTAACTTTTTAAAATTTAAAAAAAAAATCCTCTTTATTTTTTAACTTTCTAAACTTTTTTGTTAAAAACTAAGACACAAACACACACATTAGCCTAGGCCTACATAGAGTCAGGATCATCAAAATCACTGTCTTCTACTTCTACATCTTGGTCCACTGGAAGGTCTTTAGGGGTAATGACATGCATGGAGCTGTGATAACAGTGCCTTCTTCTGGAATGCCTCCTGAAGGACCTGCCTGAGGCTGTTTTATATGTAATTATTTTTTTTTTAGGAGTAGGAGGAGTACACTCTAACGATAAAAAGTATAGTAAATACGTAACAGGTAACAATTATTTATTATCATTGTCAGGTATTATGTACTGTACATAATTGTATGTGCTGTACTTTTATGTGACTAGCAGAAGGTTTGTTTCTGCCAGCATGAGCACAAACACTTGAGTCATGCGTTACAGTGTGATGTTCCAACAGCTCCAAAGTCACTAGGTGACAGGAATGTTTTAGCTCCATTATAATCTCATGGCACTACCACTGTAAATGAAATCTGTCGTTGCCTGAGACTTTGTTATGCAGTGCAGGACTGTATTTTAAACTGAGATAAAGGCAGGGTAGAATGGGGAAAAGTTATTTGAGTCAGGAGATATGTGAGCCAGATTTTTCTTGTGGTTTTGCTGCTGAGGAGCTTTTTAACTGGGCAGGAAGCATGTCTTTGGTTTCCTCATTTGTAACTTGAGGAGCTTAAAACAAATGCTCTGCACATTGACTATACTTATTTTCAAGAGAATGTTTCCAAATGAGCAGTAAAACACACACATACCCCCCATTCAGGTAGTCTCTGAACTATAAATCTTACCTAAAAATTATTTATACTATTACAGAAACTTTAAATAATTTAATGTTCTTGTCGAAGTCATCGTGTCTTTGTTTTAGGGACTCACATATAAACAAGCATCAGATTATGGAATCAATCATGCACAGCTCCCGCTTGGAAATTTTGTGAAGATGAATAGTCGAAAAGTTTTGGCAGTTAATCATGGTAAGCTATAAGGGATAAACTGAAAATACACCTGAGCGAACATTGTGAGAAAGAATATTGCATTTAGTATTTGAACAGGTAGAAAGTATTACACTTTCCTGGAGACAAAATTGTAAAACATAATCATTTATAATTTGTTTAAGTAACAGAATGCATATTAGAAAATTTTGAAAATGTACGAAAGTGTTAAAAAATTAGCTATGTCTTACTGCACAGAAATACTTGGTATTAACTTTTTGGTGTTGACTTCTAGTTCTTTTCCTATGTATATATATTATTATTTATTACATAATTGGATTTTTAGTATATTATGTACAATGTTATAAATCTGGGATATTTTCTCTCCTTTATGACTTTATTTTTTCATGTCATTGAATTATTGTTAATGGTAGCCAGGCACAGTGGCTCACGCCTGTAATCCTAATCCTAGCACTTTGGGAGACCGAGGCAGGCAGATCGCTTAAGCCCAGGAGTTCGAAAACAGCCTGGGCAACGTGAGGAAACTTCATCTCTACAAAAAATACAAAAATTAGCTGGGCGTGATGGTGGGTACTTGTAGTCCTAGCTATTCAGGAGGACAACATGGGAGGATCACCTGAGCTCAGGAGGTGGAGGCTGCAGTGAGCCATGGTTGTGCCACTGCACTCCAATTTGGGTGACAGAGTGAGACCTTGTCTCAAATAAATTAATTAATTTAAAAACTTGTTGTTAATAGCTATGTAATAGTCCATCATTTGAATATACAATAATTTAACCATTCTGCTATGGTTGAATTGTGTTTTTTTCTTTTTGCTGTTGCAAATAACATGTCCATTCTTGTACCTGTCTTTGCCTTGACTTTGCTTTAAAAAAAATTTTAAGCCGAGTTTTTAGTCAATACACAACTACTTATTAAACTTCTTATACACTAAATACTTTCTATGTAGCAGGTTCTAGGGAGTTATAAAAATGAAATTATTGATTCAACAAATGAATTGCCTCTAAAACCTTTGATATATAGTGGAAATTACTTTTTCCACAAAGTAATTCAGGTTTGCCCTTCAGCAGTATGCTGATGTGAGTAGCCTGGAGACAATATTGATACTGTTTACTACAACCAATGGGAAAAGAACAACAAAATAAAAAAAGCAGGCAAGGAGCTCCTAGCATGAGTGGCTCTTTACAGGAAACATGAAGAAAGTTAAATGAATGCTAACTAGGTTGTTAGCATGTAAAGGATAAAGACGTGAAGGGGCTAAAAAAGAGTAGGAGATAAACTGAAAAGGTCTTTATTGATTATAATTGACATGGGATACTGGTAAATTTCTGAGTGCTGAAGAACTGAACTGAGAAAAAGCTAGATAAGAGGTAACAGGCTTGAGTACCTTGGGGCAAATTGGGCTTGACAGACAATAGAAAGAAGAGATAAGAACAAAGTAGTTATTAGGAAAAACTAGCACTCTTAACACAAAGACAATGTATTTTAAAAGACATTGTGCAGCATTGTGATGAACTTGGCTAAGAAATGTATGGAGTTTGTCTTTATTGCAGTGTTTGAGATTATTCTGGAATACCTGGAAACAAGAGACTGGCAAGAAGCATTTTTTACTATCTTGCCCCAGCGGAAAGGAGCTGTTCCCACAGACAAAACCTGTGAAAGTGCTTCTCATGACAGTCAGTCTGTCAGGATGGAGAAGTGTGGATCGGACAGTGATTCCAGTGAGGAGGAAGATAGCAGAAATGAACTAGATTCACCACGTGAAGAAAAGCAGGATAAGGAAAATCACACTGAATCTACAGGGAACTCTCTGCCACACTAATGTTACCTGGTTTCCTTTTAGTTTAAGGAAAAATTAGGAGAAAGCGAGGTGCTGTATAGAATATTGAAATTGGAAGAACATTTTATTTTCTGTTATTTCTGTTGTGAATTTTAAAAACTTTTTTCTGGACCTAAATAATAATTAAAAAGCCCTTTAAACTTTGTAAGAAAATATTTTTGATTTAGAATAAGAAGATTTAAATGTGTATTTTTTTTGTTTCTTTTTAAAGCCTCAAATAGTGGTTTCTAGATAATTTTACTTTATTAATATATTTTCATATTCTTTAGAATGTGCCTTCTGACCTTTCAGTTTTTTAATTTTATAGTCACATCAACATCTTTATGATCTATTGCCTATGTATCTGTGAGGGCACATATTCATAAATATACTGTCAATCTGTCAGAATGTTGTATATGGTAGGTTACCCTCTCTTTGTAGCTTTTATGTTTAACTTAGTTACTTGAAAGAAATTTAGTAATTTTAGGAAGAAGTATTAGTTTGATAGACTTAGTTCATTTCTTTTGGACTATGGAGCACATATCTGTTCCTTCTTTGTGATGCCTTTTTATGGTTCTGAAGTAATTACTGAAGAGTTGAGAATCTCTTTAATGCATTTTCTTAATTCTTACAATGGTGATAAGTTACTTCAATTATAAAATTGAATTTTGCAGACTAAATTATTTTGTAAGGCTGTTGCTGTTGAAAGATCAATTTTGTCTTTACCTGCATTTAAAATGGAACAGTTTTTAGCAGCTGTGGGTTTTTTTCCCATTTTTTTTAATTTGTTGGCTCTTAAAATGAATAAAGTTTATATGTGCTTCTGCCTCCTCTCCTATAAGAATATGCATACTAATGTATGTTTCTATAAATCAAAGACACATGTGAAAATATGCATGTAAATATATATTTACATCTGTCCTCATCATCTATGGTTCTCAGTTATTAGTTGTTGATAACATGATTGATTTGCCATATATCTGTATTACTTGAATAATACTGAAATACTTTATTATTCTGTAATACTGAATACTTATTTTATTACTTGAATGGTTGTGTTGAACACCCTAAGAACAATTTGAATTTTATTAAGTACAAAAATCCTTAACTAAACATTTTTATGGGAATGTTGGCAAGAAATAATAGTGTAAAAGGGAGCTGTTTTAGTTTCCTATCAGTAATTGTGTATGCACTTAAATGTTTAAGGTAAAATGGTCTCTGTCACAGCTAAAAGATTTCAGTAGCCTTCATTGAGTTTGGGTAAAATGAGTTGCTCTTCTTTTGTCTTCTTTTTAATATATAAAAGTTGTATTTTAAAAATGTGTAATATACTGTATATGTTACTAACATATATACACAGAAAGTTTATTGGATTTAGTACTGATATTTACTGTCTATTTTTGTTACTTTGTTCTTAGTAATCTATTATAGTTACTAAGGTGAGGTCTATAGGCAAGATATGTAAGTGAAGACAAGCCCTACAATTTTAAAATAACAAAGCTTATGTCTTAAGTTGTATTTTTTCAAAGGTTCATGTTTTTCTGAGTAAAAAAATGTGGTTTATTAGCATGAAATATTATGCCTTTTACTTAAATTATGTAATGTAAAATAGGGCACTGTTTAATTATGAAAGGTGGGGGAAAATCATTCCAAATAAAAGTTTAATTTTTATTAATTACAAAAAACCCTGTATTAGTTTCCTAGATGTGCTATAACAAATTACCACAAAGTGGGTGGCTTTAAACAACAGAAATTTATTGTCTTAACAGTTCCAGAAACTAAACGTCTAGACTCACAATGTCCCAGTGCCATGCTTCCTCCGTAGGCCCTAGGAAAGAATACTTCCTAACCTCTTCCTGGCTTTTGGTGGTTGTCACAGCAACCCCTGCTGCTCCTTAGCCTACAGTGGCTTGACTCCAATCTCAGTTTTTGTTGTCAAGTGGTCTTCTACCCTGTCTTCTATGTTTGTATCCGTGTCCTAACTCTTTTTCTAGGGAGACCAGCATTGGATTAGAGTTCACCATGATCCAATATGACCTCATCTTGACTACATCTGCAAAGATACTGTCTCCAAATAAGGTCACATTTACAGGGTGCCGTGTGTTAGGATTTGACATATCTTTTGGGGGACACAGTTCTACCCACTACAGGCCCATATCTTATCTAGGATGTTGGTGGCAAGAAGGCGAAAAGAAGGCAAAGATTACTACCTCTTTTGATATAACTAGTTTCTGAGGTATTTAAAATTTTGGTTTTAAAAATATTAAGCTTTTTGCTCATTTTAATGTTTCCTTTTCTCTCAACATTGTTTTGGTTTATTTAGGTTATTTGTTAAAACTTAAGTAAATATTAAAGTTACTTGTGTTAGAACATAATAAAGGGAGAGAATTAAACTACCTAAATAAATGCATCAAAAAATATGTCTGTGGAAATATAGAATTTCCTCACATTTAATTTCTTTAATGACCTACAGTCATCATAAAGCAAGCTCATTCTTAAGAGAAGAACCATGCTTCATTCTGATTCTCCAGAGATTGGTGCTGTTGACATTATAGCATTTGAAAATGCTCAGAATGGAAAAACCAAAAACGAGAAAAGAAAGTAATTCTACTGAATAAACATCTTTTGGGAGGTGAATGAACAATGATGAAATCCACCAGTGACTGGCAATTATAAAGCAAAGGGACATACTATTTCACTTTATAGACAGAAAAGGTCACAGAAATGATGTAGATAAAAGACAAGAATTGTCTATAGAGCCCTGAGAAAGTATACAGACAACAGGTGTAAAATGAGATAAAGAAAAGAGAATGGCAGGGATTCAAATTAAGGGCAGTAAAGGCATATAGTAGTCATTAAACTTTGATTTCAGTTAGCATGCAGGTATTTATCTCTGTTTCCCTGTCTCATTACCAGACAAATACAGTAGTCATCTAATAAATGTGAAGAAGAGAAGCAGTGACAGAATCAAAAGGTGGTACATGGACAGAATCAGTGGAAACAGTAGGGAATTGGACTAAGCATAAATCTTGCCACTGCCACTGTTGTGAGACTTTGGATGAGTTATTCAACCTTTGCTAGGTCTCAGTGTTTTTATATGTAAAATGGAAATATTACTCCATTTACTCTCTCTCTTAGGGCTTGAGCAAACAATTGTCAAGCAGTAGCTAACAATTCTATTGGCTTTCTCATTTCTTGCCTCATTTCCCTTGTTTCTCAGTCTTTTTGACATTGCCTGCCCTAAAATGGTAATAACATATAGGCTTTTGTTTCAGGCTACACTTTCTGAGGAACCCAGGCTTAGATAAGATTTTTAAAGTGTAAACTTTCTAAGTTACCAAATGAACACTCACTAAACAAAACAAGGAAATTACAGATCATTTAGTGAAACATTTATAAAAGCAACAAAAACAATGCTAACATAAAACACAATCACACGACAAAATCTATATGTCCTATCAGCAAATTTAAATGATCCAAAAATCTCCCAGATTGGATTTAAAAAAGAAATACATGCTGTATTTAAAGCTACTCAGCAATATTGAAAATAAAAAATAGAAAAAGACATACCAGGCTATAAAATGAAGTCAGAAGTCACAATCTTAACATTGGATAAGGTCCAACACATTACAAATAAAGAAAAGGAGAAGGGCATGTTACAATTGTCAAGAATGCAGTCCTTAATAAAGATCTAACCATTATGAATATCTGTGTATCAGGTAACAGTATTTGAAGTCATTGAGAGCCTTTGGGAATTAAATGAAACAATACATCAGTATAAGGAGTTTTTAACTCATATTTCTCAACCTATGACAATGTAAGTAGACAAAAGATCAATATGTGGAAAATGTACATGCTATAATTAATACAGATAGTAATATCAAATTTTGTAGGCTGAAAAAACAATAATACAACTCATATTCATAAAAGTAACTATATTAGACCACAAGGAAAATTTTCCAAAAGTAACAATATAGACAACTTCTCTGATAACAGTACATTAAACTGGAAAATAAACTTGGTAAGATGGGATGAAAGCCTCACTTTTAAAATTTTTTTCTCAAGAACTTATTATATAAAAGAGGAAACTAAATCTGAAATTATGTAATATTTTGAAAATAGAGATAATAAAAACACTACATATCAGATCTATAGATCTAGCTAAAGTTGTGATTAGAGGAAAATTCATCACTTTAAAATTTTATGCTAATAAATGAGAATGACTGAATATAAACATATTAAGAAGATTTGACTTAAGGCATTAGAACAATAATGAACCTAAAGAAATAAAAAGAAAAAATGGAACTTAATAAAAACTGAAAAGAGATACAAAATAGAAATAGGAAAATTATTGGACATATGAATAAATCCAAGATCCGTTGTGTTTTGAAAACTAGCAAAATGTGAAAGTAATTAGCTAACTGGATCAAGAAAAAAATTACAGATACATAAAAATGAGATTGTAGAATAAACAAATTTAGATGAATTATGAGGTAAAACTCAATTCTATGAAAATAAACTTGGAAACCTGGATGAAATGGATAATTTTCTGGGAAAACATGAAGTTCCCAAATTGATCCTCCTCTCCAAAAATACAGAAAATATAAATAGACCACTTACCACAGAAGAAATAAAATTGTCAAAAAGCTACGACCCCCCAAAACACAAAACCTATGTGGTCTGATAGATGAATGTTAGCAAATTTTTAAGGAAAAAGAATTGGCAATGCCATTGTAACATCTTCATAACAGAAAAGTGAGAAAGAGTGCACTTCATTAATTTTATGAGTTGAGCATAATCTTGTTATGTGTCAGTAGCACCTAGTGCTTAAGCACATAGATTCTAGCCATACCTTGAGCCAGCCATGAAATTTTTGTGTCGGAGAAAGTTGATTGTCCACCAAAAGCTAATTTTTGTTAACATAGAACATAGCTGTAATTGGAATACGATTCCCACTCAAGAGTTTTTAATCAGTTTCCCTTTCAGTTATACTAATTCTCAACCATGTAATGTAACTATAAGTGATATTTACCATTTCAAGGCCAAGACTTTAAGCAGATATATCCTCCTTGTGGAAGGCATAATAATGTCCCTTTCAAAGATCCTAATTTCCAGAACCTTTGAATGTGTTAAGTTACATGGTAAGGGGGAATTTAAGGTTGAAGATAGAATTAAATTGCTAATCAGCTGACCTTAAATGAAGGAGATTATCTTGGATAAGCTGGATAACAGACCCGATGCAATCGCAAAGGTCCAAAAGTGGAAGATGGAGGCAGAATCAGCATCAGAGTGATTTGTTATGAGAACAACTTGACTGACCATTGCTGACCTTGAAGATGAAAGAGAGCCATGAAGCAAGGAGTGTAGATAGCCTCCAGAAAATGGAACAGGTAAGGAAACAAATAGTTCCCTAGAGCCTAGGAAAGGCATGCCGTCCTGCCACACCTTGGTTTTAGGCCAGTAAGACCCGTTTCAGACCTCTGCCTACAGAATTGTGACAGAATACATTTGTGTTGCATTAAGTCACAAAGTTTGTGGTAATTTGTTACATCAGCAATAGGAAACTAATACTTTACTCTGATTTTTTCTTTTCTAGCATGGTACAGTTGACAATGGAGCTTTAGGTGATGGTTGAGCCACAAGGTGGAAGGATTCTGGGCCTCTAAATCACCAGGTAAAGCAAAATCATCTTTGAAACATAAACTTTAGACTCTCATGTGGGAAATAATTGTATTTGAATGATAGCATTACAACTTATCCCATCACAATGAGTTCAAATCTGTGCCTCAGCTTTCTTATTTTAAATAATGAGAAAAGTAAGAGTAGTTACCTCAAATAGTTTTTGTGAAAATTAAGTTATTATATCTAAAGTGTTTAGAATGATTCCTGACACATAGTATGTTATCATTAAAATTTAATGTATACATAGACATGCATGCACATACACATACCACACACTGAATTTATAGTATCTCTGATGAACATCAATGTGAACATTCTAAATAAAGGATTGACTTATTGGTAGATAGACTGCAGCAACATGCTCAAAGAATCATATCTGTGGCCCAAGAGTGGTTTCTTTTAAAAATACAAAAAATTCAATATGAAATGTTAATATCCACCATTAGTACTCACTGAAAACTAGTTTCTTTCTAGCTCATGAGTTAGAAACAATTTGTGTATGTGTTCTTTTTGGAGGAGAGGGGAGCATTTTTTCATAATAGTTCAACAACAATGAGACACCAGATGATAAAAATCATCTCACATGTTAAAATTCTGTTGTTGGGTTTTTGTTTGTTTTTTTGTTTGTTTTTGTGGTGATGGTGGTGTTTTGTTTTTTGTTTTTTGTGTTTTGTTCCCCCTAACAGAGTTTGGGGTAGATGTCAAACTGTAACTGCCTAATTCTGATTATGGATGATTTTTCTAGTATCAGGGCTGTATGCTCATGTACTAATAGTGCAAGACTGGAAACATAGTATATAAATAAACGTATTTCTTTTACACATAGGATTAACTACAAATGGAAATATCATTTCCAGTAATATTTATTTGTAGCATTACATACAGGTATTTTTAGATTTACATGTGCTACCATAAAGAGGACCACTTGATTCCTCAATACCAAAAATATACATTTGAAAAATAATTCGATGATCTAAATGGTAAGCTCGTATTCATGAAAGAATTCACCCAGTCTAGAACTTCTACCTTCGGTATGTTGAAGGATAACATGCTCTTTGGGGACAGAGGTTGTATACTTGTATACTCCTTGCTGACACTGGTTTTACTGATCCACTTTCCTGAGTGTTAGGCCTGGGAGGAGACTTTGGTTTGCTGAAATATTCTGCAACAGGTATTTTCATATTATTTCTTCTTATAAATGATGGGGGCTTGTGCTCAGCCTCTGAAATAGAGAAAAAAATCTAAATAAGACCATAATCGAGACACTGAATACAGCTTCTCCATGTTTTAGTAGTATATTATCTACAAAAAACTATGTGAAGTTTAGGTGAATCAGATACACCCAAAACTCATAAAATAACATATTCCTTTTCTTTTTTTTTTTAACCACTTGCTCATCTTTAATGAGTTATTTGTTCTGTAACATGCAGGATATGTTCCTTCACTCTCAAAAGTAAACATGATTTTGATTGCAATGATATAGAGTTGGTTATGGGTAAGAGTGATGGGTGAGAATGGGACAATGAGAGAAAGAAGGAAGATCTATGGTCCTGATAGATGCAACAAAAGAAGAGAAAAGCAGGCTAAAACAAGTTAATTGTGCTCATAAGACCTACATAGTTGCACCCAAGCAGGAATAGGGATGTAAGGAGATGCTGAATATCAACAATGGAGAGAAAGGGGCATGACTGGGGAATTCTTATACAAAAAAGTTCCAAATATCTAAATGATAAAATATGTGTGGGCCTTACAGGTAAGACATCAAGTTGAATAACAGAAACCATCACTGTCATGATGTTATAGTCCCAGGATGAGGAGTTTGGTAGGAGAGGCCAGAAACAATAGGCTGTTCTTGGGGTCTAAGTAGGGGAGTACTTTGTAATTTTTAAACTATACTTACTATTGGCTGTTAGCAGATAGTGCCTCTTTTGGGTTTGGTTAATCACAGTGGAACTTGCTGGGGTCTAGGGTGACCCCAGTGAGCTCTAATTGACTATATATCATTCCTGGTGTAAAGGGAACTTGTAGAAATGACAAGACAGATTTTTGTATAAAGCTTGTAGATACGCTTCATAGTTGTTGCTCTGTAGTCATGAGTGCTCTGCTTGTTTTAAACCTAGAAACTGCCAAACCTACAAGGATACTTTGTTTGGGCTATTTTGGACCAAGGTAGGACTTTCCACAATTCTTGATTCTCCCTGGTGCCCCTATAGACTGGAGCTGGGCTTCTGGTGGGACACAAAACTGCTCTTTTCTATTGTGTTTTTGCTGTCTCGTAGGTCACCTGCTTGTGGCTGATTGCCATTTTGCCCTTCTCTCTGGTTGATTTTGTTTCCAGTGAAATTATTTAGCTCCATTAAGCTCTGAAGAACCAAAACTCCGAGATCCTTATCCTTTTGTTAGGTCAATGCAGGGTTTGCCTTTTCACTGCCTTGCTATAACCAAACCTATAGTTCCTACTGTCCTGCTGACTTGCTTCTCCAAGAATGTCTGTCCCTGATCAGGCACTTTGCCTTTCAAAACAAAGGTAAATTTATCTTTATGAGAAAGTCAGCAGATACTCTCGCAAGAGTTGATCTGGAAACTACTATTGTATTTTTCTGTTTTTTTAAAAGCACTGATCCTTAAAATCTGTTCCCTAGGTCATTAGTACTTACTGGTTTCTTTATACCAACTCAGTAGCTACCAAAAACTGTACTTAACCTTTTGGTACTTCCTTGTTTTCTGCAGATCCTTGACTTGACACTCTAGATCAGTTGGAGAAAGAAAAAAGTGAGTTTCACAGATACGAAAAAGTATTTTCTATAGACTACACTGTCGTCAATAAGTTCAGTGTGTATGTATCTTAAATATGCTACCCCAATTCTTTGTGTTTTTTTTTAAACGCATACAGTGCTAAATTTACTTCCCAATGAAAACTTCTTCTTACTTTGAGTAAATATCTAACTATTGTATCATATATTAGTCATTAAGGTAGAGATTAACTCTTACTATCTTCCAGTTTCAGATTTTATGGAAACTTTAAGACAGCGACAATTAGTAATACAATTTTTTTGTCTTAATGCTTTTTAAATTGACATATTTATATTTTCAAAAATGTGTTTTTCCTCTAACTTTAAGCTTCACTCAACTTTTAATTGTAAAGCAACAAGATTTTCTCTCCAAGCTTAAATAATATCCTACCACACATTCTTTCACCATGATTCTACATAAATATATATTTTTCTTCTGTTATTGAAGTTACAGCATTTAAGAAAAATTCCTCCTGCAGTAATTTCAATTATTTTAGTAGTTATTTTTCTTTCTAGGAGGCCCCAGGAGTAAATCAGAGAAAATTAAGTGAAGCAATTTATTTTAATCTTGCATTGTTCTACACAAAAAAGTGAAACCTGTGTGATACACATTTAACAAAATATACACTAACTGTAACAATACAATTTTGATTTCCTTAATTGCATCTATTTTTAGTTAAACTATAAAAACCTTTATTATCTTAGATTTCTAGGTAGCCATTCTTGCTTTTCCCTTAGTGGAAAAATAATTTTTCTTAAAAAGAAAGGTTACCAGATAAGAAAGACATAGTTTCTGCCAAAATGTTCTAAACAATAGAATTGAGAACAATTCTTATATTACATATATGAAAATGAAAGCAAATATATATTGCAGTCATTTACTAAATAAAGCGGAGCTTTAGAACCTCCTGTTTAACATTTTGAAAGGTAAATAACAAGATAATTCAAAGTCTTCATATACCATAGGCCCTCCTTCTAGGAGGCCATTACATCTAATTACCTGGTTGGTTGATGCCCTTCTGTGTCTCTGGTCAGCACTTTTGATTTTGCAAGTGCATTTTGGGGCAATTTAACTGTGGGTGGTGATTTAACTGTGGGTGGTTTCCCAGTCTCTGGTGCTGGTTCCATTGAGGTGTTTCTTCTGTGATGAGTCAACAGGTTTATCTCAGCAAGCTCAGAATGAATCAAAGCTGAGACCCACTCTTTTTCTGTTTTAAGAGATAAAAAAGGATGGGAGGAGTGAAGGTTGCAATTGTCATTTTGGCTAGAAACACAGGATTATCCAGCTCCTGAGTATGAAAGACTGGTCATCTATTTTCTGGATAGTTACCCATGTGGGAGTAAAGACTTCTGCAGAAAAGTTGGTTCATTTTAACATAGTTTCTGTTGACCTGTGATACTGTAGAGTGCCCAGAGTAGTTAACTCACTGAGGCACTTGTCCCTGAATAGCGGTGGAATAGTTTTAAAATATTGAGTACAGTAGCCAGTCTTACAGGCTGCCACCAAAGATATTAGGATACCTATACAAAAATAAGAAGTACAATATGATTCCGTTAAAATATAGACTAATAGGTAATAAATAGTTACAAGCATATCTAGGAAGATATACACCAAAGTATTCACTTAAATGATGTCTGTGGTAATTTTATTGATTATTTGTGTTCTGTCTCGTCTCTTTTTTTCTTTCTGGTTCATCTGTTCTTTCTCCCAACAATAAGGATTTATTACTTGTATAGTTTATTAAATGTTACATTCTTAAAAAGAAAAAATAATTGGAAGATAACTAAAGACCCATTGCCTCTAAGCACTTTTCTTTTTTTTTTTTTTTTGAGGCGGAGTCTCGCTCTGTCGCCCGGGCTGGAGTGCAGTGGCCGGATCTCAGCTCACTGCAAGCTCCGCCTCCTGGGTTCAGGCCATTCTCCTGCCTCAGCCTCCCGAGTAGCTGGGACTACAGGCGCCCGCCACCTCGCCCGGCTAGTTTTTTTGTATTTTTAGTAGAGACGGGGTTTCACTGTGTTAGCCAGGATGGTCTCGATCTCCTGACCTCGTGATCCGCCCGTCTCGGCCTCCCAAAGTGCTGGGATTACAGGCTTGAGCCACCGCCCCCGGCCAACACTTTTCAATTGCCTAAAAAGTAGTATTGAATTCCTGGGGCAAGGTAATATTTCCAAAATGCTTCCTACTTTAAAACATTAGACTGTTCCTCACACATTGGTACTTCCTAGCATTGATCAGTGCAGTAATTCTCAAAGAGTAGTCCTGAGAACAGCATTATCAGCAACACCTGGGAACTTGTCAGAAATGCAAATTCTCAAGTGCCACCGCAGAGATTTTGCCTCAGTCAGTAGGATGACCAGCTACATTTGAAGATAGCTGCTCTCTGCCACTTATCAGTGTCTCGATTGGGAATGGCATGTGTTTCATGAAACAGGACAGGAAGGGCCCAAAAGAGGTTAGGAGATGACTGAGTTGATGGTTTTGTTGGGCAACTGTAAGAGCTGTTGCAGGTTGGGTAGCTGTCCTACTGTTCTGCTTACCAAAGGAAAGAAATAAGCTTTGTGTTCAGAGTTAACAACAGGACAGAAGATGTGCTCAGGAAGGCCCCTGGGTGTGTGGACTCTAGAGGAGCACAAACCAACTCTAGCTGAGAATAATACCTCCCTTGGACACAAGTGTTTCATGTCACCCAAATGAGTTCAATTTAAGGCATACTGAATTTTGGGTTCATTGAATGACCCACATGCATGCAGCTGGATATGCAGAACAGCAATTACCTTATACTGAAACATTGCAGAAATAGTACTGCAACATTATCTTTGCAAACTCAATGTACAAAACTTCAGATATTGGCATATTTCCAGTTTCTGACAATAAATTGAGCTCACTGTTTTAAAATGTATATTTTAATCGCACCTTTTGAACTTGCATGAAGTAGCCACTGTAAAACTTCTGCCAGAGAATCAGTATGCAAAATGTCACAGAGCTTTGCCAGGATCTAACAGAGAACATTAGAGTTACATATGAGCAAATAAATAGTACAAGGTTTATCAGTTTTCCTTTACCTTCTCCAAATCCCATCTTCCCAAATATCACTCTGTATACGATGTGCAATTAAGTCAATTGAGATTTTTAACTCAGGAGCTCAATTTCAAATAGCACACAGTAGAATCTTAGTGAAAACAACATTTCCAGTACAATTAACACTTTAGGTTAGGCTATGGAGTGTGTTTGTCTGAGGTATTGCTCCTCATAAGAGGGCATTAGCTGTGGGGGTCTGCCCGTAGACCCTGACCTAAACGACGGATGAATAAAACGTACGTTGACACACAGATATTCTGTTTTGCCAGTACAGCTGAGTGTCCGACTGCCTGCACACCAAGAGAGGTTTGTCACTGAGGCTGGCCCTGAGCAGCTCACACTCCAGGCATTTATTTGATAAACAATTCACAACAGAAGCTTTGAGTAAACACACTTGCGGATAATTTACATGGTTAAGAGAGTTCTAGGAATGATTAAAGCTCAGGTACCGAGGTCTAAGGTAAATACCATTAGGGGGCAATATCCCTAGTCGACCTCCCCCAAGAAGGCCATCTAGGTCAAAGGTTAGTTAATGGAGGTAGGGTAAACAGACAACTGGGGAAGCTTCTATTGTCCCTAGTATTTACCCGATGACCTAATGTTCCAAGGTAAGAACCAGCTGCCTTCAGCCTGTTCAATTATTACAAGCTATGTAACCTTCTGGCCTTCCAAAAGGTTTGTGACTATTCCCTATACCTTTCCCTAATATTTCCCTTTAATATTTCCACCACCATCCTGAGTGAATCCCAACATTTGTCTTGCTTTGTCTATTCAATACCAACGTCTTCTAGTAGGAATATACTTTTGGTGAATTTATCCTTCCCACTGTACCATAGGGTTCTAATGAGAATCCATCAGTCACAGAACTGGCCCCATCTGCCCTGCTCCTCTCCATAGTCTGAGAGAGAGGGATGTGATCTGGGCTCGAGTCATCATTGTACCTCAGTTTCTTGAACACAGCAATTGGCCCAGTGGGATAGGAATATAATTCCCTTTATTTATTCAGAATGCTTACTTGAGTTTTTTTTAAAACTCTGGAGCTACAGGCTTAAATGTAGGTGACAGTAGAGATAGAAATATGGAATAATTACTTCTCATGAAAATGGACTATCATAAGCATTAAAATAAAATACAATGTGTTAAGCACAGGTAAAGAAGTTTCCTGACTGAGTCTTAATTGTGTCTGCTGTTAGAATTTAGACATATCTGATATTCATATCTATTTAGTGAACTTCAGTCCTGTATATCCATCTGCCTACTAGATGTATTCACTTAGCTATACTATAGATATTTTGGACACAAAATATATAAAACAAAATCCACATTTCTTTTCCTAAAACCTGCTCCAAACTTACTTTTCCTCCTGGTTCCCCTGTCTCAATGAACAGCACCAACATACATTAAACTGTCCAAACCAGATGCTGAGATTCATCCTGGACAACTCCCTTGCCCTTTTCTAAAACATAATGTCAGACAAATTCAGTAAAGTCTACCTTCTAAATACTTCTTAAATCACTCCTTTTGTCTTCATCCTCATTGTCTTGACCCAGCCTAAAGCAACATCAAATCTGGTTTGAGCTACTGCAACATTCATTCTCTTAGTATTTCTGCTTGAAGTCTTAAATTATTATTAATTTAACAAATATTTGTATTAGTCACTGATCTAGATGCTGAAGATAGAGAAGCAAAATTAAATGGCTGGAAAATCAACTGCCCTGTATTGAACTTTGTTATTATGTTAAGATTTCTGTCTTTGATAATGACATATTCTAAAGAGAGAAAGTTAGATTTGCTCCTAATTTCACAACAAATCAACAACTGTGGCAAAAATGGAAAAAAAAGCCTCATGGTATTTTCTAAACCACTCTGCCTCTATGGATTTTTCATCAATATAGTGATTGCACATCACTCTTAGCTGCTTCTGTCATAGATCACTAATTGATCAACAACATCCTAGATAATATAATTATCCTTTCAGTGAGAGGATGTAGAATATGTCTTCCTGGGAAACCTCCTGCATTCTCTGTTACAGAAACCTACGCAGATGCACAATGAACACAGTAGCTTCCAATCTCTTCAGAAAAACATTTGTTTCTGCAGCTTGGGGCAGGGATGATGACTACACCTGTAAACCAGGAACCAGGCTTCTTGAGTGTCAGAGATATTATAGCTTTTCCAAAGGGTCACAAATCAAGTCTTGATCAGATCTGGAGAAACGGAAAAGTATCCCATGAGTAGATTCTCTCTGTTATTCCACCTGTGGAAGTTTATTGAACTGACTCTTTGGAATCCCTCAAAAAACTTTTCGTCAATGATCTCATGATTTCTAGGGCAAAGAAACCTTAATTCCTCAAGGCAACCCCATGTTTCTTTTGCCATGGTGGTAACTGAAAACCTATATGTAGGGTTCTCTGTATCATCTTGGTAGGCAAAAACTCAGAGCGGACTACCAGAAAGGCTTCTGGAATTTAAAACTTCTCTTCCAACTCCAGAGGATAGGTGCTCAGCATCAGAGATATCCACCATTGTCCAGCAAAGATTCTGGGGATTCCAGCCTTGGTACCTACCATAAAAGTTGTCCTGACATCCTGTCTTTGCAGGACTTTCCAATTCTCATTCCAACAATCATATTTTCCAAAATGGTTCATGACCTTGAGTTCTGAGTGCCTGTCCTGAACATATTTCATGAAGTGGCATAATGTATATGATTCATATCTTCCCATCTTTATTGGCATTATTCTGTACTCACAAGTCTACGTGCTGTAAGGATGAGTACAAATTTTAACACATGTGGAAATTCCTTAAACTTTAAATGGAACTTTTTCAATTACTCCCAATAGAGGGAAGCTCCCTGGTCATTAAACCTATTCAATTAGAAATCAAAGTCAAAGTTTTTGTGTGTTGTGGCTTGAAAGGGAGTGTGCAAAAAACATGGTTCAGCACCTCTTTAACAATATATTTGCCCTCCCAAGTCATAAAAGGTCAGGTCTGACAGGATTTAGTGACTTCAAATCTCTGTAAAGAGTGGTCACAGGGGAAAAAATTGGTGGTATTAATGCACATTACCAGAAGAAACTACCCAAACCAGTCCTGGGATTAGAGATTTGAGTGGCAATGAACTGGATTTCTAAGAAACTGTCTTCTCTGGTCAAAGAAAACTGATTTTGCCAGGTTCTGGAATAGGAGACTTCTATCCTTATGTTTGTCCAAACTTTTTAATTTTTTTAGGTGAAAACCTAGGTGTGAACTATCTGATATTGTTTATGCATATTTATCCCTTAAAAGACATGTTAAATTATTTGTTTGCTGATTATTTAACATTTGAAATGAAGGAGTTACCATTTACTCTGCACATCAGTATTAAAATAAATAATTCCAAATATATTCAGTATCAACTCCAAACATTTAAAGAAGGTGAAACAATGGCCCTTGTTAAAAATTATTATCAAACCTATTAATCCTTGTCTTTTTCTTGGAGTTTTTAGTCTACTTGTCCTTTTGCATAGTTTTGAGTGTACCGTCTTGCTATTTGTTTTTTATTTTTTTCCTTCTGTTACTGTTCCCCTTATTCTTTTCTCTGTCTCCTTTTGGATTAATCAAGCATATTTTAATATTCCACTTTATCCTCTCCATTGGCTTTTTAGCTATACTTTTTTTTGTTGTTTAAGGGATTAAAATATGCATCCTTAACCTAATATAGTGTTCCTTGAATTAATATTATACCACTTAATGTATAATGTAAGAACCTTGTGAGTTATACTTCCATTTATCTCTCACCTGAACGTTGTGTTATTGTTGTTTTCCATTTTACTACTCTGTTTTCTTTATAACCACACTTATCTCCCTCTCACCTCTTCCTTTACTTCCAAATGACAGAACTATAAAATGTCAGCTTATCTTTAAATTTTAAGAGCTTTAAAGTGTCATTTCATTGTCTTATGGCTTGCATATTTCTAGTGAGAAGTCACTAGTGAGAAATCAGCTGTCATTTTCATCATTACAGTCATGCACCATATAACAATGTTTTAGTCAACAGTGGACCACATATACAATGGTGGTCCAATAAGATTATCATAGTGTATTTTTACTGTATCTTTTCCTGTTTAGATACACAAATACTTACCATTGTGCTACAATTTCTACAGTATTCAGTATAGTAAAATGTTATATAGGTTTATAGCTCAGGAGCAATCGGCTATACCATATGGCCTAGGTGTGTAGTAGCTGTAACATCTAGGTTCATGTAAGTACACTCTGTGATGTTTATACAACAATGAAACTCTCTGACACATTTCTCAGAATGTATTCCTGTCATTAAGTGATGCATGACTGTATATGTAATATGTCTTTTTTCTCTTGCTGATTTCAAGATATTCTCTTCAGTTTTCTGCAGCTTTATTATGATGTGCCCAGATGTAACTTCTGTGTTTATCTTTCTTGGGTTTTGTAAAGTTTCATTAAATTTAGAAAAATATTAGCTATTAGCTCTTCAAATAATTTTTATGCTCTAATCTCTCTTTCCTCTTCCTCTGAGACTCCAATTGCACATGTGTTAGACCACCCAATATATTCTCACAGGTCAGTAAGGTTTTGTTTACATTTTTTGAAGTCTTTTTACTTTAATTTGGATTTTTTTTATTGCCCTCTCTTTAACTCCACTTACATATTTTTTTCTGCAGTGCCACGTGTGCTGCTAATCACATCCAGTGAAATTTTGGTTTCAAATATTGTACAGTCATGCATTACTTAATGACAAGAACACGTTTTGAGAAATGCATCATTAATGATCCAGTCATTGTGTGGACATCATAGAGTGTGCTTACATAAACCTAGATGATACAACCTACTACACGCTTAGGCTATATGGTATAGCCTATTGTTCCTGGGCTACAAACCTGTACAGCATGTTACTGTACTAAATACTGTAGGCAATTGTAACACATTGGTAAGTATTTGTGTATATAACCACATCTAAACATAGAAAAGGTACAGTAAAGATACCATATTATATACTTATGGTACCACTGTCATATTTATGATCTGTTATTGGTGGAAACATTGTTATGCAGTACATAGCTGTATTTCTCAATTCTAAGGTTTCTTTTTGGTCTCTTTTTAACTTCCATTTCTCTTGAGAGATGCCTCATCTATTCACTCATTATGTCTTTTCTTTCCTAGAAATCCTTGAAAATCTTTAAAAATAATCTCTTTTACAACCTTTTCTACCAATTTCCACATCTGTGCCATTTCTGTGTCTGTTATTATCAATTCTTTTTTCCTTCTGCTTATGGGTTGTAGTTTGCTGCTCTTTGCGTGTCTAATAACTATTATTTGAGGGACTATTATTTGTAGCATATTATTTGTATATGCTACATTGTGGAGAGTCTACATTTTGCAACCTGTGGATCAGGAAGTGCCCTCATGAGCCCATGCCACAGGGCTCTGGGCCTGAAACACAGAGCTGTGTGGAGTCTCAGCAGAATAGCCACTCAGGTACACACAGAAACATACTCCAGCTCAGAAATCCTGGCAAGACAGGAAATCTATCTGTGCATATCCCTAGGAAGGGGACTGAATCCAGGGAGCTAAGCAGCATCATTCCGTTTGCCCCACTTACAGGGCTCTCACAAGTTAGGACCCACTGGCTTGGAATTCCAGCCAGCCAATGGCAACAGGCTGGAGACTGCCTGTGATGGGACCAAGTTCCCAGGGGAAGGGGCAGACAGCATCTCTGTGTTTTGGTCAACTCAGCTCTTCTAGCCTGCTGGCTCCAGGGAGTGCAGGCCATCCGGATAGGGAGGAGTCCCCACTAACAAGGGACAGCTGCTGTGCCAGATCATGCCCAGACTGCTTCTTTAAGTGGGATCCCAATCCATTCCTTCTCACTGGGTGGGGCCTCCCTGTGGGAATTTCAGCAACTCCAGCCAGGGTCATACGCACAGAACTCTGATCTCCCCCGGGACAGAGCCCCCCAGGGGGAAGGGCAGCTGTTGTCTCAGCATTTCAGTTGACTCAGCCATTCCAGCCTGCCAGCTCTGGAAAGTCCAAGTGGTCTGGATGAGGAAGAGATCCCCCCCAATCCAGCATACTTGCTCTTCCCAAAAGCAACCAGACTGCTTCTTTAAGTAGGTCCCTGATCCCATTCCTCCTGACCTGGTAATGCCTCCCAATAGAAGCCTCCACACACCTCCTATAGGAGCATTTGAGCCAGCAACAGGTCAGTAGCCCCCTAGGATGGAGATCCCAGAGGAAGGAGCAGGCAGACATCTTTGCTGTCTTGCAGCCTTCACTGGTGATACTTCCAGGTATGGGAAAACTCAAGGCAACCAGGGTCTGGAGCAGACCCCCAACAAACTGCAGCAGCCCTACAGAAGAGTGGCCTGACTGTTAGAAGAAAAACAAACAGAAAACAACAGCAACAAAAAAAAAGGATGCCACAAAAATCCCATTTAAAGGTCAGTAACCTCAAAGATTGAAGGTAGATAAGCCCACAAAGATGAAAATGAATCAACGCAAAAATGCTGAAAACTCAAGAAGCCAGGGTTCTTCTTCTCCTCCAAATGACTGCAACACATCTCAAGCAAGGACACAGAACTGGGCTGAGGCTGAGATGGCTGAATGAGAGAAGTAGGCTTCAGAAGGTGGGTAATAACAAACTTTGCTAAGCTAAAGGAGCATGTTGTAACTTAGTGTAAAGAAGCTGAGAATCATGATAAAACAATACATAAGCCGATAACAAGAATAGCCAGTTTAGAGAGGAACATAACTGACCTGATGGAGCTGAAAAACAAACACAAGAACTTCACAATGTAATGTAATTATAAGTATTAATAGCAGAAAAGACCAAGTAGAGGAAAGAATCTCAGAGCTTGAAGAGCATCTTTCTGAAATAAGACAAGCAGACAAAAATAGAGAAAAAAAGAATAAAAAAGAATGAACAAAACATCCGATAAATGTGGGATTATGTAAGAAGACTGAACTTAAGACTGATTGAAATACCTGAAAGAGATGAGGAGAATGGAACCAGGTTGGAAAACATACTTCAGGATGTCATCTAGGAGAACTTCCCCAAACTAGCAAGACAGGCCAACATTCAAATTCAGGAAATCTGGAGAACCCTAGTAAGATACTCCATGAGAAGATCCACCCTCAGGCACATCATCATCAGATTCTCCAAGGTCAAAATGAAAGAAAAAACATTAAGGGCAGCCAGAGAGAAAGGTCAGGTCACCTACAAAGGGAAGTCCATCAGACTAATACCAGATCTCTCAGTGGAAACCCCACAAGCCAGAAGAAATTGGGAGCCAATATTCAACATTCTTAAAGAAAAGAGTTTCCAACCCAGAATTTCACATCTAGCCAAACTGAGCTCCATAAGCAAAGGAGAAATAAGATGCTTTTTAGACAAGCAAATGCTGAGGGAATTTGTCACCACCAGGCCTGCCTTGCTCCTGAAGGAAGCACTAAATATGGAAAGGAAAACTTTTACCAGCCACTACAAAAACACAGTTAAGTACACAGACCAGTGACACTATGAACCAACCACATAAACAAGTCTGCAAAATAACCAGCTAGCATCATGGTGACAAGATCAAATTCACACATAGCAATACTAACTTTAAATGTAAATGGGCTAAATGCATTAGAGAAATGCAAATCAAAACCACAATGAGATACCATCTCACACCAGTCAGAATGGCGATTATTAAAAAGTCAAAAAACAGCAGATGCTGGCGAGGTTGTAGAGAAAAAGGAACAATTTTACACTGTTGGTGGGAGTAAAAATTACTCCCACCATTGTGGAAGGCAGTGTGGTGACTCCTCAATGATCTTGAGGCAGAAATACCATTTAATCCAGCAATCCCATTACTAGGTATATACCCAAAGGAATATAAATTATTTTGTTATATATGCATGCATATGTTCACTGCAGCACTACTCACAATAGCAAAGACATGGAATCAACCTAAATGCCGATCAATGATAGACTGGATAAAGAAAATGTGATACATGTACACCATGGAATACTACGCAGCCATAAAAAGGAACAAGATCGTGTCCTTTGCAAGGGCATAGATGGAGGTGGAAGCCGTTATCCTCAGCAACTAATGAAGGAACAGAAAACCAAACACCACATGTTCTCACTTATAAGTGGGAGCTGAACAGTGAGAACATATGGATATATGATGTGGGAGAACACACACTGGCACCTGTCAGGGAGTGTTAGGGGAGAAGGAGAGCATCAGGAAGACTAGCCAATGGATGCTGGGCATAATACCTAGGTGATGGGATGATCTGTGCAGCAAACCACCAGGGCATAGGTTTACCTATGTAACAAACCTGCACATCCTGCACATGTACCCCAGAACTTGAAATAAAAGTTGAGGGAAAAAATAGTGTTTTGTTCTTGAACATTATTAATATATTGGCAGGTGAACTTGATGTCCTGAAATTTTATTTTAGGATTTGAGAATCTAGCCTGGAGTAGCCTCTATTGCAGGGCTATTTTTAAGGTGTAACTTTTCTGGGGTCTGAATTGAAGTCCTGGTATGTTCCGCAAGGTATCTTCACTCCGGCGAGGTCTTTTCAGGGTTTTTTAGAACTCCAGCAACTCTAAGCTCTGTAATACCTCCCATTAGCTCTCCTTGCCGGGTCTCAGAATCATCCTGTACATGTGAGGCTTCATATTGGACTGAACACTTAATGGTATCCCTAAATTTCTGGAGCTCATTCTCTGCACAGATCTATCTTCTTCAGATCTTACTTTGCAAATTCCAGCCACCTCAGCATCCCCAAATACTAAACTCTGTTTTCTGTACCTAGTGAACTTGCTGCTGTCTGTTCAGGCTCCACTTCTCTGTGCCATGATTAGGCATGTGCCCCAGGTAGAAGTCTGGGTTGAATATGGAAATAACCCCAATTGTTTCTCTTCTCTCAATGATCCAATCTGTAGTGTCTGTTGCCCGGTACCTGCAAATCGTTTCTGTATATATTTTGCTGAATTATATAGTTTTTTAAAGCAGGAGGTTAAGCGTTGAATCTAATCTATCATTTTCAAATCAGAATCCCTTGCTTGCAACTTTGTCACCCCTTATGTTCCCAAATTAATCTGCATATTGTATCCAGAGTGATTTTTCTAAAGTACAGTTCTAACTATGTAATTCTTATACTTACAAAGTAATTCAATATCATTTAGTGCTTAAAATTCTTTATTGGCTTCCCACACCCCTTGGGATGAAATCTGGACACCTTGATAGGGCTTATAGAGTACTACATTATCCAGTCTGTTCTTAAGTCTCCAGCCCCATCTCTTGCCACTTTCTCCATGCACTGTCTGCATCAACCATATTAATTGTTGTTCGTTGTTTTAATTAAGCAATGCTGTCACACCTTAGTCTTAAGATATGAAGGTCACTTGACTGGGAAAGATCTCTTCCATACTTCTCTTTATCTTCTGATTACATCCTAAACATTCTTTAGGTCCCTTTCTCCTTGAAGGCTCTCTGAGCTACAAAGTCTCCTGGTACGTGTTCTTATAACAGTTGCACTATTACTTCATAAGCTCTATGAATGAAGAAATTGATTATATCCTCATACTCTAGTATTTTGTAGTTTGACATTAAATATTTACAGAATAAATGGATGTGTTTGGTCAACTTTTCTTTTTAAATTTGAGACGCAGTGGGTACATGTGCATGTTTGTTACATGGATATATTGAATAATGCTGAGCTTTGGGCTTCAGTTAATCCACCACGCAAATAGTGAACAGAGTTCCTGATAGTTTTTCCTTCTTTGCTTTCCTTCCTTCCTCCTACCTTTTGGAGTTTCCAGTGTCTATTGTTCCCATCTTTATGTCTACATGTACCCAGTGATTAGCTCCCATTTACTGGTGAGACTATGCAGTATTTGGTTTTCTGTTTCTGTATTCATTGACTTAGAATAATGACCTGTAGCTGCATCCAGGTTGCTGCAAAATGTATTATTCTATATTTTATGGCTGTGTGGTATTCTATGGTGTATATGTACCACATTTTCTTCATCCAATTCATCACTGATGGGCACTGAGGTTGATTCCATGTCTTTGCTATTGTGAATATTGCTGTGATTAACATGCCAGTGCAGGTGTCTTTTTATCTTTTAGAACTATTTATTTTCCTTTGGGTATATACCCAGTAATGGGATTGTTGGTATGCATGGCAATTCTGTTTGTAGTTCCTTGAGAACTCTCCAAACTGCTTTCAGAGGCTGAACTAATTTATAGTCCCACCAACTGTTTATAAGAGTTTGGCAGACATTTTGGTGTTATGTCTATAAATTCCAGATCTTTGGAAGGAAGGCTTAAAACAAAGTGCTAATAGACATGGAATTATGTTTCTCTTTCCTTTTAAAGTAATAATCATGCAACTGCATACCCTTTCACACATACCCCTGCAAAAGCATTTCCTGATTTCACAGCCCATTTAGAGTTACTCAATGGATAGTAGGAAATTAGAAAATATTCCAGATTTTTTTTTGTAGGAAACATGGAAGAATAGAATACCTCCGAGATGAGCAGTATTTCTGGGGCTCTTTTATATAAGCCAAAAAATCTTGATAAAACCTATTTTATCACTTTACTCCCTCTCTGTTCATTTATTTAGCAAATAGTCAACAACTATTTGGCAAAATGCCATTGTCTGTGTGCCAGTTAATATTTTTCAAGTGAAGTGATGAGTGCTAAGAAATCAGTTGTGAACAAGGCAGACAAGATCCCTGCCTTCAAAGAGTTTATACTTTAGTGAGTTTTATATCAACTGATGTCCAGCTAAGTTGATTTTTGTAAAATAGAAGATGCGTTTGAGAGGAGGGCTCTTTCATAGATGCCCAGAAACCCAGCTCTATAGGATCATGCTGGTCTATTGATACGCCCAAGGAAGAATGACAGTCTTACTAAAACTGCATTCAGATTATGGATTATTTGAGTTGAAAACTATGTATTTAGCTGATTTTCTACAGTTATCCTTTTGATCTTGAGTTGACTTTTCCTTTTAATTTATTTATTCAATATCCAACAAATACTCATCTAACAATTCCTAGGTATCTAGCACTCACCTAGGCACTGAAGATTAAGCAGTAGCAAAGGCAGACAAGTGTGAGATCTTATATGATTTAAATTTTAGTGGGAGTGGGGCGAGGAGAGAGAGAAAATATCAAACCAAATAAATAAGTCTGAACATACATATATAGCATATTTATGCAAAAAATAACAAAGGGTGATGGGATATAGAGTGACTGGTTAGCTACTGTAGATTAGGTTGTTAGAGAAAGTATTTCTGAGTAAGCGATACTTAAACTTAATGAGAAGCTGATCACTGAGCCAATAAAGGGAAAGATAATTCTTAGAGCAAAGCTCTTAAGGTGAGAATGAGAAAATTATAGAAAGATCAAAGTGCCAGAGTGTAGCAGGTGAAACAGTGACTCTGAAGACTGTGTATAATATAAAGTCTTTAGCCAGAATCATCAGGAAATAATGTATAAACATAAGTCAAATATGTAGATACTCTCCCTTCTATACATTTCCTTCTATTCTCCTTCTCAAGTTTAATCATCAGCATGAATTATTACATCAATGTCACTATCATACTCTGGGGTCTACTTTTAAAATATTTCCTTGTTAGACTTATTCAATAACCATCTCAACAATGTGCTCTGTTATTTGTAATTACAACTACAGATACTGATTACTTAAACTTCCAATTAGAGTCATCATTACAATCTTTTAACCCTTAGTTCGTTGTAGTGGGACTTACGGTGGTTCAATATAGAGGTTATCAAAGAGATTAAAAGAAGGAAAAATGGCAGATGACAAATATCAGCTGACTGATGTATTCTTGATTTTATATCATTCTCAGAAATAACTGTGGCTGGGGAGGGACTTTCAGGAAGCTGATATGACATATTACTATTAATATAACTAAGTTTATAACCCCAGGCAGAGAAAGTTTGAAGACATAGTTTTGCAAAGAAAAGAGGAAGAGATGAATGTTGATTAGAGGAATCTATGCTTTAAAATATGAGAAGTAAATGTATAGATTGCAGCAAGACATTAAGAATAGTGCCTCTCAAGTATTAAGATGATAATGAAAGATGGAAAGAATAGGACTGGGTTTGTTTGATAAACACCAGGCTTTTCATTATGTCTGAACCAAAGATTGTGTTAATCTAAGAGTGTCAAGATTCCAAGGAAGAGTAAGACTGGAAATGAAAATAGGAGTATGCCTTGAATTTTAGGCAGTCTTAAATCAATTCAGTTATCAGTAAGGAATCATTTAAGAGTTTTAAGGATGCTAGTGGTATAAATTTTTTTGTATATTCATGCTGTTTCCAAGTTATGGATTTGATAAACCTGATACTTACTTTTATTTCCTGATCCAGATAGTTTGGTATGCAAATTGTGTTTGCTTTCACATCATTCTTGATACTTGTCATCCCTGAAGAACAGGAGCCAGGAGTAGAGCATGCCTTTGGAGGTGATGGTGGACTTTTGACCTTAATTTCTTCCTAAATCAAAGGTATAATATAACCAATATACATTTGCACCTATCTATATTTTCTATGAAAACTCATTGTAAAATGAATAAGAAATATTGTGGTTAATGAGAGACACATGAAAGTAAAAAAGGTTAGTGTTATCTTAAACTATCAAATATTTATATTTGGAGACAAAACAAACAGTGATATCTTATTAACTTTTGATGAAATCACTTTAAACTCTTGGTCGAATAACAAGATAACAAATTTGTAGTATGCAATGTATAACCTTTTACATCGCAATTCCAGATAACAGCCAACTCATGACATATGAGATTTGCTGTTAAGTTGGGAAGATTTCTCTTTTGTGGCCAGGAAAAGACAGCTGAGAGGTTTTATGCTTTGTCTGTGAAGCAACTACATGACGCAAGTTGCTACCTCTTTGCTGTAAGTAACAGCTAACAGCTGGAGAGTTAGAAAGGCAAACTAAATTTCTTCCCTTGATCAGTTGGAAGGGAAATACAAAGGTTATTTTCTTGTTCTAGGAGGTAAATATACTGTTTGCAATTTTTAAAAATTAAAAGGTTGTGGGAGCTTTAAGTCCATGAAGAGTTACAGAAGCCTTAGATCCATGTGCCTGTTCTAGGAAAGGCTTTCTATCCTTCGAAGTGACTGATTTGTAACAACACATAGAACCTAGTACATAAATGAGTCAACAACCTGGGATTTTGATGATTGGAATTGATAGAACAATATTAAACTTTATGTTTAGTAAAAATAAAGCTATATTGTATTTGAGGTTTTTTTAAATTATACTTTAAGTTCTAGGGTACGTGTGCACAACGTGCAGGTTTGTTACATATGTATACATGTGTCATGTTGGTGTGCTGCACCCATTAACTCGTCATTTACATTAGGTATATCTCCTAATGCTATCCCTCCCCACTCCCCCAACCCCACGACAGGCCCCGGTGTGTGATGTTCCCCTTCCTGTGTCCAAGTGTTCTCATTGTTCAATTCCCACCTATGAGTGACAACATGTGGTGTTTGGTTTTTTGTCCCTGCGATAGTTTGCTGAGAATGATGGTTTCCAGCTTCATCCATGTCCCTACAAAGGACATGAAGTCATCCTTTTTTATGGCTGCCTAGTGTTCCATGGTGTATATGTGCCACATTTTCTTAATTCAGTCTGTCAGTGATGGACATTTGGGTTGGTTCCAAGTCTTTGCGATTGTGAATAGTGCCACAATAAACATATGTGTGCATGTGTCTTTATAGCAGCATGATTTATAATCCTTTGGGTATATACCCAGTAATGGGATGGCTGTGTCAAATGGTATTTCTAGTTCTAGATCCTGGAGGAATCACCACACTGTCTTCCACAATGGTTGAACTGGTTTACAGTCCCACAGTTACACCAACAGTGTAAAAGTGTTCTTATTTATCCACATCCTCTCCAAGACCTGTTGTCGTCTGACTTTTTAATGATTGCCATTCTAACCGATGTGAGATGGTATCTCGTTGTGGTTTTGATTTGCATTTCTCTAATGGCCAGTGATGATGAGGATTTTTTCCTGTGTCTGTTGCCTGCCTAAATGTCTTCTTTTGAGAAATGTCTGTTCATATCCTTTGCCCACTTTTTGATGGTTTTTTTTTTTTTTTTGTAAATTTGATTGAGTTCTTTGTAGGTTCTGGATATTAGCCCTTTGTCAGATGGATAGATTGCAAAAATTTTCTCGCATTCTGTAGGTCGCCTATCCACTCTGACAGTAGTTTCTTTTGCTGTGCAGAAACTCTCTAGTTTAATTAGATCCCATTTGTCAATTTTGGCTTTTTTGCTATTGCTTTTAGTGTTTTAGACATGAAATCCTTGCCCATGCCTATGTGCTGAATGGTATTGCCTAAGTTTTCTTCTAGGATTTTTATGGTTTTAGGTCTAACATTTAAGTCTTGAATCCATCTTGAATTAATTTTTGTATAAGGTGTAAGGAAGGTATCCAGTTTCAGCTTTCTACATATGGCTAGCCAGTTTTCCCAGCACCATTTATTAAGTAGGGAGTCCTTTCCCCATTTCTTGTTTTTGTCATTTTGTCACAGATCAGATGGCTGTAGATGTGTGGTATTATTTCTGAGGCCTCTATTCTGTTCTATTGGTCTGTATCTCTGTTTTGGTACCAGTACCATGCTGTTTTGGTTACTGTGGCCTTTTAGTATAGTTTGAAGTCAGGTAGCATGATGCCTCCAGCTTTGTTCTTTTGACTTAAGATTGTCTTGGCAATGCGGGCTCTTTTTTGGTTCCATTTGAACTTTAAAGTAGTTTTTTCCAATTCTGTGAAGAAAGTCATTGGTAGCTTGATGGGGATGGCATTTAATCTATAAATTACCTTGGGCAGTATGGCCATTTTCATGATATTGATTCTTCCTATCCATGAGCATGGAATGTTCTTCCATTTGTTTGTGTCCTCTTTTATTTTGTTGAACAATGGTTTGTAGTTCTCCTTGAAGAGGTCCTTCACAACCCTTGTAAGTTGGATTCCTAGGTGTTTTATTCTCTGTGAAGCAATTGTAAATGGGAGTTCACTCATGATTTGGCTCTCTGTTTGTCTGTTGTTGGTGTATACAAATGCTTGTGATTTTTGCACATTAATTTTGTATCCTAAGACTTTGCTGAAATTGCTTTTCAGGTTAAGAAGATTTTGGGCTGAGACAATGGGGTTTTCTAAATACACAGTCATGTCATCTGCAAACAGGGACAATTTGATTTCTTCTTTTCCTAATCGAATACCCTTTATTTCTTTCTCCTGCCTGATTGCCCTGGCCTGAATTTCCAACACTATGTTGAATAGGAGTGGTGAGAGAGGGCATCCCTATCTTGTGCCAGTTTTCAAAGGGAATTTTTCCAGTTTTTGCCTATTCAGTATGATATTGGCTGTGTGTTTGTCATAAATAGCTCTTATTCTTTTGAGATACTTTCCATCGACATCTAATTTATTGAGAGTTTTTAGCATGAAGGGCTGTTGAATTTTATCAAAGATCTTTTCTGCATCTATTGACATAATCATGTGGATTTTGTCTTTGGTTCTGTTTATATGCTGGATTACGTTTATTGATTTGCGTATGTGGAACCAGCCTCGCATCCCAGGGATGAAGCCCACTTAATCATGGTGGATAAGCTTTTTGATATGCTGCTGGATTCGGTTTGCCAGTATTTTATTGAGGATTTTTGCATCGATATTCATCAGGGATATTGGTCTAAAATCCTCTTTTTTTGTTGTGTCTCTGCCAGGCTTTGGTATCAGGATGACGCTGGCCTCATAAAATGAGTTAGAGAGGATTTTCTCTTTTTCTCTTGATTGGAATAGTTTCAGAAGGAATGGTACCAGCTCCTCCTTGTACCTCTGATAGAATTTGGCTGTGAATCCATCTAGTCCTGGACTATTTTTGGTTGGTAGGCTATTAATTATTGCCTCAATTTTAGAGCCTGTTATTGGTCTATTCAGGGATTCAACTTCTTCCTGGTTTAGTCTTGGGAGGGTGTATGTGTCCAGGAATTTATCCGTTTCTTCTAGATTTTCTAGTTTATTTGCATATAGGTGTTTATAGTATTCTCTGATGGTAGTTTGTATTTCTGTGGGATCAGTGGTGATATCCCCTTTATCATTTTTTATTGAGTCTATTTGATTCTTCTCTCTTTTCTTCTTTATTAGTCTTACCAGCTGTCTACCAATTTTGTTGATCTTTTCAAAAACCAGCTCCCAGATTCTTTGATTTTTTGGAGGGTTTTTTGTGTCTCTATCTCCTTCAGTTCTGCTCTGTTCTTAGTTGTTTCTTGCCTTCTGCTAGCTTTTGAATGTGTTTGCTCTTGCTTCTCTAGTTCTTTTAATTGTGATGTTAGGGTGTTAATTTCCTGCTTTCTCTTGTGGGCATTTAGTGCTATAAATTTCCCTCTACACACTGCTTTAAATGTGTCCCAGAGATTCTGGTATGTTGTGTCTTTATTCTCATTGGTTTCAAAGAATATCTTCATGTCTGCCTTCATTTCATTATGTACCCAGTAGTTATTCAGGAGCAAGTTGTTCAGTTTCCATGTAGTTGAGTTATTTTGAATGAGTTTCTTAATCCTGAGTTCTAGTTTGATTGCACTGTGGTCTGAGAGAGAGTTTGTTATAATTTCTGTTAAGTTTATTATACAGACTTATTTTTGGAAATATAGTAACACATTAAGTCCTTAATGTTGTTTTTAGTTCTTAGAAACTGACTTTACATGAGATGATGTATAACAAATCCATTTTTTTTTTTTCTCATCAACTGGTATGGTTGGCTCCGTGTTCCCTCCCAAATCTCACCTTGAATTGTGATAACCCCCACATGCCACCGACGGGACCTGGTGGAATTAATTGAATCATGAGGTCAGGTTCCCCCATACTGTTTTCATGAAAGTGAGTTCTCGTGAAATCTGATGGCTTTTATAAGTGGCCTCCCCCTTTCCTTGGCTCTCACTTCTCTTGCCTGCTGCCATGTAAGACATGCCAGTTTTGCTTTCTGCTATGATTTAAGTTTCCTGATGCCTCCCTAGCCATGCAGAGCTGTGAGTCAATTAAACCTCTTTTCCTTATAAATTACCTAGTCTTGGATATGTCACACAAATAAAGTCCAGCAATTGAGTCATGAGTCAAAGAAGAAATAATAATGAGAATTAGACTGAATTCAGTTTTAACTCAGTGAAAATGGTATATACAAAAATTGTGAGAGTGGCTAAAGCAATTTTAAGAGGGGAATTTATAGCTTTAAAATACATGTATTAGAAAGATAAAATGAGTTGGAAAAAGAGCAATAAAATAAAGTATGTAATAGAAAGAGAAAACTAATAACAGCAAATATTAATAAAATAGAAAATATACAACATAGATAATCAAAAAATCATGAAAATCAACTCTTTGATATACTAATAAAATCAATAAACTTATTGAATAAACTTTTGTTGAAAATCATAAACTTCTTTTAATTGAGAAAAACAAAGACACAAATCAACACAACTAATATGTAAAAGGGTACTTCTTACAGAACCAGCAGATATTTTTAAAAGAATATAAGGATATTATGCATAACTTAGTCAATAAATCTGAACATTTAGATTGAATAAACAGTTTTTAGAAAAGAATATAGTACCAAAAATTGAATCAAGGAGAAATAGAAAATCTGAACAGTTTTATAACAAAATAGTTTTTAAAGCAAAGAATAGTGTCCGGGATGAAGAGAGTAACTTTATAATGATAAAAAGATCATTTTATCAAGAAGATATAGCAAACCTAAACAGTTTTATGCCTAATAAGAGAGCTTTAAAATACGTGATTAAAAACTGGTAGAAATGAAAAGAGAAATTTAGAAACCCACAATTATAATCAGAGATTTCAGCACCTTTCCCTCAATAATTGGCAGAAAAAGCAGCAAATCGGTAAGGCTACAGAACGAGGGTTCCCAAATCCCTGGACCACAACCTGCTGCACAGCAGAACGTGAGCGGTGGGAGGGCAAGTCGGCATTACCGCCTGAGTTCTGCCTCCTGTCAGATCAGCAGCGGCATTAGATTCTCATGGGAGTGCAAACCCTATTGTGAACTGCGCATGCAAGGGATGTAGGTTGTGTGCTCCTTATGAGAATGGAATGCCTGATGATCTGAGGTGGAACAATTTCATCCTGAAACCATTCCCCCCATCCCACCATAGGTCTGTAGAAAAATAGTCTTCCAAAAAAGGTTGGGAGCTGCTGCCACAGAAGACTTGAACAACAGTATCATCTAACTTGACCTAATTGATATTTATATTGCATTCTACCAAACAACAGCAGAGTGAACATTTGTTTCATGGGTACATGAAAAATGTATTAAGGTCAACAATACTCTAGGCCATATAACAAGTCTCAATAAATTTAAAACATTACAAAGTATACAAAGTGTGTTCTCTGACTACAGTGGGATTAAATTGGAATTAATAACATAAAGATATCTGGAAAATCCCCCAAATATTTAGAAAGTAAATAACATGATTTTAAGTAATGAATAGGTGAAAGAAGAAATCAAAAAGGATATCAGGAAGTATTTTGAACATAATGAAAATGAAAATTCAACATAGTAAATTTTGGGGGATGCAGGCAAAGTAATGCTTATAGGAAAAATGTAATACTAAATGCTTATATTGGAAAAAAAAAGTCTCAAATCAATGACGTAAGATTTTACCTTCTATAAAGATAGGAGCCAAAGTCAGTGAAATGGAAACAAAAGCAAAACGATAAAAATACTCAATGAAATGAAATATTGATTCTTTAAAATGGTCAATAAAACTCACAAACCTCTAGCTAGACACATCAGGAAAAAAAGAAGACACAAATTGCCAAAATCAGGGATGAGGAAACAAACATTAAACATTATAAAATAATAAAAGGAATATTTTATGAAAAACTTTACATCAATAAGTCAACAGCTTAGATGAAATGGACATATTCTTTGCAAAATACAAACTACCAATGCTGGCTAAAGAAGAAATAGACAACCCAAATAGCCTATATCTATATATATATAAAAAAAAAAAGAAATTGAATTTGTAGTTAAAAACCTTGACTCAAAGGAAATATCAAGCCTAATATCTTACTGAAGATTTCTACTAAACTTTTAAGGAAGAAATAATATCCGTTCTACATAAAATCTTCCAGAATATTAAAGAGGAATTCCAAACTTATTCTATAAAGCCAGCATTATGCTGATATTTAAACCAGAAAAAGACTTTATAAGAAAACTATAAACAAATATTCCTCATAAACATAGACACAAGAATGCTAACAATATGTTATGAAATTTTAGTATATAACAAGGATAATACATCACGACCAAGGGAGGTTTTTACCAGATGTCCGAGGTTGGTTCAAATTTGAAACGTAGCCAGTGTAATTCACTATATTAACAGGCTAAAATGCAAAATCATTTGATCATCTCAGCTAGATACTGAAACAGCATTTGGCAAAATACATCTCTCCCCATTTCCGTTAAAACTCTCAGCACACTAGGAACGGAAGGGAACTTTCTCAGTCATATAAAGGGCATCCATGAATAAAGTACATTAACATAATACTTTTTTTTTTTTTACAGTCCAATTTCAACTCTTTTATTGTTCAGGTACAAAAATAACTACAATAGCAATTTGAATATATATGGATTATTTCTCCTAGGCTTTTCCATGCCTTGCAAAAACAGAGAAAGTCTGAATGCTTTCCTCCTACAATCAGGTACAAGGCAAGGATGTCTGCTCTCGTCACTTCTATTCAACATTGTACTAGAGATTCTAGCCATTGCAATAAAGCACAATACAGAGATAAACAGCAAGCAGATGTGAAGCTCTAATGGAAAAAATTATAAATTTTTGAAAGACACATCAAAAAAAGAGCAATCCTCAGACGGGAAGGAAATATTTGCAAAAACATGCATGTAACAAAAGATTTAATCTAGAATATATGAAGAACTTTTACAATGTCATAATAAAAAAGTCAACAACCCAATTTTTTTTTTCTTTTAGACGGAGTCTTGCTCTGTCACCAGGCTGCAGTGCAGTGGCACGATCTCAGCTCACTGCAATCTCCACCTCCTGGGTTCAAGCAATTCCCCTTCTCAACCTCCCAATAGCTGGAAATACAGGTATGCACCACCATGCCCAGCTAATTTTTTTTTTTGTATTTTAGTACAGACGGGGTTTCACTATATTGGCCAGAATGGTCTCGATCTCCTGACCTCATGATCCGCCCACCTGAGCCTCCCAAAGTGCTGGGATTACAGGCGTGAGCCACTGCACCCGGCCAACAACCCAATTTAAGAAGTGGGCAAAATATCTAACAATATATTTCTTGTGAAAAGATATATACATGACAAGTAAGAATTGGAAAAGATGTCAACCTCATGAGGAAAATGCAAATTAAAACCACAATAAGATACTACTACATACCCATTAGGTTGACTAAAAATAAAAAGACTAACCATTCTAAGTTTGGGGAAGATGTGGAGAAAAGAAAACTCATATGCTGCTGGTGGGAATGTAAAATGGGACAATCATTTTGGAAAACAATTTGGCTATTTCTTAGAAATTTAAACATACAACTACTATAAAACACAGTTATTTCACTCATAGGAATTATCCAAGAGAAAAGAAAGTATATATCCAAACAAAGACTTGTAGACAAATGTTTATATTAGCTTTGCTAGAAATTGGGAGTGACCTAAATGTCCCTCAACAGGTAAATAGATCAACACATTGTAGGATAACTATACAATTGAATACTACTCAGCAACAAAAAGGAATGAACTACTGATGCACTTAAAAACATGGATGAATCTTAAAATAATCATGCTGAGTTAAAGAAACCAGATTTTAGAAAGAGAACTCACCATATGACTTTATTTTTATAAAATCCAAAAAAGCCCATGCTAATCTTTAGTGACAGAAAGCAGACAAACATTTGCCTGTGGGACGGCCAGAATCATGAGAAAACTTTTGGGAGTGATGAGGATGTGCATTCTCTTGACTGAAGTGGTAGTTTCCCAGGTTTGTATTTGTCAAAGCTCATTAAATTGTGCACTTTGAATATGTGTATCTTATATTATGTTAATTAGACTTTACTAAAGCTGTAAAAATATTGTGAAACATGGTGACTTTTCAGAAAGATATGTAAAGAAAAGGAGAGGAACTGACAGAAGTCAAACTAAATAGATAGTGGTACATAGCTCTTCCTTACCTTTTTAATTACTAAGGGATTCTCATTGGAAGTTTTGAAGCACTCTTTAATTTTTCTACTGGGCTCTGAAATAAAATTGAGGAAAAATGTATTTAGATTAAACTGAAAAAGAATCTATATCACATGATATATGTGTCAATTGCTGAAATTGATGAGAGTATTTCTGACTTTAAGGTCAATTCAGGAATCTGTTTATAAATGTTAGGAAATTTGCAGGTAAATGGCATTATAATAACATAAAGTATTTGCATTTAAAAACTAGTTCTATGCCCAAGATGATAATATAAGAACACACAGAAAATGCTTTCTTGATCTGGTTAAACTGATTTAAAAAGTATATATTTTAGTATAAGACATATTTTTCTCTGTTTACTGTCCATATAAATGTCACTTTATCTAATTAAAGAGAATTTTTTTGTTGTTATTTGACCTTTAGACAGAAAGATGATTTGTGCTGAGTTACAATTACATTCTTTATTTTCTTTCTTCTTTTATCAGCCTCTCAACCCTACCCATTTCATACTCAGTCATATAACTAAATCCCCCTAAGTTACCCTAAAACCACTTAAAGTTTTACTTCATTTCCCTTTACATTAATTTATAGATAAAAGAAAAAGATGACCTTTTCCCATATCTGCTATAGAAATCTTATTAGGTGGTGACACCTGATTCCCATCAAAGGCCTCTTTCTTGCAAATGTAGTTTTTAAGTTTCTAGGTTCTATGGTATAAAAAGAGACATGAGAAATAAGGGAAAATAAGTGGGTTTTGACTCTTCATTGCTAGCGGAAGGGAGGGAAGAGAAATTCTTGAAAGGATGAAACGAGTTAAGTATGAAGACTTTAGAATGGTGTATGTCCACATAGTGAGTACTCTATAATTGGCCAGTCCTATTGCTATCTTTAGAGATATATTTTACTACATTATGCCGTAATAATTTTCTTGTATCCTGACAGTTTTAGTAACAGTATGTAAATTGTATAGGGCAAGAGAAAGAGAAGAACTGGATATAATTTCTACCATGCAGAATTCCTTTCTTCTATTTTACCTTGCTCTTTGGATTTTTCCACACTTTACTTTTGATCAATGCCTTTTTCCTTCAATTCAGTACAAATTAATTCAATTGTTTACTAAGGACCAGGCACTGAGCTGGACCTGGGGAGAAAGGAAGGATGGCAAAAACACGGAAAGCAAAAACACAGGGCCTGACCTTAAGGAGATGACAGTCTCATGAAGACAGTGTAAACATACAATTTCATTCTTACTGCGTTTCCTGGACTCGATTTTCATCTGACATAGTTTCCCTATCAGTGTTGGATCAACATTCATTTCTGGCATCTTTTAGCTAGTTTTGTAGGGATTAGAGAATAGGACCACACCAAATATGTCTTAGGTACTATTAATAATAATGGTAATAACATTTTTGACATCATCGTGCTACTGAGATGAGATTAGAAGAGTGAAAAAAATTATAATATATAACAAAATTTATGCTCCTCACAGTGAGGAAACTTTATGTAAAAACCACTGCAGCTATTTTAGCATCATATAGACTCCCCACACCCTTGTTTGCAGGAGGCATAAGGAAACATTTCATCAATTCTAACTCAACTCACCAGAATGAGGCCGTGGAGGCACTTTGGCACTGTTTGGGGCTGGTGACACTCCTCTTACAGGGCTGTCCTGGACTGCAGTGCTGGGTGGGTGACTGCACTTGGCAAATGGTATTCTGTTCTTCTCTAAGTGGTTAGACTGGCCAGCTCCCCACAATGTTCCCAATGCAGTCTCATCATCATTCACAGTACAGATTGGAATGTTATTCAAGCCTAGTTGAGTAAAGATTATAAAAAGAGAAAGATCAAACAACCAGATTAGATGTTTGGAAGGTTTTCTTTGAACGATCAACAACTCCCCAACCAAATATCATTAAATGTATGTAAAACATTGGACTTCAAATTGTGTGAACCAAAAAAAAAAAAAAAAAAAAATGTATTATGAACCAGTGTAAGGTAGACATTCTTTGAAAGTCAGTGTAGCCAATTATATGCTTCCTTAAAATCTCCTGCCATTTTGTCAGTATTGAGAGCCAGACCACATCTTCGATCTTGGTCTGGGATTCCAGTGGAGTAGACCTTCTTTTTATCCCAGACAAATCTCTCATTTCCCAAAGCTTGATAATGACTAAGAGGGTTTGTGCTGGCTGTTTTCAAGAATGTCAGATTTAAATTTTTTAAAGCATCCAGAATGCCTCAATGTAAATAGGTCTTCTAGAAGAGATACCCTGGCTCCTCCTTTGTCCTGGCAGAAGGTAAAAAGCTGTAGGAGCTGGGAATAGGAGCCAGGATAAGGTAAATTGTGACAGAAGGAGGAAGGAGAAGTTGGTATAAAAGGAACTCCTTCCTCATACGAGAGATTTCTGGGTTCAATCACTCTCCTAAAAATAACTATTCACTTTTGGCTCAAATATAGGATTTGGTTCAAATATTAAGTTATAGAAAGGTTCTCTTTTCAATATCAATGCTATGTCATGGGAAACTGGACAGCTTAGGAAATGAGGGTGTGCTGGGTATTGCTTTCTGTTAATCAGCGAGTTATGAGAAGTAGTAAAAGATGACTGCTTTGTCTTCCCAGAAATTGCCAGGCAAGCTTCTCGATACTGTTTTCTACAATTGCTCATTTTTCCAAATCTCCCTCCAGTACCACTGTTTCACCTCATTCTGAATTGTCTTCTCCAATAACATCAAAATCATCTTTGCTGGCAACTCTGTCTGAAACGTGCCCCATCACTCTCTGTCCCTTTATGTGCTTTTATTTTTTCCACAGCATTTGTCACATATCATAATACATCTGTTTGCACATTGCTTATCTGAGCGGCATTAGAATGTAAGATTAAATTATTTAAGATATCGATCTTAAATACACGATATACAATGGTCACAAATTTAAGATCTGCATCTTTTTTTTTTTTTGAGATGGAGTCTCGCCCTGTCCCCCAGGCTGGAGTGTAATGGCATAATATTGGCTCACTGCCACCTCCGCCTCCTGGGTTCAAGCAATTCTCCTGCCTCAGCCTCTTGAGTAGCTGGGATTACAGATGTGCACCACCAAGCCCATCTAATTTTTTGTATCTTTAGTAGAGACGGGTTTTTACCATGTTGGACAGGCTGGTCTCAAACTCCTGACCTGTGATCCACCCCACCAAAGTGCTGGGATTACAGGTGTGAGCCACCATGCCTGGACCGATCTACATCTTAAATACACATTTAAGCTAATGCTTATTAGCTAATTTGGAATATTAGAATATCTAACAAATTAGTTTTGGAATTACAGTTTAAAATGTTAAAATGATTTTACATTTCTGATTTTAAGTAGAACACTATGAAAATATTATTAAGTTGGTAAACAGTAAAGAAATGGCTTAAATTATCTATATTTATAAGTATAATTTATTTAACTTACAGGAGTTATTTACAACTTAGTGAGAATTTGATAAGTATGTAAAATATTTTTTAAAATCAAGTATATTTAATGAATAAGTGTCATTTAAAGCTTTTAAAGGTATTTAATTAACAAAGTTTGTAAATGGGACCAAGTGTTAATCAAAGATTTCCCCCCACCCCAGAAGTGAGTGTTAAAATTAGCTAGATTTCTAAGGCAGACAAATAATGTTGGAATTGAAAATTTTCTTTCAATTGAACATATATTACTATGAGCATGGCTTTGTGGCAGGCATTAGAGGAGAGTTGAAGACATAAAAATTAGTCCCTTGCCTGCCAATAGTTTTGTAATCTATGATAAGAAAATTTGAAGCAGAATGTGAAAGAAAATATAGAAGAGGTATATATCAAGTGCTTTGAAGTATATAAAACCAGAAAAAAAATTATTCAATTTAATACTATTTGTTCTTCATAGAGAAAAAAAAAAACAGTTTCAAATAAAAATTAAATGTGGGTTTTGGGGTTTTTTCCCACATGTAGGTTGTGAAAAACCGTACCCTCAGGTTTGGTCAAGACAATGTATTCCAAGGCCATCTATGACTTCTTTATAGTGACATCTGTTTGCTTCCCCTTGGCCTTCATTTTCCTAATCTCCTTTAGGAATATGACTTTGCTAGTCACCTAGCCATTTTCCTTGAATTTGTTTCCCTCTGCTGGTTCTCTCTGTGCTACTTAGCTGAAATTTCCTCACTCTACCCCAAGTTCGACCTTCTCTGCTCCTCTCTCTGCCCTGGCCTGTCACTCATTCCTTCCCACTTTGACGACTGAGTCCGTCTTCTAACCGATCGCCCAACGTCTAGTAAGGTCCTGCTCATCTTCCACTTTCTACAATACAGCTAGAATGATTTTTTGAATGAAATCAATTCCTCAGGGACATAGAACTATGAGACTGCTGGTGTAGAATATAAATCCTGTTTAAAATCTGTCAGTAACTCTACAATTTTATCTGGATGCAATTTAAACTCCCTTCCTCCCACAATGATTTATCTAGCACCTCACTTGTGGTAACCACTCCTTAGGAAGTTGAGGTAAATCATGAACAAAACAGACACACCTTCCTGGAGATCCCAGCTTAGTGGAGGATTTCTGAAACTATTCAACTAATGATGAAAATAACTATTATCACAACATATGGTGTGGTAATTGCTATAGTACCCCCACCACCTACCTAGATCATGCCTTCAGCACCTAGGCTTTCAGCTCCCCAGCTCCACATATGTCAGTTACTTATGGCTCATTCTGAGTCCCTCTCCGGGAATTGCTCTCGCTCTCATACACAGCGAGAGCTCTTGTGCACAGTGACTGGTTGGTAGGAATTACAAAGGCCTGGCCCCCTTACCTGGAATTGAGACACCTCTGAAGGGATATCCCAGCTCCACTGCTCCTCCTGCAATTGGCTGAGGTCCCTATTGTTTCCGCAGTTCCACTTCCCCTTCTACCCAGTTCTTCTTCCTTTACTTACTGCTTTCTTATCAGTGTTGTTCCCAAAAGCACTTCCTAATAAAGCTCCTTCACACAAATCTCCACCTCAGAGTCTATCTAAGACAATTGCTCTAAAGAAAAATATAGAGTACTATGAAAAAATACCGTAAGAAAATCTAATTTAGATTGAGGATGTGGAGCCTGAAAAGTCTCTCTGAAATGATATTTAAACCAAAATGAGGAACCCCAAATAATGAGGGGAGGTTTATAATTAGAGGGAAGAGTATGTGTGGAAATCCAGACAGAGGTGGGAAAGAGCTTGTGACATGTTCAAGCAACTTAGACAAGTCCACTGTGGCATATGCATAATGGGGGAGGGGGTTGATAGGAGATGAGGCCACATAATAGGGAACATTTTAGCCTATGTCAAAATGAACTGCTTTATCCTAAATGCATGGGAAGCCTCTGAAGGATTTTGCGTAGGATAAACAGTCTATATATGTATGTTTTTGTTTGTTTGTTTGTTTGTTTGTTTAAGAGACAGGGTCTTGCTTGTCACCCAAGCTGGAGTGCAGTGGCACAATCATGGCTCACTGCAGCCTTGAACTCAGGGGCTCAAGTGATCCTCCTGTCTCAGTTTGAGTAGCTAGAACTACAGGTGCACCACCAACTCCTTACCTCAAGCAATCCTCTCACCTTGGCTTCCCAAAGTGTTGGGATTGCAGGTGTGAGCTACTGAGGCTGGCCTAAATAGGCAAATATATTTTAATATGATCTTTCTGGTTGCTCTATGGAGAATTGACTGGAGAGAGGGCAAAAGTGGAAGTAAAGCTGCTATGAGGGCTGCAAGTTGCAAAGTAGTAGTCAAAGCAGGAGATAATAGTGGCCTAGAATGGAGCTGTGACAGTAGCCATGGAGAGAAGTGACTTAATTTATAAAATATTTAGAAGGAAAATGACAAGATCAAGCGAAGTATTGGAAGGGGAAGAGAATGAGGGAGAGGAGTTAAAGAAGAACTTCGATTTTACAATACTATTTATTTGTTAGGATACATTGGTTGGGGGACCTTGCTTTTGAAGGAAGATCAAGAGTTCAATTTTGAAGAGCAAAGTTCAAGGTGCCCACGAGGCATCCCGTGCCTTGCAAGTAGACAGTTGAATATATAGGTCTACACTTTTGAAAAGGTGTCTGAGTCTGAGATACATATTTGAAAAATATTTGGCCTATAGAGGGTATTTGAAACTTGTGAATGAACATATTTGTCTAGCATCCCATTACAGATTAAAAAGAGGAAACAGCCACGGACTGAGCTGTGAGGGACTCCAGCATTTACTGAAGAACAAAAATAAAGCTAGGAAGGAGAAGCCACAGAGGTAGAGGAAAAACAACTAAAGCATATGTTGTTACAGAAGCTACATTTTTTAAAGGTTAAGAAAGAGAGAGAAAGGGAAAGAGAAAGAGGAAGGGAGGAGTGGTTAACTGTGTCAAATGCAGCTAAGGGGTCAAGAAGAGAATTGCAGTGTAGTGGATATCTGTCAGTTCTGCCCAGGACCTGTTTCTATCTTTCCTTAACAACACTACCCGGGTTATTTTGCTTCATTTTCCTCCCCTTATCTACCACTCTGCAGCCCCTGCAGCCATATGTTCTGGGGAAGATTGAACCAATTCCCCTTGCTGTAGTGATTGGTTATCTGAACCATGGCCTACTAATTTGTGCATGCCACTTCCCTGTCCATGGGGATTCATTCAAGGATAGCATGCGACCTGGTGTGTGCTGGTAAAATGAAAACATAAAGAGAATTTTGCTGAAATCTGCTGGGGAAGAAGTCAGAGTGGCATGCAGATGTGAAACTAGGAACTGATTTAGCTATGTTGCCACTAGGAGAGGAGCAAGCCAGCTCTAGGATGAGTCTGGAATTGTGGAAGGCAGAGAGAAGAGCTTTTAAAAAACAGGTTGTTTAAGTGGGCCATCACCTCAAACCTAAAGCCCACCTCCCTTATGGACTTTCCAGTTACTTGAGCCAGCAGATCCTCTTTGCATTGGATTTGTCAAACTGAAGAATAGTGGTAAACTTAGCAAGCCCAGCCTATGCAGAATGGTGGGTGAAAAGGCCAGGCTTCAGTGGGCTGAAGAGTGGCTCCGAGGAGAGGAAGTAAAAACATGAATGTAGACATTTCTTTTGGTTGTGAAGAAATATAAATTCCCTAGCATGATATCCAGAGCCTGCCTAAATCTGGCCTCTTATCCACTTCTCCACCCCGACTTTCCATTATCCCTTCCCTCCTCCCCACATGCTCCATAACAGGCATATGGAGCTTCTTCTACAAAGTTTCCTAATATTCCTTTGCTGTTGCCTTTGCCTTCCTTGTTTGTATACTTAACCCTGATGTAGGTATTATTGTTACTAATGTCATTTCACAGAGTGACTTGACCAGCCAGAGAGTCCAGCTCCTGAGGGCAGGCTCTTGCCTATATTTTCATTCTAAATAAATGTTTGTTGAACGAATGAATAAACGTATAGATGGCTGAATGAATAAAGAGATGATCAATATTCATGCCTTTAAATATCACTTCTATGCTGATGACTCCCGATGTGCATCTTTACTCCTAAGTTCCCATTTGAGACTCAGACATAGATTTCTATTCTAGGTTTGGGATTGTAGGTAGACCATTTCCATTTGGATGCCTGGTGTTACTACACATGCAGTATGTATACCACTGAATTGATTTTATTGTCTGATGAGAATGTGAGCTCCATGAGGGTAGGGACATTTTTTTCCTCCCTCAGAAACTTTGCTCTATCTCCCACATCTAGAACAAAGCTTCTTATGTATCACAAACTGAATAAATATCTGCTGAATGAAATGACTTCACCTTCTCCCTTTCAGCTTCCCTGTTTCATCATTTTTTAGTTATAATAACTAAGGGTGGGGAAAGGTGCAAAGGGTGTGTGATTTGTTCCTCTTCACCTTCTATACTAATCAGTAACCAGCACCTTTTCATTTCTTCCCTACAAACTCTCTCTAGCCTCATATTCTGCCATTGCTTGGTCCTGCTGCCAGGAGCATAGCAGGGATGCTTGTCCTCGTGTATCTGCACAGGTGCAGCAGCCTCCTAATTCTCTTCTCTATCTCCGGGCTCTGCCCTTTTTTTCAAAAAAGCTTGGTTTATTTCTATCATGGCATTGTTTTTTTATATTTAAATTTAATAATTAATTTTTATTTTTATTTCAATGTTTTTGGGGGCACAGGTGATTTTTGGTTACATGGATAAGTTCTTTTTTTAACTTTTATTTTAAGTTCAGGAGTGCAACTGCAGGCTTGTTACATAGATAGGTACACTTGTGTCATTGGGGCTTGTTGTACAGATTATTTCATCATCCTGGTGGTAAGCCTAGTACCCATTAGTTATTTTTCCTGACACTCTCCCTCCTCCCAGTCTCCACCCTCTGAATGGCTCCAGTGTGTGTTGTTCCCTTCTATGTGTCCCTGTGTTCTCATCATTTAGCTCCCACTTACAAGTGAGAACGTGTGATATTTGGTTTCCTGTTCCTGCATTAGTTTGCTGAGAATAATGGCTTCCAGCTCCATCCGTATCCCTACAAAGGACATGATCTCATTCTTTTTATGGCTGCAGAGTATTCCATGGTGTATATGTATACATTTTCTTTATCCAGCCTATCATTGATGGGCGTTTAGTTTGATTCTACGTCTTTGCTGCCATGAATAGTGCTGCAGTGAACATACAGGTGCAGGTGTCTTTATAACAGAATGATTTGTTACTGATAAGTTCTTTAGTGGTGATTTCTGAAATTTTGGTGCACCCATCACCCAAACAGTGTACACTGAACCCAGTATGTAGCCTTTTATCCCTCACCCCCTTTTCAACCTTCCCACTGAATCCGTAAGTTCATTATATCATTCTTGTGCCTTTGCATCCTCTAGCTTGTGTTTAAAAACTGTATACTTTACAAGCGCCCGCTTGTGAGAATATGTAATCTTTTGTTTTCCATTCATGAGTTACTTCACTTAGAATAATGGCCTCCAGTTCGATCCAAGTTGCTGAAAAAGACATTATTTCATTCTTTTTTATGTCTGAGTAGTGTTCCATGGTGTATGTATACCACATTTTTTTAATCCACTTGGTTAATGAGCACTTAGGTTGCTTCCTTATCTTTGTAATTGTGAAATGTTCTGGTATAAACATGCATGCACATGTGCCTTTTTCATATACGACTTATTTTCCTTTTAGTAGATACCCAGTAGGGGGATTGCTGGATTGAATGGCAGTTCTGCCTTTAATTCTTTAAGGAATCTACATACTGTTTTTCCTAGTGGTTGTATACTAGTTTACATTTCCACCGTAGGTGTAAAAGTGTTCCCTTTTCACCATATCCATGCCAACATCTATTGTTTTATGACTTAATTATGGCCATTCTTATAGGAGTAAGGTGATATCTCTTTGTTGTTTTAATTTGCATCTCCCTGATAATTAGTGATGTTGAGCATGTTTTCATATGTTTGTTGGCTGTTTGTATATCTTCTTTTGAGAATTTTGTATTCTTGTTACTTGTCCACTTTTTCATCAGATTATTTGTTTTTTCTTGCTGATTTCTTTGAGTTCCTTATAGATTCTGGATATTAGTCCCTTGTCAGATGCATAGTTTGCAAATATTTTCTCCCACTCTGCAAGTTTTCTGTTTGCTGATTATTTCTTTTGCTGCGGAGAAGCTTTTTAGTTTAATTAGGTCCAATTTATTTGTTTATTTTTGTTTTTGTTGCATTTGCTTTTGTGGTGTTAGTCATGAATTATTTGCCTAAGCCAAATGACATTGGTTTTTAATGTCACTTTTTCTGTCACCTCAGGAATATGACACATTTCCATCTGCTGGGGCTCACTATGGCAGCATTTCTCTGGGGGATAAGAATTTCAGGGATAAGTGTAAGGGTCTATTTAGATTATACCCAATAGCCAATGTTGATATGCTACTTTGTTGGGAGTGGTATCACACAGTCACCGCATCCTAGGTGAATTGGCTGGTTCACCCTGTGAAGTCCAAACAATTCTGCTTATTTTCCATATATTTAATAACCTTGAGAAATGTACCCCTCAAAACATCAGAACCCTTTTCTCTTCGTACCTCTCAAAACATCTCAGAATGCAATGTGTTTAAAAACTGTATACTTTTAAAATTCTTCAATCCAAGCTCAATTTAACTGCCTCCCTCAAAAGGGAAATGCTGTTATTAATGTCTAATTTTGAGTAATTCTATTGTATAAAGTTAAAGTAAAAGGTAGGAAAGGAGAGAGGAAGGAAAGAGAAGAAAGGGAGGAGGGGAGAGAGGGAATGAGGTCAGGAGGCAAGGAGGGAGGGAGAAAAGACAAGACAGAAGGGAAGGAAGCAGGAGTAAAACATATGCTTCCTTAGGAATGATATTTAGCATGTAGATGTTAGCATGGATGTGTGGATTGTTAAAATACTGAAATATTTTTATATCAATGGGTCAAGGCTGCCCTGAGCTCCCTGAGTGGTCCTCCACTTTGGCCCCTCTCCAGGTCCCTATCCTAACAATCAAGCAATTTAAGTGTTACTGTATGACACAGAGAGGGACTCCAGGCCCCTGCTGTCACTCCAGTGCTGGCACCTAGTCCCAACAGTCAATGCCCGTACCTCTCCAGTGGTTAAATATTTTGAATAGCAGCCTTGTGTTTACCTGCCAGAATTAGCAAATAGCCCAAGTGTAGAGGATAGAGACACATACTAGGACCTTAAGTCACCTTACCTTTGATGTGGCAGACTCTTCTGGGATGAGGGGTGTGTCTGACTAGAAAGCAGCTTACATTTCTAGCCATAATATGGCTGCCTTTGCCTTCGATCTGAAGAGCAGATGTTGGAGGGTTGAGGTTCATGTTCATGGTGTGTTTATTTTCCCCTCTCCACTGTTGTCACAAAAGTTTTTGGGGTCTAACTTGATTGACCTCACTTCCAGATGTGCTCAGACCCTGAAATCACAAAATGACAAACATTCTGACAAGAGTTTCTTGTCATTTTCTTTTATATCAAACATTTCTTCATCTTCTTTGCTTGAACTAAATTGTTTCTCATGTTACAGCAATGTGAGGCTATTTTGTTTTCAGACCAAATTTTTGTAAACGTTGAAAAGCATAGGCATGGGTGGATCATAAAAAATTTACCTAGAGGAAAATCAAAGTGTTTGATTTTGAAATATTTATATTATATTTATAAAAAGCATAGGTATATTCTGTTTTTAATTTCATTTGAGCTCACTTTGTTGGCTTACCAACAAAAAATGTATTACATGATTATCAATTTTGATACAGTAAATTTAAATGATGACTTTTAAATACAATACTCACAAATGCACTTTACATTGAATTAATTTTAAGTAAAGACTCTTCATATTGTACTTATAAAACCCAGCATCTTAAAATGTGTATCATCTTCTCAGAGAATGGTAAAACCTAAAGGAGGAAAAAAGTCCAAAAGAGTGATATATCTAGAGATGATAAACCAGAGAACATTTGCCATATTGTTGTTTGCAATACTGAGTAACAGTTAACATTTTTAGACACCTACGGTGTCATAGACCTGGGAGATTAAAGATAATGTTATGTATCTTGGTGAATTCACAACCATGTGAGAAAAAACTTTTCTGGATTAAGAACATAGAAAGTCGTTATTTAAACTTTCTTGAAAATAGTATACAATTTTGAAATCTAAGAAGGATGATTTTCTGGTGCCTGTTGCATTTTTTCTATCTTACATGGAAATCTTATTCATTGTAGCAGAATTGGGAAATACATGTTTTATTTATAACCATGGCAGAGATTTTTTGGGTTAGAGTAATTTGCAGAGTTTAAAACATGTTCATGTTCTAGAAATTGATCTCAGGATTTTGTTGGGATGGATGCTTTTAGATCATTGACTGTCTTTTTAGACCAAAGCAATCTATGTTTAAGTGCTTCATGCTATATACTTAGAGTGTATGGTGTATAAATTCCCAGCCTTGTTGCCACAGAACAACTGGTTTTCAGGAACTTCAGTTTGATATACATAAATACTAAAATTATCCTAGGTTGGGTAAAATATATGTAGATATTAAATCCAGAAAATATCTATCTAGCAATAAAAAGTGTATTTTCATATTGCTCTTTGTGAATATCATAGTGAGGAGCTAGT